>NW_004955439.1:9854400-9918666 GCF_000276665.1 Chinchilla lanigera
GGCGGTACCTGTAGAAGGCGGGGGCGCCGGGCTCGCGCGCTGCGTAGCCGCCCGGCTCGTTCTCCAGGTAAAAGGGCACCTGCTGGCCGTGCGGGTGCAGGAAGGGCGAGAGCTGCGGCGGCGGGTGCAGCAGCATCAGCGGGCTCGGGGACACGCTGCTGAGCTGCGGGAAGCCCCCCAGGCCGCCGGGGCCGAACGCCGCGGCCGCCTCGGACCCGGGGCCGTAGGCCAGGCCGGGCTGGCCGTACACCGGCGCGGAGGCGGCGGCCGCGGCGTTGAACTCGTAGGCGGCGCCCTCGGGGTAGTTGAAGACCGCGGGCTTGCCGCCGCCGTCCAGGAACACCTCGCCCTGCGGCTCCTCCAGCGGCATCTTGAGCTGCGGGCGGCCGAGGGGCTCCAGCTCGCTCGCCTGGATCTGGTGCAGCAGGGCCATGCCCGAGGCTTTGGTGTGGAGGGTCATGGTCATGGTCAGCGTCGGGCGGCGAGGCGCAGGCCGTCCCGGCGCGCGGCGGAGGGCGCAGCAGCCCGCGGGCCACCTGGAAAAAGAGCACAGCCGCGGTGAGAGGCGGCGCGCGAGTCCCCCGCCACCGCCACGCGAGCTCCGGCTCTAGCCCTGGCCCTGCCCCGGCCCGAGCGGTCTGTCTGTCTGTCTGTCTGTCTGGTGGAGCCCGGTGGCCAGACTCCAACAAGTGCCGCCCCGGCGCGGGTGCGCTCCGCCAGCTCCGGGGCTCCAACTTTAAGTACCGGTCTCCTCTGCTCATATGCATCACAAAGGTGCTGGAAGCCGGCCAGGGACTGCTGCTTTGCACAGACATTGGTTCAGACATCACTCCTGTCACCCCTCATTTTGGAGCGGTCCCAAAGAGCCGCTTCCCTGAACTTAACTTGTCGCTGCTTGGATGGAAGCTGAATTTCACTGCAGGGGGGCGGGGGCGCACGAGGATCTCCTAAAGGTGGCCCCGGGAAAACTGGCTTTTAAACAGACGCGGAAGACTAAGCCAGGAGCCGGCTCTTTCTAGTGTGCTGCCTCGTGTGCCCATGCCAGGCTTCAATCTATCTCTCTTTGTCTCTCTTCCTGCTTGATTCACTCCCCTTGTTGTCTAAAATGTGTAGTGTGTACATAGAATGACCCTGGGGAGGACTCGTCTGTAACTGAGATACGGCAGATAGAATGGGGTGTGCGGTTGCACACGCGGCCAGCCACAGACAGCTATATTTAGCAGCCGCAGGAACTGATAGGCGGCATCTGGGGGGAAAGGGTGACAAGGCGAGATGCCCACATACTAAGAGATGCATTTTGCAACCAGGAGAACGCTGCCGGACTTTGATTTCCTCATCTGTAAAAGGCTGCCAACGTGGTCCCCTCCAGCCACAGCCTTCTGAGATTCTCCCAGCCTGACTTCTCTGTTTATGTTGGACTACAGCTCTGTACTTGCTCCTTTAGAAATTCTCATGTGAATGATGATTCAGAAAAACCTTTGGTTAGGCGCACATGGGTGTTCATGCCTTCCACAGGTTATGCAAGGAAACCTTTAGAAAAGTGAAGATGACATGAATTTTTTTATGCATAATCTCAGGTCTTTAACCAAAACTTGGGAAATTATGTCACGTTGCCTAACCAGGAAATTTTCAAATGCATTTCTGTAGTCCAGTTCTTTAGTTCTACAAGTGGACCTTCTAGGTGCACTTGAGGCAGGATACGCAGCATCAAATATCCAAGTGAAAAAGAAATGGAAAAAAGTTTTGAACTCAAACAATTTAATTAAAAGCCAATAGTGATTTTAATTAATGAGACAAAAGGGCTGTTAAATGTATCATAACCCAAATTTTACAGTTTATCATTTTTAATAAACTTCCTTTGCTCCAGCCTAAAAACCTCTGCTGCAGCCACTAATACTTTAACTGCTATCCCAAACGCCCAAAAGGCTACCTCACCAAATGTTCATGGCATACATAAATGCCAAGGTTGCAGCTACTAACACGAATATTTTAAAATACTTACTGATAAGTACATGTGTTGTCTAAGTCTTAAAAAACAGATCATTTCTGGATGATATGCAGATAACCTGATTTACTATAAAGACAAAATTGAGTTTAACATCGGTAACTATAGATTAGAGGCAAAGAAAGGGTTAAAAACACATTAGGTGAGTCGCAGATGTCCCTCTTTATGGCCAGCAACCATTACTTTCCAGAACAATATTTTTACAGATGATTTAGTTACTGTAAACCACACTTTCAATTTTCAAATGCCTTTTTAAAACACATGCAAAAACACTTCACAGGGCTCCTTTAAAATCTGAGCCTGCCCAATTATATGTAAATGATATAAAGAATCCTACAAGTCCTAAAAGAAAAAGGATACAGGAAACGCACACACTCCCCCCGTGGCAAACAGCACATCCTCATCTCCCCGCTAGAATACAGACACTGGCCAGGAAGGTGAGAGTTGCTTTCTCAAAATGCTCAAGCTACAAAGAGAGAAATCAAAACAATCCTACCCTGCTGGATCGAGAGCGTGTTCCAGAAATGTTCCATGGGCTTGTAGAAGTCAAAGTCCGAGACAGTGAGACGGGAGGAAGGAATGCGTTCGCATGTTCGAGTGGCTCGGTGTGTGATCCAGGCAGAGCGTGTGTGGATGTTTGTGTGTGGAATGGCAGGACTCGGGAAGCAGCCAGTAGGCAGGGCACTTGGCAGCCCCTCCCGGCAGACGCGGCAGCTGGGCTGCTGCTGCAGGGAGCTGGATGAATGGCAGTGGGGAGAGAGGAGCGACTTGCCGTGTGGCGCTTAGAGTAAGCACGACTGGGGAGAAGATGCTCCAGCTGCCTGTGCTCCCTACCTGTTGAGCCAGCTGGAAGAGTGCCCTGTGCTTTCTGTCCCCATCCTAGGCAGAGGGGGAAGCAGCAAAAATAGAATAGCAGTCAAGAGTGTACGGAGAGCAAGTTTACAAAATGTGCTGCGTAGTTTTTCCCAAAGAATACAATTTCACAAGAAAAGCCTTCTGAGATGCACTAGGATCCAATGTCTTGCAGGGCCTGACCCCCCAGATGGAACAGACGCACAACTGCCATGCCTCTAGTGGCACAAGGAAATCAGACTTTGGAACAAATGTTTTGGCATTCCAGGGATGTGTTTCCAGTGGAAATGTGATACTCCTCCACCTCCTTAACCAAACCCACAGACCTTTCCGCCAATAGCTCATTGACTGCTTTCCGTGAACATGTGGAAATATATATCATTTAAATCTTAGTGTATAAAGATAAGACAGAGATGGTTACCTTTACCTTAAATTGGTTATAGGGAGAGGCTTCTCAAATTTGATGGCACCCAAGTAGATCCACACCTGGGCCTCAACTTCTCCTTTGACCACACAGTGATAAAGTACTCTTCGTGTCTCCTAAGGTCCCAGGACACAAGATGCCTAGTGCAGCCTTTGTTGCCAGACATTAGTCACCACCTTGAGTATTAAATGACTCTAATCACAATGCCAGGAGTGTCCTGTCTCTGGCTTTAGCACCCTATGCAGTTACCAAGAGATTTATGGGTGATTTTGAAACCAGTAGAAGAAAGAAGTAGAAAGTTTGAAAAAGTGTTAATGGTGTCATAATGCAAATATACACTTTTTTGTGCTTTGAAAGACCCAAGATAATGTAGCATCAGAACATACAAGAGCTCCCACCACAATTGGCAATGATAATAAATATTGACTAGAAATAAATATTGATGACCAGGTTATGACTTAGTCATAGAATATTTGCTTAGCATGTACAAGGCCCTGGGTTCCAACCCCAGCCCTGCATAAAGAAAGAAAAGGAAAGGTCAAAGGAAGGAAGGAAAGAAGGAAAGGAAAGAAGGAAGGAAGGAAGGGAGGGAGGAAGGGATGAAAGGAGGAAAGGAGGGAGGGAGGAACAAAATTGTTATCTTTTTTTGGTGACAGTGGTGAATCCTGGTGACAGTAGCTCCTCCTGTAGGTCAGCAAAGGACACCGGTGCACTAAACCAGGGCAAAATAAAACAAGAGTTTTCAAGGAAGAAGGCAAAGAGAGGAGAAGTAAGGATGGGGAAAGGAAGAAAAAAGGAAAAGAAGAAATAAGGAGAGAGAAAGGACAAGAAATCTGAAAATATTCACTTTCAACATAGCAAGGATAAAAAACCTATCTCCTCAGAGATGTTGATTGTGAGAAATTAAAATTCTAGATAAAAAGCTCACCATTCTCCTTGTGGCCTGACATTCCTTCCCTGAATGCCAGAGACTTGCACTTACAAGCCGAGATGTCCATAAGACAGTTTTCTAGACCACTTTCTTTCCAGTAATTGCTTTCAAACCTTTTTTGACCAGCTTTACACCCCAGGCTTGGTAATGGCGGGAAACCATGGTACAGGATGCCGATTTTCCTCTGGCGCTGCTGGAAACAGCTCTGTCTGGGGCACAGCCCTCTCATCCTCGCTCTTCATTCTCATGCTGGGCACCACAGTCCCACTGGCTGGGACTCACCGGTGCTCCAGGTGAAGGAAGGTGAGGCCTGTTCCTCCAGCTCTATCACCCACGTGTCTCCAGATCCACTTCTCTAGCTACCTACTAGGACCTGCTGGCTTGTTCAACTATAGGTCCTCCTTCTCTCTCTTGCCCTGAGCTTTATTATCTCTCCAATCACCAAGATTAAAATCTCACCATCTTCTTTGGGGTCTGACTTCCACTGCCATCCATACCTGATCAAGAGTTCCTGGGCATCCCGGCTTCTCAGTCCCTTTCCACTGCATTTCTATCACGCCTCTCAGGGCCTCATGACCTTGCCTGCCCTACTAGCCTCCTAAGGCCCTCTCTGCCTCTTCTCTCCCTGGCTTCCTCCCAGACCCTGCTGCCAATTTATTTTCTTGGCTTTTCAAGGCTTCAGCCTCTATTGGTCATAACCTAGATCCATCTTTAACCCACATCCAGCTTCCCTAGGAATTCAAGTCTCCCTCTATCCCACTATCCTTTCTAGTCTAGCACTTCCACTGTGGAGCCTCTGCTCTGACCAAATGAAAACTCAATATTCCAGGAACTCCAAAGTTTTTTTGCTGTCCAGAACCCCACTTTCCTAGCTTGTCAAGGAAAAGCACTTCCTTTTTTAATTCCCTCCCAACGCCGCTACATCCTTGATGCATTCATTCCCTTATTCCCTTTTGAAAGAGAATTCCCTTCCTCTGAGCTCCAGTGGTAATTCCCAGGCATTACCACATTCTCCTTTGACGGAGTAGTCATTTACCCCTGCATCCTGCTCTCCTGCTCCTGAGGACAAGGTCTGCCTAGAGGCATTTAGGGATTTCTGTGCCTTAGAACAGTGCTTGATCATTGTTAGGCCATAAAATACTAGCTCATTTACTCATCTAGATAATTCAAAGAACAAAATAGTATCCCACCTGTCTGGATAACCATTTCCAAAGCCAACTTTCCATGAGATGTTCTATCACTTTCAAAACTATTGCTGCTAGGTTATCTTTGTATCTCCCCAGCGAGCGAGGGAATAAAGTCAAATTTTAAATTGGTACCATCTCGAGGCCTAAGCCTGCAGTTCTTGGCAACATCATTCACCAGACAGCTCTGTATTTATTTTCAGTTCTTAACCAGATAATACTGTGACCAAACATTAACCTCTCTATCTCCACTAACAGCCTTTTACATTTATAAAAACATTATTCCTCCAACAGCAACATGGGGGAAAAAAAATGGAAATACCTCATGATAGCTTACATCACTAGACATGGTTCTTTCACTCTGAGATGAGGCTTAGTGCCACTGAAGCTGATAGCTGTACTGATTTTTTAATTTTTTCCAAATTCTTATTAGTATATGTTTGCACACATAATAACTGCATTCATTGTGGGGAATTAGCACATGCACATAACCCATCTCAATTCTTTTCACCTCTCCTTCTCTTCATCTCACTCCATCCTCCCTCCACCTCTAGGTCCCCTTGCCATTTACAAAAGATCTATCACCCTGTTTCCTATCACATAGCTTTCAAGTTGCTCTTTAAATTATTTATACTTTGGGTTTCTCATATAAGAGAAACTATGCAGTAATTAAGCTTGTCTGTCTAGTTTATTTCCCTGAGCATTAGAACTCAAGATCCATCCATTTCCCTATGAGTGACTCAGATTTGTCCTTCTTATGGCAGAGCAGTACTCCACTGCATATAAACACCACATTTTCTTTATCCACTCCTCTAATGATGGGTATAATGCCCTCTTCCAAGATTTAGCTATTATGAGTTAGTTGTGCTGCTACAAATGTGGGTAGGCATGTGTCACTGCAATATGATGTCTTTAACACTTTCAGGAAGATACCTAGAAGGAGAGCAGGTGGTTCAAATGGAATTTTTAGTTTTAGTTTTTGAAGAATTCCCACCAACACAGTGTAGAAAGGTTCCTTTTCCCCACAGCCTCACCAGCATTTGTTATTACTTGATTACCTGATGATTAGCCATTCTTTCTGGAGTAAGATGGAATCTCAGCATTGTTTTAACTTTCATTAATGGCCTGAGATGTGGAACATTTTTGCTATACTGTTTATAAATGCTGTACATGGGAGCTTATTTTTGAACATGTATTTGATATCATCCATCTTCCTCTAAAGTATAAGACTTGTGTTTCCTTTTAAGTATCTTTTCATTGTAAAGATAGTTTGGTCATTCATGTGTTTTTTATTAGCTCCTAGGCTTTTTTTTTTAACCTAACATTGGATTTTTATTTCAAGTCTCCTAACTATACAGTCTGATGAATTTGGATGGGTGGGTATGCCTGTCAAGCTATGGAGTATTTCCATTGCTGCAGAAAATCCTTCCATGCCCATGCTAGTCAATACCTAACCTCTACAGACAAACACTGTTCTGGTTTCTGCTACCACCAATTTATTTTGCCATCTGGCTCAGGTGATCTCTTCTGAAATGGAGCATATATGCACCATTTCCAACCAATGGCACAACCAGCTGGGTGCTTGGCTTGTGGCTTACCTGGCATCAAGGTACCAAGCTGTCCTCCTCTCAGTTACAGCCTTCTCCTGGGATGGGACCCCTCGTGGTCACAGAACTTTACTAACACTTTGTTACTCATGGGCTTTTTAAAAGTGTAACAGGCTTTTAACATGTTCACGGGTTACCTAAGCCTACAAGGAACATGTTAACAAGCCAAATAGAATCAGTGTTCTCTCCCATGTTTCTAAGTCAGCAGCCTTTTTTTACCCACTGGCCCTCCAAAGGAAAAAGTCATGATTTGTAAACCAGATGGGATATGCCAAGGACCCTTACTCTTAAAGAGCTGTGACTCTGATGCCATTTTCTGTCTTCCCACTCAGGACTTGAAGATAATTTGAATTCGTGGTTGCCAAAGAGAATGGCTACTCTTTATTATGAATCAACGTGTGATTCAGATTTAACATGCCAGTTTAATAGAATTTAGTAGTACTCCTCTTACATTTTCTTATGAAATATATTTCTAAAAATATTTTAGAAAGCTTTTATATCACTTGCCTATGTTGCATGGGGTAGAAGACAAATTCAAAAGTACGTTCACTATAAATGCCATGAGTGATGCAAAAATCCCAACTATTTCAGTTATTGTTACACTGTGTCCCTCTCCCTTCCTTTATCTGTTGTTTACTTCAGGAATCTCATTGCCAGCTTAGGGTATGATTTGTCTGTAGAGAGCAATATCCAGATTGTGCCTAAATACACTTGGATTCAGATAGTGGTATCTAATGTTACAGAGTATTTTTACACACACACACACACACACACACACACACACACATACACCATGTAATCTACCAAAAACTATCCACAATTTCAGAGCCAAGCCTAAGCAAATGATTTTAAAAAAAAGAGCGGGGGCAGGGAGAGAGAGAGAAAGAGAGAGATTTCTGAGTTTTGAACCTTTGTGGGCCTTTCTGTTTTCTTACAGCCCTGGCCACTGGCATTCCCCAAAAGAACCCAGGACCCCAGGCTAGCAAGAGCTCCTCACCTCTCCCAGACACCTCTACTGTCTTCATACCACGTGGAGGGAGAAACGTGTTTACAAGCACGCCAATGTATGACCCATTCATTCAAAAAATATTGACTACCTATATTTACCAGGATCCTCTCGAAGTGTTGGGCACTGCCTTAGTCAGCTCAGGATGCCCTAACAAAATACCACAGACTAAGGAGTTGAATCATCTCTATTTAGGCCAGAAATTCAAGCTCAGAGTAGCAGCATGGTTGGACTCTGGGGAAAGGCCTCTTCTTGATCTGCAGGTGGTCACCTTCTCACTATGGTCACCTCCTCACTACACCCTCATATGCCAGGAGGAGGAGAGGAGGGAAAGCAATAAAGAAATTGCTTCCCCTCCTAATAAGGCCTGTCCTTATAGAGTAGGACCCTACTCTTAGACCTCATTTAATTTTAATTGCCTCTTGAGAACCTATTGCCAAAGTCATATTGGGGATGAGGGCTTCTATGTACTGTGCCACCATATAAATTTGATGGGGACACAATTCAGGCAATATCAGGGATCCCAAAATAAACCAAACAAAAATCTCAGCCCTCACCAAGCTCATGTACAAGGGGCTCAGTGTTTACAGCCTTCTTACTCAGCTCCTTTCAGCCTCCTCTTCCTCTGCCAGCCCTCAGACTTTCACTCTCCTCTGCCTTCAGCCCCTGGACCCTCTTCTCTGATCCTTACTCCTTTGCCCGCAGGACCACAACCACTCCCAGGATTTAAGTTTCACCTGGACATTGAAGACTTCAGAGTGGAAATCTCCACACAAAATCACCATCCTTTCCAGGAGAGCCCCATTTCCAGTTAACCTATTAGATACTGTCAGTTGCACATTCACTGATTCAACACTTTTCAATTCTTTCTATGTACTAGCTGCTTGAAGCTCAACTTGTCCAAAATCAATTTAGTATATTTTCCCCAGAACTGCTCCTCCTCTCCATTTCCTATCCCAGCAAATGGCACTACTGTTCATGTAACTGTACAAGCCAAAAGAATATAGTTCTGCCCCATGACCATTCTTCTCATTGCTTATATTTTATCTGTCACAAATTGTTATTTCTATCTCCTTGACCTCTTGTGAGTCTGGTCCCTTTCTTCATCTGTGTTAGTCAACTTTTTGTCACTATGACAAAATACTTGAGAAAATCAATCTAAAGGAGGAAAGACGTATTATGGCTCATGGTCTCAGAGGTTCAGTCCATGGACAGTTGGCCTCATCACTTTGGGCCTGAAACAAAGCCAAAGATCATGGCAGAGAGCATATGGTAGAGCAAACTTCCTTGCCACATCATGGCCTAGAAATTGAGAAAGGGGGAAAAGATATAGGTCCCAGTATTCCATTCAAAGGCACGTCCTCATTACCAGCTTTCTCCAGTTAGTCCCACCACACCCTTCCCAACAGCACCAGGACCAGGAACCAAGTCTTCAACACAAGAGCCTTCAGGGGACTCTAAAATCCAAACCATAACATTATCCTCATTATCAGTTGGACCACCATCTTCTCTCTGAAGACCACCAACTTCCGCCTATCCCTTTTCATGTGACTTATTCTTATTCATCCTTCATGTCTTCCTAAAGATATCAGAGCCAAGAGGACGCTTTCTTGATTTCCTGTTGAGTGTCTCTTCTGTGAATGCTTGTATCTCCCTGTCTCAGTCTCTTCCTGCTGCAATAGCAGAATGCCACAGATTATGTGTGTTATGAACAACGAAAGTTTATCTGGTGATGGACATATAGGCTGCTTCCAAGAATTACCTTTTATGAATTGTGCTGCTATAAACATGGATAGGTATGTGTCACTTTAGTATGATGTCTTTACCTGTTTCAGGTAGATACCTAAAAGGGGAATGAAGAGTCAAATGGAATTCATATACATATGTCCAACAACAGATGAATGGATAAAAAACGTGATATTTATACACAATGGAGTACTATTCTGCCATGAAGAAATGAGTCATTTGTAGGAAAATGGATGCACCTTGAGGCCATAATGTCAAGTGAAATAAATCAGATGCAAAAGCTTAAATATGGCATGGTTTCTCTTATATGAGCAAAATAAAAGATAGATAATAAGAAATGGTGAAACAGATCTTTCTCAAATGGAAAGGGGATCAAAAGATGGGGGGATGGGAGAGGAGGAAAGGGGATGTAAAAAGGAATTAAGAGGTGTTATTTGCATGTACCAACCCCACATAAATAAACATGTACTGCACTCATAAATAAACACATAAGCAAGCAAGCCTATTGGGCTATGGTTCTAGGGTCTGGAACTCCAAGATCAAAGGGCTACACCTGGGAAGGGCCTCCTTGCTGTGTTATAACACAATGGAAGAGCTTCACATGGTAAGGAAGCCCAGGGGTGAGATAGAAAAGTCTTTGTATTAGCCTTTTTGCCAGAAGTCTACTCCCTCAGAACTGGTCAAGTTCTACTCTCTCAACACTGCTGCAATGACTATTACATTTCAGGATGAGTTTTAGAGTTGATATTCAAACTACAGCTCTCCATAAGCACTCCCATTAGCTCTTATCACAATTGGATTTTCTATCTACCTCTCTGTATCTCTTACTGGCCTGTAAATTCACAAAGGTCACACAGGAGTGTGTTTTTCAAAAATATATGTCCATTTTCTAGTGGATGCTTAGTTGGCCCCCAACAAATACTGTAATACCTGATGCTTAGTTGGCCCCCAACAAATACTGTTTGAATAATGAATATCAAAATCCTTTCCAGGTGTTGTATTTGCTTTAACTGAATTCCACAAGGATTTAACCCAAAGGGGTGACTATAATGCCTCAAATTTAGAACCAAAGCTTGGAGGAAAATTCAGAAGTAGATTCATAGTTTTGAGAACAACCCACATTTTTTATTCCATAATGGACTATTAAAATTGATGGTTGCTTTACTGGTTCTCGTGTCCAAACTATTCACTGTACTTATAAAGAAACTGAAAAAGTGAAGGAGACGATCTCGAGGGCCTGGACTATTGTCTAGGTCCCCAAACTTAGAGTACATCATTCTTCCTAGCCCAAACCTCCACTCCCTGTGTAGAGATGGCATTGTTCTTTTAGTGTGGCCCATGCTCAGCATAAATCAAGGTATAATTAGGTGGCTCGTGAGCTATTTCTATAGTCTTTTTTGTTTTGTTTTGTTTTGTTTTTTTGTTTGTTTGTTTTTCTCCGGTACCAGGAACCGAACTCACGACCTTGCACTTGCCAGGCAGGCGCTTTGCCGCTGAGCTAAATCCCCAGCCCTATTTCTATAGTCTTAAAAAACATCTCCAGCTCTTTGGAAAACACAATGAGACTGCTTCCAGATTCTCAAATCCCTGGTAAAGAAATGAGGAGAGGGTTTGAGAATATAATGTTTTTAACAAACATTGAAACAACTTGTGTTCAGAGACATGACTTCCCTCAGGAGAACGTGAAGAAATGAGTAATCCACCTTCCAGTCATTGCTCCTCAGAGAAGAGCTCATTTAGGTCTCCTTTTTACATCATGTAATTTGAATTGAACTTTCTAGCTACAGGACAAATTTAAATCCTTCCTGTATCTGTTAAGTTGTACAAATTTGCAAATATAACACCTTTAACCAAACAACAAAAACAAAACTAATTATTTTATTTCATTTGACACATTTCAATTTCCAAGGGATTCTAATTTGAAAGACGCTAACGCTCCTTTCCATTTTGCTATCACACTGAGCAAGGGAGACATAGAGGATCAAAAAGTGTTGTCTTCCTGAAAATCATTAGCCTCATGAAAGAACGGAAAGGTTACTGGGAATAACAAATCATAAAAGAACGGAAAGGTTACTGGGAATAACATGAGCATGTTACTAGAATTTAAGGACAAACTGTTGGTTGATCCTTGCATGGGGTATTACATGTAGTGACTCTTGTCAGCAGCTTTTGAACCATAAATCGAGATGAAAAAAAGAATTCCACAAACTTTTATACCAAGTACTAATAAACAGCTAAACTGTACAAATCACACATTTTTTCTCTTTTTCTCCAGCCTGCCCTTCTTTCCAGTTTCCTGTTCTTACTATACATCTATTTCTTTCTCTGGTTCCTCGCAGACACCTTTCAAGCCATTCCTGTTCAGCATGGGTCACCCCATTACCTCCAGCTTGCTAATAAAATTCACAGTGGAAAAGGGGCCTGACTGTGCATTCCCTCTCTTACACAGTGTCTTTAACTCCCTCCATCTCCCTTTCCTGCAGGCCAGGCAGTGGCACATCCTCTTCACCACAGCCTCCCCAGGCCTCACTGCAGGCCCAGGAGCCAGCATTCAAGTTGTACAATTTCCCCACTCCCTACACCCCCAGCCACCCACATTCTATTTGCTCACGGTATTAAGTTCAGCTTGCAGTTTGTGGGAAAATATCTCTGCTTGAATGAATTGCCATGCCTACCTCATATGTAAGTATTGAAGTTTAAGAAGGGAAATCTTATTAAATTAAAAAAAAATCCCTACTTGAATTGCAAAAGAATTTTTTTGTTCTTTTGTAGAAGGTTTGGTAGGAGGATTTATAGGAAAAGCATAGGGTCTGGGAGGAGATATTTATCCAAAAAAAATATATTCCACACTTTTCTTTCTCAAAAGTTGTAAATTCAAAATTAGAATGAGCTGTATCAAACCATGCCTTTGTCAGCTGCCACAGTGCCTAAATAAACTGCTCTTCATGTCTCTGTAGGGATGTGTCCCTTTGATCCTCACAGAAATGGAGTTTATTCTTGCCTAAGCAATTAGCAAGCAACATATAAGAAGTACAAACAGAGCGAAGGCTTTCACAGAACATGATCCGCCATGCTCAGATCAGAGGAGCTGATGATTTGCCCCAAAAACCCTGAAGATGTGAGCTTCCAAATCCTGAACATTATTCCTTTGCTCCATGCAAGGCTACGTACAGATAACATAAAAATCAATGAAAGTCCTTTTTAAGTGCTGGTGTAAAATACCCAAAAGTTTAATGGCTTCATTTCCGTTAGTTTCTCTTTCAGAATGAGACCTTTGACTCCTTTGGATATGATAACTTTGCTTTTTCAGGATGGGTGTGAGAACAATTGAGTTAAATATAGCTCTTGCTCACTCAATCTGCACATACTTATTCTTAAAAATAAATGCTGCCTTCACACCAATGAATGTTTCCCAATCAGCCCTAATTCACTTTGCACTTCAGGCTGGACATATTGCCTATCTCTGCAACAGACCTGTAAATGCCTCCTATTTGGGGAAAAAGTCTGACCTGCTGAGCAATCACATCCCACCCTCGACTCTCCTTTTCATTTCATTTGAAGGAATTTCAGTAGAAACTCTGAACTGTGACCCTCTGAGTCCCAGCCTGCCTCCTGGCGGTAACAGTGCTGTGTATACCCTTGAGTTTTGTCACCTAGCATTCCAATCTATAGGTGGGAAGTAAGTTAATAAAAGGAACAAGACTGCATAAACCTGCTTGCAAGCCAGGTTACTGGCAAGGATTATTGTGATCTGTGCTCCCCTCAATTACAGAAATATGCATGTGACCACCCGCTTTGAAGACTTGTTTCATGGTTTGGCCACATCATTTCTAGAGTTGATTTCTCTGATTTTGCTCCTCTGAGAAAGGAAGGGAAGCATAAGGGATGGAACGCTGTTATGATGGCTAATAACTGAGCATCTATCACATGCTCTACAGATGTCATTTCATTTAAAAATTTTATTTCATTTCTCTTCAAACATATAATGCAGTTTGTATTTTAAACTTCAAAAGATATTTCCAAAGCCTTAGGAAAATTCCTTCCCACCTCTGCCCACCACCCACTAATTTTCTTTCTCCAGGGACAACAAATATTACCAGTATTAAAAAGTTTCTTCCTAGAGATATCCCATGCATATGGACCAAAACATACACACACACACACACACACACACACACATTTCACATCCATTTTACATAACCCAAATAATAACATACACCCTGTATTTGCGATTTTTTTGTTTTCATGGACAAAATATTTTAGATATCTTCCCATTTCATGATATAAACCTCTTCCTTCTTTTGAAAATATATAGTGTTGCACTGCATGCAGAAATAGTAATTTATTTTGCCAGTTCCCTACTGATGGCAATTAAGCATGTCTCCAATCTTTTCCAATTAACAACCATACTAAAATTAGTAAATCTACAAGAAAGTCAAATCTCACAGGAGTAAATGGCTGATCTGAATTTTGGTAGGTGTAGCCAAATGTCCTTGTAATGACTGTGCAATTTGAACGTCCACATCCTCACAAATATGGTGGATCTTTGAACTCTTTAATGTCTTTCAAAACATTGTCTCTGTGTAATTTTAATTAGCACTTGTTTTTACTATGAGTGATGCTGAGCAATTGTTCATACAGTTTGGTCTGAAATATTAGCTTTATCAACTAGGGCAGGGTGGCGAACCTATGGCACCCATGCTGCAACGGGCTGTTTGCATCATTGAAAGCTCTAAAAGGTTCACCATCACTGCCCTAGAGCTTGCATCACTTGGATGAAGTAAAGCCTTTAAGATGAATCTTACAGTGGAGACAAATTCTACCCGAAGTAATTGTTACAAAGACTAAGTACAATGATGTAGGAGGTGTAAGTTCTTCTTAACGGTTGGCACGATCTTTTCCCCAGTAGTTAACATTGGGCCTTTGGAAGCACAAGCTAAGAATTAAAGGTAACAGAAACTGTAACCATGACTCCAGTTCTATGGCTCAAAAATCACAGATGAAGTAAATCTACTTTAATGCTTGCTCACTACCTTTGCAAAATGACCTCTTGCTTAACACAACATCATTGAAATTCCATACAACCCCAAATTGTCTCCCTGGGGAGAAAAAAATAATCATGCACAGCGTCACCCGAAGCTAGCTATATACACTCAGAGAACAGAAAGTCACTTGTAAGTCCAGTGTGGTTTGGGAAATGGATTGTTGCGATTCAGTTTTTACGATTTTACAGTGTTTTGAGACCCATTACCAACCACCTTCTATTGCTCCCACTGGGACATTGTACAATACAAGTAAATATCCATCATCAGATTTTCAACCTTCCAGCATAAGTCGTAGATTGTTGACAAAAGTGTAGTCATGTCAAGAAAAGGACTGTGGCTTTTACAAAACTAAAAAGAAATATTTTGAAGCAGGTCATCAAATATTAGGTTTTAAGATGCTTTAATGTACACTTAAATTCTTGGGACTCAAATGCAAATGTATCTACAGTCTAATTATAATTCCTTTATGTACAAAATAAAAAATGGAAAGCAAACATCATAGCTGTAAGTTTTAGTCTTTCTATTTATGTCATCAGTAAGTGTTACCACTGGATTTGAAATTTATGGAAACCCTCCTGGACCCCCATTAGAGAAAAGCAATGATTGTGATTTACTTTTTGTGAATATAAGAGATTTTATATTTATAGCTAGTTTTTCATTTTTGCAAAAGAAGCTAAATAATTGTTTCTATATTAGGACAAAACCCAACTACTACATATTTAAAAGTTTCTGGATCCACAGCATATATATTGAAGGCAAGTTTATACTAAGACTCATTTCCATAGCTATAGATACTCTATCACATTTTGTTAGAAATAAATAAAGATGAAATTAAACTTGTTTTGTTTGGTTCTGTGGTGCTGGGGATCTTACCCAGGACCTCACACATTGCTAGACAAGCAGTCTTAGCACTGAGCTACATGCCCAGTCCAAAAATTTACAGATTTTTTTCTTTTTAAAACACAGGTTCTCACTAAGTTGTTCAGCCTAGGCTTGAACTCATAATTCCTCTGCCTCAGTCTCCTGAGTAGCTAGGATTACTAGTGTGTGCCAACATATTCAGCAAATAGTCTATCATTAAAAACAACATCCTATTCCCCTACTATTTAAAAAAAAAATACGCCTTCCTATTACAAAAACATGGATCTAAAATGAACCCAGCAGATTTAATTTTCCCATAAGGAGGAGGTAGACAGCCTGCCCATTACAGACCATGTCCCTTTGAATTAAACATTCTGCTTTCGTGTTGGGTTTCTCACTAGACTTTGAGATCCCTCTGTGCTACTAGCCTACTGCCTGGCATACATTTGGTACTCTAACATATTGGAATAAAATAAATGAATTAATAAAATTAGTTGAACTTGTTGTCTATCTTCACATAGATAAAAGCTTTGCAATATTTTACCTGTCATTCGGGTTTACATGGATTTACCATGTGTTCTTTCCTATCTGATATATTGAACAATCTCCATTTCTCAAGAATTGCAGGGTGAAAAGACAAGATCTGATTAGCATGCCTTGAAAGCCATATGTCTCCTAAGTCCCAGGCCTGTCTGTCCTAATGGCTCAGTCTCTCAGCATTTCTCACTCTGGATTTCTCATGCGGATAACCTTCAGGAACTCTGTAACACTGTGGCCCAGTACACGCAGACTCACCACACATGTGATAAAGCCAAAACATCCAGATCAATAGAACAGACTCAGGGCCGTGACCATCACATGCCCATCGGCAGGCCGGCAGGCTCCAGGTGATCTCTTTGTCCACGTCCAGATGCAGCAATTCTGTGCAGTTACCATCAACTCTTTGTGATCACTAATAGCAAGTACTACTTACACCGGTACTTTTGGGGAAACGCATGATGTTCAACTTTACATGCCTTCTCGTGTCCAGAAATTTCATTATAAAACCAATTTGCAAAACAAAATTATAAACTCCTTCAAAGTACAGACTAAGCTTGAATCAATTTGGGGCTACACAATGAAGAGACCTGGGTTTTAGAAAGATTGGCTTCATGATTAGAGTCCTTTATTAACTGAATAAAGAGTTTTATTTGACCAACTAGGTTATGACAGCTGAATCATGTTTATTTGGTCGGTTGGATGTAGGTTCATATACAAACAAAATCTTAATATAGAGCCGTTTATGCCTAGTGTTGAGTTGAGATCCCCAAATTTTTTTGATCTATAACTATTATTTTTTTTTACTTTATAGAGAAAAAAATAAACAATGAAGCCCAGTTTCAAAACAGGTTAGTAGGACGGTTACAATAGTTGATACACTGTGTATTGTTGTCTTCATAGTAATTAATCAGTGTACAAGATATAAGCATGATATCTTCTCTAAGCAATATTAGCAGAAAACATTCTTTTCAAAGAACTAAGAGAAACTAGCTGCATAACTCTCTTAACTATCTAATGTATACATATATTTTTGTCTTTTTCCCTTTCTTCCTTTCCCATTTCCCCCATCACAGTTTACCTTTTCTTTTGAACAGTTGCTTCCCAATTCACAATATCTATTGTGCATTTTTGATCCTCTTTCTTGTTCAGTTTCTCACACTAGTGAGACAATGCAATGTTTACATATATGGGTCTGATTATTTCACTTAGGAGTATAGTCTCAAATTGAACCCACTTACCTATAAAAGACTCCAGTTTATCCTTCTTTATAGTTTAGTAGTACTCCATTGTATAGAAAAAAAAAAAACAAAACACAACTTTTTTTATCCATTCCTTAGTAGGTAGGCATCTTGGCTGTTTCCAAGATTCAATTATTATAAATTGTGCTGCTATAAATATGGGTGCATGTATATATCTGCAATATGATGCTTTTGATTCCTCTGGAAGATGCCCAGAAGAGGAAGAGCTGATTCAAATGGGACCTATAATCCTAGTTTTTAAAGAGTTCTCTACACTGATTTCCACAGTGATTGCCCCAGTCTACATTCCCAGCAATAGTGGAGAAGGGTTCCTTTTTCCCCACAGCCCCTTCAGCATGTGTTATTGGTTGATTTTTTGATGATAATCATTCTTGCTGGGATGAGATGGAATCTCAGTGTTGTTTTAATTTGCATCTCTCAAATAACCAATGATGTTGAAAATTTTTCCATGTGTTTATTTTCCATTTGTATTTATTCATCTGAGTAGTGTATATCCATCTCAGATGCCCATTTTTGGATTGAGTCTTTGAATTTGGGGGGGGGGTCTGATTTTTTCAGTTGTTCACATTTAGATAGAAGTCCTTTGTCTGTAAGACAACTCGCTATGATATTTTTCCATTTTATCAGTTGTCCTTTCACTCTGTTGGTGATTTCTTTTGTTGTGCAAAAGTTTTAATAAGGTGAGATCCCATTTGTTGATTATTTGTAATATTTCCCTTGCAGTCTGTGTTTTGTTCATTAAGTCTCTGCCTACCCCTATGTCTTTGAGATTTCTGCCTAATTCCTCTTCCTGCAAATTTAGTGTTTCTATTTTAATATTTTGATCTTTGATTCACTTTGACTTTAGTGCATGGTGATAGACATGGGTTTAGTTAGTTTTAGTCTTTGGCATGTGGAAAGCCTGTTTTTCCAGCACCATTTATTAAAGAGGCTATCTTTCTTCCAGTGAAAATGTTTGGATCCTTTGTCAAAGATAAGGTAGCTGAGTGTGTTTGAGTATGCGAGTGCATCTTCTGTTGTTTCACTGATCCTTGTATCCGGTTTTTTGCCACTACCATGCTGATTTTACCATACTGGCTTTCTAGTATAATTTCAGGTCTGGGATTGTGATGACCCCTGACTTGCCTTTGTTGCCCAGAGTTGCTTTTGCTATTCCAGGTCTTTTCTGATTCCACATGAATTTTAGGAATGTTTTCTCTAGATCTGTGAGGTATGTTAATGGTATTTTTATTGGGATTGCATTAAATCTGTACAGCAGTTTTGGGAGTATGGCCATTTGCACTATGTTAGTTCTTCCTATTTAAGAGCAAGGAATATCTTTCAATTTTCTGATATGCTCTTCAATCTCCTTTTTTAAAGTACTGCAATTCTCACTGTACAGATCTTTTATATCCTTTATTAGATTGATTCCTAAGTATTTCATATTTTTTGATGTTACCGTGAAAGGTGTGCTTTCCCTAATTTCTCTCTTTGTGAGTTTGTTGCTTGTGTACAGGGATGCTATTGACTTTTGAGTGTTGACTTTGTATCCAGCTACTCTTCTGAATTTGGATATTAAATCTACAAGTTTTTTGGTGGAGTTTTTGGGGGTCATCTACGTAGATATCATGTCATCTGCAAACTCAGGTATTAGATGGCACATTCCAAAGTGAAGTCTAAGGCCACTATGCACGATTTAGGGGGAAGAAATGCAAAGTATTTTAAAACTCTTCTCTCACACACATCAAAGATATAAATGGGTCAGGAGTTGGGAAATTAGAGGATTTCAGGAAAAGTTCTCTGCTGTGAGTCCCCCTCCACTCACCTAGCAGAAGCAAGGTGTGCCTGCCCTCACCAGAAGCCCAGGGAAAGGGGCTTGAGAAAATCCCATTCCTGCCAGCTGAGAAGCGCACCCAGGTATGGGAACCATTGTGACGGGGTGCCAGCCCCTTGCCCCCTGACAGATGGAGCCATGGATGGATATGTAGAGCAGATGACAGGCACAGGAAGCCTGGCGACAGCAAGGAGAGCTTTACCACTGAAGCACCTAAGCCCCATTCTGGATGTTCAGAGCATGCAAGTCCAGTTGAAGATGAAATGGGATCCAGAGTTAACACAGAAACTAAAGGGTATAAGAGAAAACTCACAGATGGCTTTGTATGAGAGAGAAGATCAACACTGGGAAATTCTGATTCAAAGGAGTTTCCAGACACGGTGCCCGCCAACGTGCAGACAGCAGCAGATTAACTATGGAAGGAAGACTACTGTCTGTGGTTACCATATTGAAGAAGTCCCCAGATATCTCTGATCAGTTGGCATCCACCTCAAGACTCCTAACAAATGTAAGTAGTCTGTGATCGTGGGACAAACTCTGGGAGGTACGCTGTGCATTTTGGGGTCCTCTAACTGAAGAAGGATACAATCTGCAAGAAATACATCCTGTAGGCCTAGGGGAAATGGAAAGAGAATCCACAAAAAGCAGTTCCATGTCACAAACAAACTCACAGAAGTTTGATGTGTACGCTGGCACACCCACCAAAGTTAGACACACGGATGGCCAAGTGGTGGATGAATTTGACTGGGAAGCCTGTTTAACTGACCTCTTGAGACTTCTCGGCCATAAGCCAACTGCCACCTGGCGGCCAAAGAGAGAACAGTTGTTTCCACCCTGCCAGGTGGAAAGCAACCCAAGCACTAAGCCTGGGGTATGCAGTTAGACCTGGATGGTTTATCTCCAGATGAGTTGTTACTCTCGCCTTGTTTTCCTAAGACATAAATTTCATGAACAGTGAGTATATACTGCATGTTTTGAATTGTAAATGGGACTAAATCTGAAGAAGATTGAACAGGAAGCTATCCTGAAACAAACTTAACTGCTTAGTGGACACCACACCCCCAGACAGATTGACAGTATGCTTTGGCTGGTTTTCCATAAGCATGGAAATTCAGCTGCCATTTATCAGATAGGTTGTCACTTTGTGTATTCAAGTGACCAATGTAGAGTCAACTTTCTTTTCAGGTATCTACTTTATCAAGTAGAGTTCAGTTGTCTCTAATGACTTTTTGAAACTTATTTCCTGGTCTCTTACTAGTATTTCAAAGTAAGGTTTGTTTTCCTCATACAGAGCTGTAAAAGGTCAAAGATGTTAAAATGAACTGTTGAATTAATTAGTTTATATAAGTTGTGCTGTCTTAACTTCATACTTGTTAACAGCCTTAGTTCAGACCTTAACCTGTAGCACTCTGAGAGTAAAGGGAACTGAAGGATTTAGAAAGGACTTTTTGTACAATCTGTTAATTTAGCATGTAAAATTGCTATAAATAATAATGTGTACAGAGTATATTCAGATATTCCATTGTAAACGTCTTAAGACTGTTGAAATTCTGTTGCTTTTATGCAGAAAGATCTTGCAAAAGTTTAAAAACAATTAAAAAGAAAACTCTGCTATGGTTTAGATTTTAAGTGTCCCCCAAACTTTTCATGTGTAGCAGTGGGGCCTGATTGGAGGTGGCAGGTCACAGGGGCATGATTTGGAAGGTACGTTCTTGTCCCAAGTTTCTCCCCATTCTTGCTCTCATTTCCTCTCCCTCTTCCTCTCCTTTTCCCTCCCCCTCTCCTTCCTTTGCCCCTGTTCCTCTCCTTCCTGGCTGACATGAGGTGAGGAGTCTTCCTCCACCATGACGTTCCATCACTCTAATTCTGCCTTAGAGCTAGGTGACCACACAAGAACCAAATCTGCGAGCCAACATATCCTCTCCTTCTTTAGGTTACATGAGTGACTAATACAGAAAATTGGTACCACAGAAGCAGGGCTGTTGCTCTGATTATATTTTACCATGTGGTTCAGAAACATTCGGAACTGGTTTGTGAGAAGAATCTGGAAAGGGTTGGAGATGTTGGCCAGAGAACTTTTAGAATGCTGCAAACTCAGCTTGATGGGTGTTTCTAGTTGGAGCACAGAAGACTAGAATCCTTACTAGGAGTCTAGTTGGGTCTCAAAAGACAGACTCAGGTTTCATTTCAGTAAAAGACTCCTTTGGTAGTTGTACTTGTCTACTTATTTTACACATTGACAAAAATGTGTCTTCATTTTTCTCATATCCTGAAACGTTGTGAGAAATTGCAATTAAAGGCAGTGGACTAATTAATCTGGTGGAGGAAATTCCAAGGCAGCCCACTGTTCAGGCTGTAGATGGGTATTCCTTGTTGCTTTCAGCCTGACTGACAGTGAAAACTGGAACCAAAAATCCCAGAGCTGAATAAGCTGAAAACTTTTGCTGGTAGCCAGAAAGGAAGCACCCATACAAGTGGGGCTAAGGAGAGACTGGTTGCTGAAAAGATTAGCTTTAACACTAAGCCATGTACCTTGCATCAGGACTAAGGAAAGATGGTTTGAAGGCATCTCAAGAATTAGTAAGACTCCATCAATTACAGGCTCAATGGTGCAAAAATTGGACCTTTTTGAGAAAAAAAGCCCCTGGGCCCCCCACTCTAGAAGGGCTGCCTAGGAAATTGGTCCCCTGGGTTCCACGTCATCATGCTCCTCCATGCAGGCACTCAGAGGCCATTTCACCCATGGTCCAGTGAGCCCAGATCCTCGTGCTCAAGCTGGCAGTAGACCTTGGCACCATCTACATGGTATGGATTTTACAGGCACGCAGAGTGCAAGAGTTACAGGATCATGGAAGCTTCCTCCCAGATTTTAAAAGAAGGCCTAGGAGGCCAGGCAGCACACATCCCATGAGAGACATGAAACTGTGAAAATAAAGCTAAAAGTGCAGTAGAGACCCCAGGATGTTGGAGATGCCAGGAACATGGAACATCTGCCCAGGAAGGCCACGGGCAGTGAGCAGAGCCAAAAGAGAAGCCGTGTGGGCTGAAACTGGCAAAGCCATAGCAGTCAGTCTGCCCAAGATTTTTGGAACTCACATCTCACCACAACCTGCCCTTAGTGCTGCACTTGGAGTTACAAGATTTAGTGTTTACCCTGTGGGGCTTAAGTTTTGCTTTGGTCCTATTTCTTCCTATCCCCTTTTGTAATAGGAATGTTTACCCTGTGTCATATGCTGGAAGTGTTTCACCTTATTTTTTAATTATATAGGAGCCCATAGCTAAGAGTCTGCCTTGAGTCTTAAGAGGAGACTTTGGACTTAAGATTTTTCAGCAGTGCTGCAACTGTTAAGACTTTGGTAACTCTTAGGAAATAAATGCATTTTGTATTATGAGATGAATATGAGTTTGGGGGGCTGGGGTGAAACATTATGGTTTAGATCAAAAATGTCCCCCCAAATTCTCATATTCAGAGGTGGGGCCTGGTTGGATGGGACAGGTAAGTGGGTCATTATGTGGAAGGGTGTGTTTTCATCCCTGGCTCTTCCTTTCCCTCTTTCTGCTTCCTGATTTCTGTGAAGTGAGCCACTTCCCTTCACTGTGCCCTTGTATCACACCATTTCTGCCTTGGAGCCAGCCAACCATGCAAAACTGTGAGCCAATATAACCTCTCCTTCCTTAAACTGCATGGGTTGGGTATTTTGTTCCAGTGATGAGAAAATGAACAAGAGTATTAGTCACTTAGCCTCAGAACACTGGGCTAAGGATTGGCAAACATGGTGACCTTAGGGGTTTGACCCATCTGCAAATCTTATAGACAAGGGAACTCTGGTTTGCAATTCTTATCACAAGCAAGAAGTTAGCCATGGCAGGACAGGGCTGCTCCCAAAGTTTAAAGAGGTACAGGATGGAGCTACTGTGGGTAACATTCAAGGAAGAACCAGTGTGGTTGAAATTTGGATCCAACCCAAGAGGGCTGCCTGGAAGGGACAGCTGACCTCAGCAAGAAGTGCACCACAGTTCACAAAGGAGATTGCTAAAGCCCAGGCACAACCAACCACAGGATATGGTGAGGTCTGTGCAGCAGAGCCCACAGGTGCAAGATGCCAGGCCAAGGCAACATACAAAGAGCCCATTAAGGAGCCCCTGAGGGAGGGGTAGTGCCTGGCATCAGTCAGAACCAGAAAACAAGACATCAGCTCACTCTAACATCCCACAGCTTTTGCCTCTCCCCTGACCTATCTAATGCAACACGGTAGGGGTCAGAAATTTCTGCTGGCAAGATTTACAAAGACAAATAAAAATGTGAGGAAAGGAAAAAAGAGGACAGCATCCCCTAATCCCACTGAAGGCAGCAAGCTGTTCTGGATTTTAACTAGGGGAGGGAAGAATTGTGACATTAAAGGAAACACACACTTGATATTTACATTGGATGGATTATACTAATTGGTGACTATTGGGCCTTTATTACTTGACAGTGATCAGGAGTCTTGAGATTTGCTGTACATTTCCTTCATGGAAACAATTGGTCCATGGAAAAAAAATAAAGATATAGTGAATATTCCTTATTCCTTTTTTATATTCTGGATTCCTACACTTATTTTCCTTCAAGAAATTAAGCCCTTATTCACTCTCTTTTCCAATGCCTTCAATAAATACAACAAACGGATCTCACAACTGATAGTTTAGACTAATTAGAGTGAAACTTGCTGAGCCAATAAAGTTAATATATCTTCTATTTCCTTCCAAGAACATACTTAATGCTCACTGGAATAGCGTTTGAATAATCCTTCATATATCAAATTGCAGACTTCTTAAATTAACAAAAGGCGCTCTTAGAGGTTCAGTTTTTAGTCTGTGGAGCACTGAATGTCTCTTTCAGCAACATTGGTGTACATAAATGATTGTTTGTTGTTGTGTTTAAAAACACAAAATTAGGGGAAAATGAGCATGTTCTTCCCCTTAACTACTCCCTAAATCACTTCCAGTGTGGATGAAATAAAGAAAGGGTATATGTAGCTAAGAAAGCGCAGGGCTCCATTAGGTTTCCAGCCCTTAGGTACAGCTTTTCTCCAGCAAAACTCTGTGCCTGGCAGTTCTCCTGGACATGAGTCAGGACCAGCAAGGGAGCCTCTTACTAGAGGGTAGATGGCAGCGGGGGACATGCAGGCCTTGCAGAGAACATCTGATTTTGGAGGTTAGTCCTGACCCTGCTAGAGGGGATATAGCTCTAGTGCCTGCCTGGCAAGTGCGAGGTCCTGAGTTCAATTCCCAGTAGTGACCCTGCTAGATTTAGGAAAAGTCTCAGAGAGCTGACCACTACCAGCCATTTTCCTAGAGCTTTGTGACTGTTATGTTAAATTATGTCACAGTTGAAGGCATTGTGTAGGTCCCAGGGCAATTTCACCAGCATCTTCTACAAATTTGCCAAAGTACAAATTCTGGTAGTCTGGTTCCTTCTCTTCCTTTACAGACTTTCACATCTGAGCTCAAATATGAAATTCCTATGAAGACAAGTCAGGGAACCACAAGATGCTAAGGCTGAGCAGGACTTAAAGATCATGTAGTTTTACCAGGTCTCAATCTCTTCCCATTCCCAAGAAGGGTGAGGCTTACAACATCTTCACATGCTCCTCCATCTATGTCCAAGTTCTCCGCAGTCTCCCCTATGCCAAGATTTTCCTCCCACATAAGAAGAGCTGAGAGTGGAAATGACATGAGAAAAGGAATAATCAACCCCTCCTTCACACACTGTCCACATCCCTCATTTGATACTGAAACAGTTGAATCATACTTCCCAACAAACCTTATTAATTCAGTGTGCCACCAAAATATATTTCAGGATTACCAACTACTACCTCTTCTTTGTACTAATAGGGAAACTGAGGTCCTAATGGACTCAGTGGCTTGCCAGAGTGATAATCCAAAATTATGGCATCACATGAGATTTTTGTTTAGTGTCACCTCCAGGTAAAGTTAGTCCTTACTTGCAGCAGCCCCTTGTCCTTCATCTGTGCTACGGTCATTCAAAGCTTCCTTCTCAAGATTTTGCCTTCCAATCCATACTGCCAGGCCCTCAAAACATGTGAGGAAGGTATCTGGAGGGAAGTGATCACACTGGTGCTACTGAGCCTTCCTAGGATTCATTGCATAATAATGAAAGTATATATTTAGCCAGTGGCTCTCAGTGCAGGTCCCCAGGGCAACCACATCAGTATCATCTAGGGAATTGTACACATGCAAGGTCTAGGTGTTGTGGTTCAGTTTGGAAATGTTCCCTAAATTTCATGTGCTAAAGACTTAATTGCTAGCTAATGGGCTTGGGGAAAGTGATTAGACCATGAGGGCTTTAACTTTGCCAGTGGATTAATCCTTTGATGAGCTTTTAATTTGGGGACATTACTGAGTGATAACAGAAACAGGAGTTGGGGCCGGGCTGAAGGGAGTGGATCGTGGGGACGTGACCCTGTGGACTCGACCCTGTGGACTCTGTCTGTTCCCTGGTACCTTCCTCTGATGCTCTTGTTCTACAGCGCCTCCTGGCGGCCACAGGGAAGCAGCTTCCCTCCACCACTGCTTTCCACCATAACGTTCTGCCTCACCTCAGGACCACAACAATGGAAAGAGCCTACCATGAACTGAACCCCTGAAGTCACTAGCTAAAATAAATCTTTCCTCCTTTTACACTGACTTTCTCAGTAATTTTGTCCTGTGATGGAAAATTGACCAACACACTCGACATGAGTGTTTCCTTCTCTTCTTTCTCTTCTTTCATAACTTTTCTTATTTCAGCTCAAACTTCATCTCTCCTGGCCACTCCAACTGACTTACAATGGTCCTCACCACTCTCTATCCCAGGCATGCCTCTCACAGCCCTGACACCTGTTCTTGCTCATGATGCTTTTTTGTCTTGGTCATTAAGATCGTCAATTAATGTATTAACTTGGTTAGGCTGTAGGATCCAGCTATTTAATCAAGTAGCAGTCTAGGAGTTGCTGGAAGGTATTCTGAAGGGATGGTTAACATCTCCATTGGCTGACTTTAAGTTCACCTCCATTGTGTGGGTGGGCCTCATCTAATCAGTTGAATGCTTTGCTAGCAAAAACAAGTTTCCTGCAAAAGAAACTCTACCTCAACAATGTAACATTAAGTCCTGCCTATTTCCAGCCTGCCAGGCTTTCCCACAAATTTTAAACTTTCCAGCCCCTACCACTGTGGGAACCAATTAATAAATATTATAAAGATGTGAATGAAAGGCAGGGTCTAGGGTAGGGAATACTCATAGAGAAACTTTCCCAAAAGAGAAATTAGTATCTGCAAAAGCTTCTTGGGTGAAAGAATTAACATAATACCAAAGGAGTGGAGCCCAGGGAGGGAGGTTACATGGTCAGAGGGGGCTCCAGGATCATCAGGGAGAGATTCACCCTGACCCCAGGAGCAATGCACTACCAGGGAGATGGGAAGGGAATAGCTGATATACACTACTCCAGCCAGGTGATCAAGGTCAACACTGATAGTCATAAACTACATGGATGCTCTGTATGCTCGATATGATGCAATAAGAGTGGTATTTCACTTCCACAGTCGTCCTCTGGAAGGACTACTATAATTGCATTCTAATCATGAGAAAAATACTAGACAAGTTCCAGATGAGGTACATTCTACAAAACGCCTCCCCAGTGCTCCTCAAAACTGTCGAGATCATCAAGAACAAGGAAAATCTGAGAAGCTGCCACTGCCTATGGAGACAGGACAGAAAAATGTAACATTTTGCATGAGATTCTGGAATTAAAAAGTCATACTAGGTAAAAACTAAGGAAACTGGGATGAAGAATGAGGTTTAGTTAATAACAAGAGCATATCAGTATTAACTGCTGTATACCACAGGAATAATATATGATGCTACTGATAGGAAAAACTGAGTGTGGGGGAGACAGAAAATCTCACTGTCTTCCCAATTTTTCTATAAATCTAAACTGTTGTAAAATGAAAAGTTTCTAGAGCCAGGAATGGTGGTGCATGCTGGTAATCTCAGCAATCAGGAGGCTGAGACAGGAGGACTGCAGTGAGTTCAAAGCCAATACAGGCTACATACTGAGTTCAAGACCAGCTGGAGTACAGGGCAAGACCCTGTCTCAAAGAAACCAATAATAATGATGGTGGTGATAATAAAAATGTGTCTTTAAATAGACATATATTTTATGAAGAGTATAAAATTATTTTCTAAATGGACCTATACATACAGAGATTCTACCACTATTCCCTATTAGACTACTCTGAAATTAACTCATTTTACCTGTTGTCTACATACAGAGCCTCTGAGACTTCTGCAGCTCTGAAAATTCCTTCTGCCTTTCTTGTCCTGCACAAACCAGTGGCACTTAAGGACCTGGTCCCTGGCAATGAAATGCTGACCCTTCTCTAAGCCAGCAAAATAGCTGGCATCTCCCCAAAGGAGAGGAGCCATGGGATTGCTGCTGACCTCTTGGGGCCTTTCTGGAAAGTAGCAGGAGCTGTCCCTTCCTCCAGGCACCCACAGCCTCTATGCAGCGGGGTTCTGTTGGGCAAGTCAACTGGGACCAGATGCCAGCTGCCACTTGCTCCTCTGCCCAGCACCGACAGCTGTACAAGTCCACAGGGTGACATGTAGCTTCCTGCTGCTGATGTATAAAAGTAATGGTGCTGGGTGGTGGGGGGAGTCTCTACTACAATAAAATTACCCAAACAAACCACTGAGTCACAAATCTCTGGATCAAAACATAAGATCAAATTTCAGTGGTTAGGTGTGGAGATTTGGAAAAAGTAAGCACAAGGAGGGGACTGCAGGTATATTTCATGTTGACTTTGGTTTACATTTAACCCTGCGGGGCCTTGTGGGAACCAGGCCATCATTAACGGTCTTAGTTATCCATTCACACATTCGCGTCCTGTGTTTAAATGATTAGCTTTCTGGAGGAGAGGCTTGGGTAGTTGGATTTCCAGAAGGCAGCTGGAATAACAAAGAGTGATGAAATGATGTCTTAGTCCATTCATGCCACTCTAACAGGATGTCACAGACTGGGTTATTTATAGAGAAAAGGAACCTATTTCCTCGCAGTTCTGGAGGCTGGGAAGTCCGAGATGGAAGAGAGAGCATCTCAGGAGCCTTTCTGCAGCCTCATTCCATGGGGAAGGCAAAAAGGCAAAGGAGCAAGGAGCATGAATGACGAACTCCCTATTACAAGCACTGATCCCAGCCATGAGCACAGAAGTCTTCACAGCCCCATCACCTCTTGCGCGTTCCACTCTAAGTACTGCTATAACATAAGATCAGTGAGACAATGATGATCAACTTTCAACATGCATGTTAGAAGGGACACTCAACAACCCACACCTCCACTCATTTCCACGAATACACACTCATGGAGGGAACCATGGAAGTGTGTACCCAAAGTGTACATATATTATACTTTCAAAAGTAAGTATCTTGAAATCTTGAGGAGCTAATCCAATATATACACCAAGGTAACAACGGAAATGTCCACTGAAGCCTCACCGAAAGGTCTTATGTATGTATGTGTATATATATATATACATAATCCCATTATATAGATCCACATATGTATACACATATATATCCCACTATATATGTATGTACGTTTGTGTGTATGTACATAAATTATATGAAATGGATAAAAATCATTATCTATACTATTCAATTCAACAGTATTGGTGTAGAATGTGAATGCTAATGAAATTTTTTTTCTTTAAAAAACATCAGTTTCCTTTAAAACTTCTTGGAAGTAGAATTTTATAAGTGGAAGAATCACTTCAATAACACTAATTCTTGAAAATAATTTATTCTAAAATTAACTCACCATCTTACATAAAGGGAAGAAACTAGATTATCGAAATATATGCAATACTTGTTTCTTTATATTGTACAGCATTTTCTATACTCATATTTCTACATGAGCACTTGTTACTTTCAGAAATAAAAGAACAACTCACAAATTTGTATCTTTTTTAAATATCCCTATTAAGAAAGATAAAGAGAAAGACTGAAGTTCCAACTCCAGTAAGTTGTTGGCTGACTTTAGTCAAGCAAAATCTGAAGCCTTTATTTTTAAACTAGGAGGTCTGAACTCAGTCATCCAAATCCCAAACTTTCCTAATTCCATGACAAGAATACACACGTCTACGCATCACAGCTCCTAAAGAACCTCCTCCCTGTGCACTTATCTTTGACAGTTCGGTGTATTGTTTCCTCAGTACTACTTACTGCTGCATCACACTTTTTTTAAACATAAAAACTGAGTAACAATAGAATTAGTTACCAGCCACTCTTTCCCCCCGCCCCTGGCACCAGCAGTCTTTATTGACTGCAAGGTCAAGTGAAGGGGAATTCAACTCCAAGGCCAGCATCCGCAGACCCACTGCATGCTGCACTCCGTAAGCTACAAACTACCCTTAAGAGCTCTATGGTTCTCACAGAAAAAATTAATTTGGAAAAGATAGCCTATATTAAAATGATATAGCCTTTGTACAATGATTTTTAAACAAATATTTGTCCCTGTTGATCAGAAAGATATTTTATTCTACCCAATGAATAAAAAGTGAGAAGCATTCTGACCTGCCCGGTGTATACAGTTTGAGCGTGCAACAGCTATCAAGTGCTTTTTAAAATAGATGAAGACATAAAGAAGGGAGTGAAAACAGGGGAGAGGATGCCATAGGAGAAAGAACCTTCTGATTGACAGTCAGCATCTCAGGGTCCTGGTCTCAGACTGTTTTTCACTAGCCAGGCCACCATGGATAAACCAGTTCATCTCTTTGCATCTCAGCGTCCCCATCTGCAAAATTAAGGGATTATACAACAAAATAATCTTCAGTGATTCTTCCACTTATAAAATTCTACTTCCAAGAAGTTTTAAAGGAAACTGGTGTTTTTTAAAGAAAAAAATTTCATTAGCATTCACATTCTACACCAAAGATGACCAAACTCTGAACGTTTAAGAGCCACTTATCTTTAATACATCTACCATCTTCTGATTTAAAACCAGGCCAAAAAAACTGAGACAATCTGTAGCCAGACATTTCTACAACTCTGTCATGCAGACCATGCCCAGAAGCACTCTCAGGACTGTGAGGGCAGAACCAGAACCTGGAAGAGCAGTTCTTGTGCCATATTTCGATGCCAAGTGCTCTTCAGGGTAGAGCATTAACCCTCAGTGATATCAAACATAACCTGACCCTCACCTGAATTCTGTCCCTAGAAAACCTGAAAGTCTGGTGGTTCCACCCTGCTCGCACCTTAGGGTCACAACCCAAGGGTTTAAATCATAGGTACGCCCGGGTCCCACTCCACACCAATGATAGCAGAATCTGGGAAGAGTCAGTAAAAGGAATTTTTTTAACTCCTCTGAGTAATTCTAATATGCTGCCAGTTAAAAACCACTGAGTTAAATAACGAGACATACAAAGAAAAGGAAGGAATGAGAACCGTTTTAAAAATAATTAAAAAAAAAAAAAAAGAAAAAAAAAGAATGACAGACTTCACTTAGCAGCATGCAGGTGCCTGGCGTTGTGCTTGCCGGTTTGCGCACGACACAGGAAAATACACACTTAACCACAGGAACTCGCAGGACAGTAAAAATAAAGAGTTTAAGAAAAACGACTGCCTGTCACTTTCTGAGGAAAATGGAAACTTCTTTTAAAAACTGGGTCAGAAACAAGCTGTGTCTTAGGCAGTTAAATGTCAAGACATGGCTTTGGGCTGGGGATGTGGCTCAGTGGTAGAGCCCTTGCCTTGCATGCACAAGGCCCTGGGTTTTGATCCCCAGCACCACCAAAAAAAAAAAAAGGACATGGCTTTGCTGTTTTACACCTATTTTACACATTAGCCACCCACAGCTTCCCCTTGCCTCTGAGTTAATCCTTCTGGTCTACCTCTATGGTGTTTTCTACTCCTCCTGTGAGCACTCACACGTTAACCCCACTCTGTGCAAACTACCTGCTCCCCAGGGTGTCAGCATCCAGCTCACGTGTCCAGGGAAACGCCTGACCAACCCCTTCTGCCCAATTCCACAGCTGCAGTTTTACCAATACCCTTATGTGGGACTGGTAAAAAAGGCAACAAAAACAACAACAAAATCCACAGGCCTTTCTCTGGCTTTTTCATGGACCTAGCTATCACACAAGCCTGGGTGAGCCTTCTTCAGAGCTGCATTTCCTGATCTACCATTTGAGCCTTTTGGACTAATATTATAAAACCTGAATACTGACCTGCTAGCTCAGCCTACCAACTCACCATCCTGTTTCTCCTCCAGCCAAGCCAATCTGTGGTCAGTCTCCTGAACACGTGCATTCCCACATCCGTGTAAGTGAAAACCTGTTGCTATTTCTCCAGTAATTCACAGCATTAGCAACTACTGGTCTATCATTCTCTTCAGTTGCCCAACAAGCCTGCCAGCCCCTGTCTGCTCACAGTCATGGCAGAGAACAGACAGCTTCTGTGTTAGTATCTATCACTATGAAACTGCTGCGGGAATCACTGGTGCTGCCCACAAATACTTCCCACCTGGAGCTGAATTCCTGGGCCTCCTTTTCCTAGCACTTCAGTGCCATGGTCTCTGCTGGTGCCACTTTCCTTGAACCCAGGCTCCATCTCCCCATTCCTCCTTTAGGTGCTCAGGGTGCCCAACCAAAGTTTCTGCTTCCTATGTCAGGTCCCTTCTGACCCAGCAAGTTCAAGTTTCCCTACCAGTTCTGCTTTGCTGTCAAAGTCCTGAACCCTTTTACTTGCAGCCAGTCATTTAAGGTACTCTCATATCCATTCTTATATTTAACTAACTTCTTGATCATAAACCTTGCCATCCAGATCATCAACAATCCAGCATATCTTCTGGCTGGCCCAGACCTCTGCAGGGGTGACTTCTGTTGTCCCATACTTTTCCAACACTGAATCTCTGCATGAGCAGGTCGTGAACATTTTCTGTAAATCATTTTGTTTCTGTTTGGCTATGACCGCCCCCCCAGGACTATTCTAACTTGCTAGCACCCATGCTCCTTGGCTTATGGTGGGGTTACATCTTGATAAGCCCATCAAAGTTGAAAACACATGAAATACATCTGACCACCTAAAGATCCTAGTCAATAGCAAAGGGCACAGGAAGGTGTCAGGTGCTGCTGATGGGAGCTATGCCCACTGATGCTGCCCAGCATTAAGACAGGGGGTTGTACTGTACATTGCTAGCCCAAAAAAGGATCAACCTTCAAAACTCAAAGTGCAGCTTTTACTGAATGCCTATCATCTTGCACCATGGTGAAGTTGAAACATCATAAGTCAGTCACCATCAGAAATTGGAGCATCCGTATCTTTCTGTGGTCTGGGTACACACCCCATGGGATAGATTGTTTTCCCATTTGCTTTTCATCCAGCCCCCTTCTTTTAACTCCCATCACTTCAGTCCTTCCCAGTGATGGAACTGGCTGTCTAGAGAGTAGTCATGTAGTTACATTTGGACGTTCTTCCTTTCCCAAAACAAAGGGATACACTGCGCAAGTCATGGGTGCCAGATCCACCCCAGCCCATTCTTTCTCCAAGATGAGATGAGAGACAAGTCATGTAAAATAATGCTAAAAATGAAGCCATTAGCAAAGCCAGAGAAAAAGTTTCAATAAATGTATAATCATCTAATGGTGACTTTATCTAGTCCCAAGTTGTTTCTGCTTGCCCAATCAGCTAATTCTGTTCATGTGCCAAAAAGATCTAGGAAAACTTTGGTTTCTTTTGGTTTCCCCTGCAAATATTTACCACCATGGATGGAGGACATTTCCTTAAATATAGACCATCTAAACCACTCATCTCTAACCACTGTGAGCATCACAGACTTCTTCAGAGGGAAGTTGGTGGTGAAAAGCAATGACAAATCAACTCTCCTAGTACTTCTGCAAAAACCAAACTAAGAACCCACCACAAACTGCTTACACTTTTAGATACTACAGAAAGATTATGTGCAGGGTCACAACCCATCCATGACTAATTGGTCCCCAGTGACCCTGAAACTGTTACCCATTCTTGGCATGCAGCACCTTGTTTGGGAACAGGAAAGTGCAAACAACACAACCTAACTTCAAACAAGATGTCAAAGTTATTCATTATCACAGACCAACCGTTTGTCCCTCCCTCACCACCAACTGCATTGTTTTCTGTGAGACGTTATATTTCCTAGAATAGCACCATTCAGTATAATCAAAGCATGCATTTGAAAAGTAAAGCAATAAATAAAAAGCTACCATTCTCTATCTCTGCTTGCAAGGAAATTTTACCAGCTAGCAGAACGGATTTTGTCCAAATTCATTGCAAACTGACCATGATCTCCCCCAAAGGCTTCTCTAATTTTCTGACGGCAATATTCCTTGCAATAAACCTGCTTAATCAACTTATTCTGACTCTACAAATAACTTATTAAACACCTACTTTATGCAAAATATCTTGTCCCAATCTGTTTGCTTCTTCTTTTACACACTTTTCTTTTTTCTGTTACCTCGGTGGCGAATATCTTAGGTATGTTTATTTAGTTGAAAGCCATCTGACACCACAGCATTAGTGAAATTCCCAATCCAAAAGTGAAACTCACCCGTCAAAACTGACTGAGACCGAGGAATCATTTTTCCAGCTAGAATCTCCAACAGAACAATCATTTGCCAACAGAAAAACTGAGAGTTTTCTTGAAAATCAGATTCCGTATATCAGTTCTGACCATGACTACAAGTGGGCTCTTCCTCAAGCCAGTGGGAAAAAGACCACAGTTCCAACTTCCACAAAGACTTGTGAGTGAGGAAACAACCCTCGCTGTGCTGCGTCATAGGGTTGCCCTCCAGAAGGCTACCTGACTCCGCCAGTGACCTCCTTTAACTCGTTCAAGGGTGAAAGCCTCCAGTTGCCTCCCAGCAGCTGACTTCAAGCTTAGATTCTGGCAAAGGAACGTATTCTTTATTAATGGGTTTTCAGCTTCTACAAAAACAAGTAAGGGTTGTTCCAGAGCATTAGTGCTGAGAGAGATGAGACAAGAATATGTTAGTTTGCAAGACGACTGTAACAAAGTACCAGATTGGGCACTCTACACATCAGAAGAGTATTGTCTGGCAGTTCTGGGAGCTAGAATCCAAAATCAAGGTGTTCACAGGGTGCTTCCTTCTGAGGGCTGTGCTCAAGAATCTGCCTGTGCCCCTCCTTAACTTTGATAGTTTACTGGCCATCTGTGGCATCGCTTGGCTTACAGAAGCATCATTCAGCTTTCTGCCTTTGTCTTCACTAGACTTTCTCTGAGTGTGCATGCATGTGCATGCATGTGTGCATGTGTGTGTGTGTGTGTGTGTGCATGCGTGTGTGTGTGTGTGTGTGTGTGTGTGTGTGCTCAAATCCCTCCCTCTTTTTAAAGGACACCAACACCAGTCCTGTTGAATTAAGGCCAACCCTAATGACATCACTGCAACTTCATTACTTCCATCAAGACCCTGTCTCCAAGTAAGGGCACATCCTGAAGCACTGAAGTTTAGGACTTCAATAAATCATTTTTTGAGAGAAAACAATTCAATCTATAATGGGAAAACATTTAAGATCTTGGAGAAAAATGAGGTTTAATAATGCAAGAGGCAAGACATTTCAGTCACAAATGACTGAGGATTTTTTTAATGATAGGAAGAGTAAGCCTATTTCTAAAGCTTTACAATTTCTCTGCTTTACCAATACTCAGATTTTATCTGCATAACCCCTCTGTCGAGCAGTCTTTTAGCATTTAGGAGTATGTTAAGGCTGGACATCTGATCAGATTTAAAGTTCAATAGTTGATTTGTTAGTCTGGATTTTCCAGTCAACAGAACTCAGTTTTGAACAGCTCCCTAGCATGTGGGATTTCATGCACACTTTTGTCTCTCTGGCCCCACTGTACTCAAAGTTTCCCCCAAAGCCTCTGTCATAAATTTTCCTAAAAGTAGATCATGTTTTTGACTTTGATGATGATGTCAGGAAGTGGTTGAATCTGCCATATATTTTGCCAAATATTTTGCCTTAAAAATTCAAATAAAGGAATCTGAGACTACTCCCCCTGTCTCCTTCCCCACCTCCCGCAGCATACCTAGAGCCACACAAAATGCAGTCCACCCTCTCATAACATGATGCAAGAGTTACTATAAAAGTTGTTGGCAACAACCTTTTCTTTATTATTTTCTGGCACATTTGAGAGCAGTCAGAGATTCAGGCTGGTGCACATGCTGGAAGGGTCACCCTTTCAAGCCATCTGGGTGCTGTGTCACAGTGCCCAGGACAACGGAGACCCCTTCTGATATTTCATGCCTTGTTGTTCCAAATCTCTCTTCCTGCTTCAGTTTGATAAATCAGCTGGTACAAAGCATGGTTGCCCATTGTACTGCCCTGTTAAACACCCACATCCCTTGATTTTCCACAAAGACTTCCACGTAACATTCGCTACTAACAAAAACCAAATGAGGCATTTGGGCGGGAGGTGGGAAGGTTGAGCTGTTCACTTCATTAGAAACATTTACCCTTCCTTTTCAAAGCAACCTCCTGAGAAAGGCAGGGGAGTTTTGGTTTAGAAAAAGAAAATACTAGTCAACAAATTAATTATTTAAACACATTCTATCCCCAAGAAATTTCTTACTCCCTGTAGTTATTTGTCAGGTGTTGTTTTTTTTTAAATTACAAAACATGTGCTCATTTTATAACTTCAGACTATACAGTGTAAAATTTAAAAAGCATAATGTAAAAAGTAAAAGTCTCCTTTGCCTTTATTAATTTCTCCCCAGAGCTAATCACTGTTCATAAGTAAATTCTCTAAACATATATATTTAGGCATGACGTATACAGTTGCTTATTCAAAAAATAGTATCTATTGGACATTTGACCTATAATCTGTCACTCCCTGGCATTTTTTTAAGAACAGTTTTATTTTTTCACCAGTGCGGAAATAACAACCAAGGTGTAACTCTATGAACATGGGCAGCTAGCTTGCCACAAGAAAGTCCAGCTGATTCTCGACTGCCAGACGACATTTTCAACAAGTTATCCCAGGAAAAATGGAAACTTTAGAACAAAGCTGGAGGAAGAGTATTTCCTGTGCTGTGGACAAAGGTGGGAGATTTCATTACTTCCAAGTGCCCAATTTTTCTACTAAGAGAGGATAAATGCTTTCAATTACATGAATTCCCATCAGGCGGACAACAATAGGCATGGGTACAATTCCATAGCTTTTGAGCAATAAAAAGTATATCACAGGATGGAGAACAGCACAAAGAGAAACAGCTCTGCCTCCATAATAAGTCGCTATCTGCAAAATGCTGCTGAAGCACATTAGCTGGAAATTTTAAGCAAATAAGTTGTACACTATTTCTGAGTGATTTACAATACTTCTGCAGAAAACTCTAGTATAATCTGTGCATATCTAGGGTATTTACTGATTTGGGGCTTCCATCATATTTCTACTGGGTTTTGTGGGTTTTTTTTTTTTTCTTTTTGCCTTCCTTTTCTCTTCAAACATTTTTCTCTCTAATCTGAATATTTTTGCTTTCTTGTATTTTTTTTTGCTCAGAAACAGCTGAAATAGTAAAACTAATCATCTCCAAGTCTAATTTGAGGGGAAGATAGATTTCTATCAAAGACTCTTCATCTGTCTAAACACTTTGCATCTTGTTATGAGATTCTTTGAAGACAAGAAACTGGGTTAGATTTATAACAAAAAAATTACACACAAAATTATCGATATTAGAAGTAATTATATCAGGCACTTTTGCTTAAAATTCTCAATACTGGTATGATGTTTAAGATTGTCAACTTGTTGGCTTGTAGTGGGTCAGTGAAGCGCACCCCTGGGTGAGATACGGAGGTGTGATACTGGGCACTCTCCGGTCCTTGGCTCCTTGCTCTCTGGCACTGTTCCCCCACTGTGCTTCCAGACTGCCGTGAACTAGGCAGGTGTGCCCTGTAACACCTTTGTATCAGGAAGTTCCCGCCTTGGTGCCAGCCAACCATGGACTGAATATCCTGACACCATGAGCCAAATAAAACCTCTCTTTTTTTAACTTGTGGGTGTTTAATACTTGTACCTCGGTGATGGGAATGTTAAGTAATACAATTGGTTTAATTCTCCTTTGCTTTGTTCATATGCACCCAAAGAGATACCACCTCTTGGAAAGAAGTGGGCAATTTTAGGATTAGTCTTTGTAGTTTAATTTTAATTTTGCCCAGTTATATTTAGCAATTATATTTAATTATAGTCACATTAAATTAAATATTAGTTACAGCTCTATGTCAAGTATATTTAATAACTGGAGTATAGCTGAAATTATATCTGGCTTTATTAGTCATGACTATATTTTTAATTCTATATAACAAATATGTCAAGAGTGTTTTACTTTGATTTAATAAATATTTATAATGAAATCTCTTGCAAGAAAAGTAGTTTTTCAATTTTAATTTCATTAACATTCTAAATTCAGCTCTGAGAAAACTATGACAAGCATCGCATAGTGCTTTCCTATTTATAAATGAAAAATTAAGAGCACATAATCCTCAAGTGAATTGTTCAGCTCTACAAGAATGTCACCACATAGCATCAGCATTAGCTGTAGAGATAAAGAATTTCCTTCTTGTTTTACTTATCTTGTCCTTGTCTCCCACATTTCAATTCCTTCTATTCTGTTTATTCCCTCCAGGCTAATGTAACCTGAGTTTTCCCAACCCCTTATCAGAACTTTTATTTAGAACTCTTCCATAGGCTCCCATGTCACTGTATCTTACCGCAACCTTCCATTTCTATTACTCAAAAAAATCTTTAAATCTCATTTTCTTAGAAGTTGATTGATTGACAAGAATGTAGCAATAAATATCCAACCCTTAAATCATTATTTTTACATGGACCTTTTATAGAAAGCTGGTTTGTCCCAGAACGCACAGTCTGCCCCGTTTAGCCTAATCTACCTTCTCTCCACTGCTTCCTCTCTCTCTAGCTCACCCTCATTCAGTCACATTTAGCCAAGAAATTCATTGCCCATTCAGTTACCAACCCTGTCAATTATAGATCCTAAATGTTCTTTGAAATTCCACTACTCACTATTTCAACTGCCAATGTGACAGCTCATAGAAGAAATAAAGACTGTGTCTATGTAACAGTGCTGTTAAGGACTATATACTTATGGAGTTATTATTAGATAAGTGCTATTAAACAAATCAACATGCCTGCTCAGGCTATTCAGGATTGTCCATTCAAAGTTGAGGAAATTCCACTCAAAACCAAAAGTTGTCTCTTCTGACAGCAGTGAGCCAGAGTTTAGCCTCTCTTGAAAAAACTTCTAGCCAGGTGATAAAAACTTTGTGACATCAGCACCAAAGTAATCTGTCTTCCATTTTCTATAACAAGATAGTTTCTTGTTTACTTTTCTCATTGCTGAGGCAAAACACTCAACACCCAATATTAAAGGAGGAAAGGTTTATTTTGGCTCATAGTTTATAAAAAGTTTCAGTTCATAGTCAGCTGGCTCCAAGGCAAGGTGGCATGGCAAAGGGGCATCACAGAGGAGACACAGTCCATGGCAGAACAGGCTGAAGGCAGCAAGCAGCAGGCCGCAAAAGTCAGCCTCCTTTCCTTTTTATCCTATCCAAAATACAAGCCTTTTGTGTGGTACCACCGACACGCAGCTTGGGCCTTCCTGTTATCCACACCCTAACCTACTTTAAGCCAACCAGTGGATAAATAGGACCACACATGCTTAATCAGTATCATAGACTCTAGATCCAGCCACCCCCAAAAGCCATATGAGTGTATGAGGCTTTTAGGGGGACATCTAGATACAGGCCATAATAAATGAATGTGCCACTTACATGGCAGTTACACAAAGGTGCACAAAAAAGTCAATCCAACTTTATTTGAAAACATGAACTTATTCATCTAGTAGGTTATAAAATTTGCAAAATCAAAGACCCCACTGTGTTGCCCATTGCATCCATAGCAGTAAACACCATGCACAGCGGTAATAAGAGCTCACTGAACTTTTGTTGAATGTGTGCACATCTCTACCATCTCTTAAGTGTAGAGTATAGGGGGCTGGGGATTTAGCTCAGCAGCTCAGCGTCTGCTTGGCAAGAGCAAGGTCGTGAGTTCGATTCCTGGTACCGGATTAAAAAAAAAAGACTGGAAATGTAGAGTATAATTGTGATACAAAATGCAAAAGATCAGTAATAGTCCTAAATCAAGACAATAATTTTAATTACAAATTATTTCTCAATATTAATTCAAAGGCTATGAAAATGAATGAATTTTGAAACAGTTCAACTCAATGAATATTGAAAACAGTTTAAATTTTGTGAACTATTTTCCAGTCAATAAAACTCTGATAGTAAGACAAATTATGATCCACAAGTTCAAAATCTGCTTCCCTCACAGTGTACACTGCTGATGCTGACACTAACGTACAACTTCACTGATTCTAAAGTAAAATCTTGTCTTTTCCCACCATCTCCAGCATTGGAAGATCTTGAGTAGTCTAATCTGATTGGTCCAGGGATGAACACACGACTTAATTTGACTTAATCAGTTGGAATCACTACTATCACATAATTTTAGGAGTATTTTCCCCTGTTCTCTCATTAATATGAACAAGAAAACTTTATTCTGGAGGCTGAAGAAAACAACGTTTTGACAGTGGGATGAGCCAGCCTCAGGATAAAACAGACATATGACAAACGGCAGAACGAAAAGTTGGAAAGACCTCAGGTCTTTGATGACATTATTAAACTAATGATTCAGCCAACTCTGGACTCGAGCCCCTCCCGTCCCACAGCTGGAATCTCTGCTTTGTAAGACTGATTTTTAAATTTCCAAAACCAGTTTGAGTTTTTTGCTCAAATGCATCTTATCTGGTGATTCCCTTATAAAAGATATTTTCTTGAAAAAAGAACTGACACAAGCTTTGGGAGAATATCTAAAATCAGTCTTTAATGTTATTGAGAGGACAGATTTTCCATTTAAAGATAAACTTGGCCTTACTTTTTATCCATATCGAAAGATCTATTCCTACAAAAGTAGCAGTGAATGCAGAGCAAAAAATGAGTTTATTCAATTTTCTTATTCAAAAAATATCCATTCCACCAGGTCATGTTGAGGCGTCTTATAAACTATTGAATTTGAAACCCACAAAAGCTTTATGAAGTAAGTACTACTAATCACATTTTTAAAAGGAAACTGAACTCAGAGATTAAATGATGCTGAGCTAGCCTCACAAAATCCCTGAGAACCAAGACTGTGTCATAAAACTGCCTAATTTCAAAACTCAAGCTCTCTCCACAACCCTCTGTTGCCTTCCAGAATTCAACTTGGCAAATATTGGGCTCCAGTACCCAAAACTAGTAGGATGGAGATGAAAGTGGCACAAATGACATGTATACGCCAGTATAGACTGCTAGAGACATTTTAGAAATGATACGTAGTAAGAATGTGCACATACACACATACCTCTCAGCCATCTACCAATCTATGCATTTTCTCAGATGTAGCAATCTTACTCTAGGAATTTATCTTAGGAGCTTTTTCAACAGAGGCAAAATATAGGTAGATGTTTTATAGGGCAGCAAAGGTTAATTATCTTTGATGAAAAACGTTACAAATTCTAACATTCATGGGCTGGGTGAGTGAAGTCCCAAAACTTAATAACAGAATATTATTAATACATATTATGTAATTACACTGCAGTAACACTATTGAAAATGGTGCATAATATAGCTGTAGGACAAAAAACAACACAAACCATATGTGGTCTATTTAAAATTATTTTCAAAAGTAAACAGTATTAAGAGAATAGGATTTTGTATGGGTTTTTAATTTTAATTTTTTAGTCCTCTTAAAATTAAAATTTTTTTATATAAAGTCTACTACTCCTAATAGAAATAAATTGGGTAGCTGTAGCTGAATTTTATTTGTAGAGTCCTGACAAATACATCAAGATCCATTAGCTTTGGAGTATTTTTCTTTACTTGTAGGATACAAGAAGTCAAATTACAGTCAAATTTATTCCAACAAATTTAACATCTATAAACATTAATTAAAAGGGGATTTTTCTCCCAAAATAGAGCTATAGGAAAACTGTCCATAAGTTACCTAAATATGCTCAAAATCACAACAAAAAATTATATGGGCATTAATTTGTCTTTAATTTCCCTCCTCACTATAATCTCACAAGGGAGGTGGGATTCCTTGTAGTCGGAGTCAAAATTAGATATATTAAGGATCATAATAAATTTAACACAAAGCCAATGGCTTTAAATGGTATTAGAAGACCACCATAATTGTTCCTTATTCAAAGATAAAGGGCAAGTTTCCTTAGATTCCCAGAGTATTACAGGTTGAATATCCCTGTTCTGAAATGCTTGGGGCCAGATGTGTTCTGAATTTTGTTCTTTTCTTTGCAGATCTGGAGTATTTACATATGCTTAATGAGATATCTTGGGGATAAAACTCAAGCCTAAACAGAGAATTCATGTATATTTCACATACATCTCAGATCCATAGCCTGCAGATAATTTTATACAATATTTTTGGTGGGCCTGTTTTGACTGCAACATACCATATGAGGTCAGATATAGAATTTTCCACTGATAGCACTCAAAAAGTTTCAAATTATGGAGCATTTTGGATTTCAGATTTTCAGATGAGGAATGCTCAACCTGTAAGTCTTTGTTAATAAATGAACTTGATCAGCTCTTTTCTTCTAAGAAGCCAGGCTTGGAGAAATACTTTGCAAACATAGATTCTAAGCCCAGGTTATCCAATGAAGTCTTGGTGAAGCTATTTATGATTCTGGCATTAAAATCTACCCATATGTATAAGATAATATCAAGATAATAAAATGCCCAGAATCTATAGGATTGGTATGCAAAGTGGTCCCAACAGCCATTCATTAAAGAATAGGTTTCCACTTATCAGGAAAGTGAATTAAAATCTGGAGAACTACGGTCTTTCTACACGTTCCAAGAGCTCCTAGGATTACTATGGTGTTAACTACATCAGTGACCAACCCAGAGTGCTAAGACTAAGGTTCTTTGACAAAGGGAATGAAAGTTATAAAAACGAGACTTCATTTTTATCTTTTTTAGAAAGAATTTCAAATTTAATGGAAATGTTATAAAAATAGCACAAAATATTCCTACATATACTTATATGGATTCCTTAAATATCAACATTCCTTAAAATATCAACATTTTATCAAATTTACTTCATCATCCTTTCATCTCTCTAGCCATCTATAGATCCGTTATCTTTCACAGATAGATAGATAGATAGATAAGAAGAGAGACAGATACAAAAAATAGGTTTTTTTTTTTTTTCTAGTATGTTTAAAGAGAAAGTTGCACATATCTGTATGGATTTCCAAAACAAGGTCATATTTTTCTTGTTTAACTAAAGTATCAAAATCAGGAAATTCAGATAGACACACTGTTACGTTCAAAGCTATAAACTTCACTCTGACTTTGCTAGGTGTCCTACTAATGCCCATCTTTCAATCCAAAATGCAAACCCAGATTACACTTGCATTTAGCCATCGTGTCTCTTTGCCCTTCTTTGATCTAGAATGGTTCATAGCCTCAACCACTGTGAAGAGTTTTAGCCAGGCTTCCTGTAGCTGCCCCTCCATCTGAGATTTTCTGATGCCTCTTTCTGGTAAAGGGTTGCAGGCAGGAACTCTATGGAAATGTGTGTCATGTGAGGAAGCACAAGGTGTTGATTTGTACCACCACCGGTGTCAGCTGCGATCACCTGGATAAGGGGAATCTGCCAGATTGCTTCCTCTGTAAGCAGTGACTACTTTCCCTTTGCAGCTAATAAATGCCTCGTATGGAGATACCTTAGACTATGAAACTATTTTCTTCCCAATCTATTTGCCTTCTCCAATGTTAGTGACATCTCTCTATCCATCTATAGATGCTTCATTCGTAATTCTTCATTCGAACACTGATGATTCGTCATTCAAACAGTTCTTGCTACACACACACACACACACACACACACACACACACACACACACAAACTTTCCTTCTCCCTGGACACACAGTTAAAATGCAAGTGCCAGCCTCTTCAACCAGGGGTAGGAGTGGGACTAAGATAACTAGTTATAGCCCATAGTACTGTGATTGTCAGTGAGATATGTCTTTTCCAGGGTCAAATGTCCCCCGTGATCTCACAAAGTCTTTGCTTCTCATTCATTTGGATGCATACAAGAAGGCAGAGGGCTCTAAGAAGTCTTTGGTAATTGTACCAGTAGACCTTTGAGTTGTACTATTCAGGATTCAAATGAACTTGGATGGGGAAAGCCTGTCTTTATTTCTGCTAACTTTTAACTGGAATTTGGCATTTTTATCATTCATGAATATAGGCAACAACTCCAAAAGGGTTAGCAATGGCTGTATTACATGTATTTTGCATCACATATACACTTTATTACATATATTTTGCATCGCATATACACAGTGCAGTGACCTTGAGATTTACCTATCCCTAATTTGAAATAAAAGTTGAAATTCAGTTATTAGATCTGTTACTACGTCTTTTTTTCACATTTAGAAAAAAAGTCCTAGGAGAAGTTTTGGAGACTCCTCCGGACCGCTAAAGAAGTCCAAGACATAAAATAGGATAAGATTGAAGGAGTGTTTCACTAAGTCACTACATTTTAAGGAGTCTCCCAGAAAAGCAGGTGTAGCGTATCGGCATTAGAATTTCTGTGACAGAGAAACTCTCATGAACTTAAGCTGAGATTTACGAGGATATTTATTGAGTGATTATCCTAGCCTGACTAATAGAAGAATAAAGCTGTAAATTTGTAAATTATATGCATGGGAAAATAATTGAATCCAGGGGATTGAATGCACTCATTAAGAAGAAAGGACAAAAATAGAAGACAAGCCCTGAATTTGGGGCAATTGCTGTAGTTTTGCAAGGAAGACAAAATGCTGTTACTGAAGCAGAGGAAGGAATGGTCTGAATAGAATAAAGAAGCCAAGAAGACATAGTCCAAGAGATCATATAAATCTGACATCAGATTTTCAATTCTTAGAAGTCTTAATACAGACTCAGTCATTATATGTAATCTCTGTTAAAAAGATAAGAAACAAAACGATTTCAGTAGATTTTCTCAACTGTATCTGTCATTTACAAGATGACTCATATTGAAACTCTATTAGGCCAGGTTTCTTTATCTATTAAAAAAAATCACTGTGCAGTTAAAAGAAGCAATGTGACCAAGCGCCTGCCAAAGAAGCCGTGCACCTCCCACCACATAACTGTCACAAATAAGGTTAGCCCCCCGCTCCCCAATCTTCCCCCTCTACTTCACAACCACTAACAATCCATTTCATGTTCATTTGAAAGAACTGAAGAATATATTAAGAAGATGATAGTTTTTCTTCAATCAAATGTGTAGCGTGATAGACTTATTATACTAGCTACAGTGCAAATATTCTGGCTATGAGGTAAAGTCATGATTAAAATTCAAACAGAACCATGATATCCTATTTGGGAAACAGACTAATTGGAAATTACAGTAAAGGGAACCTGTATTTTAAAAATGTCAATCACAAAGAATCAAGACACCAAACCACAATGCATTGGGATTTAGTACCAGACAGGTCTTGTGCTAGACACAGATACACACCAATCCTTGAATCTCTTTGTCTCTGTCCTCAGCACCTCACTCTTATCCCCGTCCTTACTGATCACTAGTGCAGTGTTAAGAAGAGGGAAAGGTACTTCATGATGTAAAAACGTGAGCTGGGTATGGTGGTACACACCCATAACCCCAGCACTCTAGGAGACTGAGGCAGGCTCAAGCCCAGCCTGGGAAACTTGGTGACTTAGTGAGACCTTGTCTCAGTACTTTTAGAAAACAATAATTTTAAGGCCTAGAGATGTAGCTCAGTGCAGTGGCTCTGGGTTAAATCTCCAGTGCCACAAAAATATTAAGTAATCAATTAATTAATTTAAAACATGAACTTTATACAGTTTATAGGTAAATAGTAACCTTGGATATCTTAAGTTCTTCCATTACAGGATGTGAAAATCTTACACATAAAATCAATATGAAGTTCTGCACTCACTCTCAAAATTTCAGGGGCAATATCCAGTGGAAAATGAAAACATAGACTCCTTTTGCCACAGCAATGAAATAAAAACTACCTCGCATCCACTTTGAGAAGTTTTATTGGGTGCCACTTGGAAGCACCACAGCTGAGATGTGGACATCAGCAGATAAAGGTGTTGTGATAGCTACTGTCTAACCGTGCTGCCCCTCTCCGGCCAGCATCCAGCTGCTTTTCTTTCATCCTATCTAAGCAATGAGCCATTATGCAGGCGGGAGGCCGAGAGATTCTTTCCATAATCAATAGCCATCTGCGAAGAATGACAATAGAGCCAAAAAAAGACTCTGACCTATGCTACCAAAGAATTTTCCAGAGACTTGAGACTCTTTCTATGAAAAATGCCAAAATCTGAGAAATCCTAGCCACTCCTCCTTCTTACAGTTTCAAGAAGAAAGTGCTGCCACCTACAGGGAGTTTATGGAACTAATATCTATAAAAATGACGGCGTCTACTGGACTTTCAAATGATCAGCAGCTAGAAAGGAAAAAAGTAGCAGTAGCATGCCAAAGGAGAGGAATAAAACACACCATATTACTTCTTACACCCAATATAGTCTGTGTTTAACTGTCCAATATGGCAGCCACCAGCCACACACTGTCACACGCATAAAACACTGCTAATGTGGCTGAGGAAGTCTCTTAAATTCTTACATTTAATAGTTTAGTTAGCTTGGATTACTTTTTAAGCAAGTGATACTTCTATACTTTAATTTTATATGTGAAGTGTGAATTCAAACCACAGTCAAGATAGCATTTTGACTTTTCTGAGCAGATTATACTCCTCTGATCAATTTGAACTTGGAATCATTGATCAATAAACAAAGGACTTTGGCTAGCATCTTTAATTTTCAGAACTGTGGTCAGAACAGTGTTGTCAATAAACCAATTGCTTACTATGTTTTGCTTTTGAAACCCAAAGTAGAATCTTGATTATTAATACAACATAGACTTTGTAAGATGATGCCCAGTTTTGTATTTTCTAATTGCCACGAACACCCACCAAATGTTTCAAAGGCTGTGAATATAGAGAGAAGCACCTGTTGTTTTCCTAGCTCTATCAATGACTGATTCTAAGGCTTATCCACTTAGAGGACTGGTTTTCTTTGAGTTAATAAGCCATATTACTGTGAAAGGAAAGAATACTTTTCACTGTAGTTAATCATATTTAAATTTTAATACTGATATTTAGCCAGCCATTGAAAACTGAAATACATTAATAACACTTGAGGTGCTTAAATCTACTTTTTCAAATGTAAGTGTAATTATACACACAAATCAACCACACGTAATGAAAATTATGCATCTGAATTGAAATGTGCTATATGTGAAAATATACACTGAATTGTAAAGCCTTAGTACAGAGCAAAAAGTATATCTCATTAGTAACTGTATTGGTCACAGGTTAAAACTATGATGTTTCATTATATCATGTCGGACAAAATATAAGACTAATTTCACTAGGTTATTTTAACTTTTTTACAGAGGTTATTAGAAAATTTTAGATGAGACATATGACTGACATATCTATTACATAGTGCCATTCTAATTTAAAGCAAAAAAGGAGGGAGGCCTGAAGCACATTAAACTATATTTACATATATTCCATTTGATCCCAAGATTAATTTAAAAACCATGTGGCAGACACTGGTACTTGTATAGGTTAATATTATGTAATTTTTAGAAGATATAACCTAAGTCTGTCTTCAATGATCAGCATCTGACTGATAAATATGGCAAAATGGCAAAAAATAATTTTGATGAATGTAATTACGTGATCTATCATGGTTAATGAACTGTTGACAGGAACCACACACTTTAAAGAAATTCCACTAAGTTTGTGTCCTGTCGCATTTCTTCCATCAACTTCCAACAGTGTCTTCCCAGAGGCACACTCCATGCCTATGCAGGCACTCTCTCTGCTCAGCTGTCCTCCGCAGTCCTGCGGGCTGGAAAGCACAGCCCTTGGACTCCCCTGCGTCCCACCGGTTGATCCTTAACTGTTGAAGCACTCTTCCTCCAAAAAGGAACGCTTTCTTCTACAAGGATATCTTATAGTCTACGAACATCCTACCTCCTCTTTCCTGCTCTTCCCTGGTCTGTCCTCAACATATTCTTCCATTATTCAACAGAAAAACAAAACAAACCAGACGGGCCTTCGATTCGGCTGGCAGATACCCACACAAAGATAGAATAGCCAACCGTCTTGCTTTGTTTGCCCAGGACTGCCTCGGTTTTTGGACTGAAAGTCTCACCTTCCCTCTGGGAAACCTCAGTCCTGGACGAAGCAGGTACATCTGTCACCCTCCTTGTCAATCTCACCTGTGGACAGCAAAGCAAGGCAGGGGCTCCGCACCCTTTGGGCTCCAGCACACTGCGCCGCCTGGGTTTCCCTGCAGGCTTTAGCCTCCTTTCCTTCACCCACATGGCCGCCCTGCTCTTCCTCCCTCCCCCAACACGCCTGACTTCCGGTGACCTTCAAGCACCCTTCCCTCCCCAGCCCTTCACCCTTTCCTCCAGGCTGAGATTAATTGTCCTTAACATGTTGCATTCCAGTTCTCTGTTCCCTCGCTAAGCCTCCCATCAACTGTGAGTTCCTCGAAGTCAGGAAGCTTGTTATCATTTCTAGTATTCTCATCACGTACTCGCTAGATTTGTGAATGAAGGATAACTGGTGTGTTTTAGGAAGGCACCTGAGCTCTACTTAACCTCCTTGGCTTTCTTTCAGCTAATACACCTTTTTCCTCCGTAACCAGTAACACTCTGTTCTTCGAACCGAGCATCTCTGCACTTCTCTAGCCTGGGAGAGCCCTCCTCCATTAGTCCGTCTACCCCATGCCTTCATGGAGGCCCCATGCCTTCAGTCTGAAACCCCTAGCATCACTTCACCCACCACCCCCAACCCTTGTATACTGGGGGAGAAACATACAAGACATCCACACACCAAAAAGCAACAGCCACAAGCCAAAGAAAACAACGTGTTTTCACTTTCATTTTCTAAGCAGGCGACTGATTTTTGCCCTTGGGCTTTGGAACAGCTCATTCTGCATTCCAGTGTAAGAGGGAAGAGAATCTGCCTTTGCCACTAGAAACCCAGCAAGAAGGAAAGGATATGTAGAAATCTTGAAAGCAGTGCACCTCAAGCCACTTCATGGGGACAGACGGTCTCACGGTGATAAGCAACAAAGAGGATGCAAAAGAGTATCAGAGAGCCTTGCTTCTCCAGAAGCTACCATGGTGATAATTTGGAAATTACATAAGTATGGTTTATAAATATCATAATAACACGTAAGGAAGTAAATTGTCTTCGGAAATAGAGAAAATTTCAAATATTCACTATATATTCTAACATTAATTTATATGTGTACATGATATATTTTATACTTATTGGTTTTAATATATTTTAAATAAAATATACATACCTCTATATATTAAAATATATTTTAAAACATTAGATTATTAATGGTAATTTTTCAAGACTACTTATGTAAAGAACTTTACCTCTAAAGCCTATTGCTATCATTTATATCTAAATGTTTCCCTAAAGCCTCACACAATCATAGGCAGGACCTTCGGGAGGTAACTGGCTTATAGGAGCGTTATAGCTGACTTGTAGGAGATAGGGCGTGGTCCGAAGAGGCCGGTTCCTGTGGGCGTGACCTGGACAAGTGTACCTCCCTTCCCAGCTCCTCTCTTGCTCTCTCAGTTTTCCTTTGCTTCTGGTCTGCCATGCCATGAGTATCCCTCCACTGCCATGCACCTCCACCATGCTGTCCTGCCTTGGAGGAAGGACTATGGACTGAAACATGAGCCCAAATAAACTTTTCCTTCTTCATATTGTGCGTGTCAGGCATTGTGTCTCTGCAAAGAGGAAAGTAATTAAGATACCTATGAAGTAGACCTACAATTATCACTATTGCACAGAGACATCTGGGACATTGGAGAAGGGAGGAAACTTATTCATGGGCATAGAACTTGTACATGACTAAGGCAAAACTCACACTGTAGCCTGCTTAGAATATGAGAGTGATTTTGTTTTGTTTTGTATTGATTCGGTTATTGTTTCTGTTGGTTTTTCATGTGTGTGTGTGTGTGTGTGTGTGTGTGTGTGTGTATGTGTTTTGCATGAATCCCACCCCCATAGAGCTTGAGTAGGGGTGTCATTAGTTTGCAGTTACTAACCAAGAAGATGGAAGAGTCAGGTAATAGCAACAACCTGGGATGCAAAGAACTATATTCACACCACTCTCTGGTAATCAAGTAAGACATCCACAAACTGATTTATAGCAGTAACTCTGCAATGTGCAGAACAGTAGTTCAGCCTGTGCCATTGGTACATGATGTACAGCAGGCCTTCAATGGATGCTCTAAAAATACACATACACCTTACTAAAGGAAGGCTTCTTTCTCATAGCATAAGCCCATGTATGACAGAGTGGATAAGGGGGTTGTAATAACCAATTCATTTCTCAATCATTTAAGTTAAAATGATAGTCATTTTCTTACCTAAAAGAGACTTTAGAAGTGTTACCAACTTTGGAAACACATGAAAAACTTTGAAAGTCACCAAGGCCTGATTACCACCTACAGAGATTGTGGCTTCACTGGTCTGGGACCCACCATGGGTCCTTTGGGTTTTTCAAACTCCCCAGGCAGTTTGAATATGCAGTGAAGATGGAAAACAGATTTATTTATAAACTCAGCATGTTCTCCAGATCAGTGATTTCAGTATCACCCGTGACCTTATTAGAAATGAGAATTATTTGACCCTACCCCAGATCTACTGAATCAGATATTGAGGTAAGGATCAAGAATTCATGTTTTAACACACCCTCCAGGTGGTTTTGAGCCATACTTGAGTTTAAGAACCTCTGTTCGAATCCAGTTCCTTCATTTAGAGATAAATGAAATCCAGAGACGTTAAATAATGTGCTTATATATTGACTTAAGTTATATTATATTATATAATTTGCTTATATAATGACTCATGAGTGGTGAAGCTGGAAAGAAAATGATAATAATAACTAACCTTTATTGAGGGCCTCCTGCTGTAAGGGTATTATTTTACATTGACTAATTCCTATAACCACTGCAAAAACCCTAAAGGGATGCATTCCATCATAATCATATTTTACAGACAAGAAAACTAGGCCATAGAAATTTGTCATGGTCCCAAAGCTGAGGAATAAAGACATGGGGATTTGAACGTGTCATTGGTAAGGATTGCAAGGGGAGTATGTTCCAGAACTTGATCCTGTCTACTAAAGAGTGGCTGAAGTCTAAATAAGAGTGTCTGTGTAGTTAGGAATGTGAGTTATAGACAGAGTCTAGTGTTCTTTGCTGCGTGATTGTTTTACTACTATTTTGAAGTTCTGCATGGGAATAGTTACTTTTTTCAGTTAGTTAATACATTCCAAAGAAAAACAGTTCTTAAAAGTAAGGATAAAGATAAAACATTATAATGAACACATAAGTGATAACTACCAAGATATTGCTTTCTAGGTTTTATGTTTTATTTCACTTACATTAAATAAAAATCACCTACCATGTTTCCAATAATCAGCAAGAGGAAATGGCACTGGACCAGAAGAATTGTTTGAATATGTTTGACCTCGCTCCTATTCCTCAGGAATAGCACACAGATACTTGTAGAGAATATTTGTACACCTTCTTGAAAGTAGTACCCTTAACCATAAATCTATCACTGTATATACAATAAAGTCACATGAATATTTTCTAATGTTCTATGACAGATCTCAGTCATGGAGTTTTATGTCTCTCAAGAGATTCAGTGGAAGTTTAGTTGATTCACTGATTATTTTCTGAGCATCTTAACTAATAACAATGTCAACCAACTTCTCCAGCCTTTAGGAAGAGACTGAAATTTTGTAAATAGCTTTCATTTGGTTCTTAAAACAGTCTGAGGACAGGTGCATGCAGCAGGTCCACTCTCACAGTGGGAATGAAGAAGGTTCAGCAAGTAGCAAGTGGCCCAGGAGGATTCAGGGGACGCTTGTCACAAGACATCAGTAGGAAGTAGACTGGAAAAGTAAGAACCTACCTAGGAATTTTACAATGATCCTACCAGATTCTGGAAAGAGAGAACAAAACAAAGATGAGCCAAAGCATTTTCACTGAGACAACAAAAACAGTAAGTGGTAAGGCTTGCTCTCAGAGTGGAAATAAGGAGAAAGAGGACAGGAGGGAACATGTAAGCCTCAGGTGGACAACAGACTTAAGAAGAGGGACATTCATTACTGGATATCTAGGTGCCTGTTTGTTGCAGTGTCAACCCTCTCTTTAGCAGAGGCTGCCCTGTCCACAATGCTTTGTTGGATTGCCCTTTGTAGAAACCAAAGAAAGGCAATGAGTTCTACCCCTGAACCCATGCAGAGTGGGACATGCTCACAGCCCACAGAGCAATAAATAACCTGTCGATGATTAGTTGGGAAGAACTGAGATCCCAAGACATCCCTGATAAAACTAGTGTCCTGGGAATGTGAACTTAAGGAAAGGGTAGAATCAAGTCTCACCTACACCTTCCGTGCCTGATGATCCCTGGTGTCAGTTTCCTCACATTCATCCATGTGCACTTCAGTCTGAATGTTCAGGAAACTATGCACAGATTAATGTCTAGCATAGATTTTGACAAACTTAATCAAGTTTTTACCAACTTTGTAACATTTTGAGTTCTACCAACCCTTCTAGGTCACATAAAGAAAAGTGCCAGCAGCTCCAATGCTGAGGATCAGAAAAGGAAAGCCACTTCCCTAAGAGTGTCCCTGAGGGGAAAGTCTCTTCCTTCTGGGGAATGCCACTGGATATCCATCACCAAAAATGTTTGGAAAATATAACCATAGGCTTCTGCCATTTTAATCAAAAGTGAAAATATGTCTCAAGATTTCTACTGTCCAGGTATCAGCCCTCAAATGGCATTCTGCCCCATGATGCTCTACAGCCAGGAGGGCCAGGAAGGCCAAGGAAACATGGACACAGCTTCAATTGTTTGCATAATTTAAATATTACAAAGAATCTAATCTACAGATGTAATTCTTAATATGCTGGCAAGGCCATAGTGTCTTATGCAAGGGAAATCACAGGAATGCTCTGGTTTTATGTTAGGTTTTCTGACCGCACAGTAGATTTTGATAAATCTGTTATTTTTGTTGTTGTTGTTGTTATTGTTGCTGTTACTGCTGTTACTGCTGCTGCTACCACTCCAAAGTGTGTAGTAATTTTCATTTTAAATCACTGTGATGACAAGAACACTGGAAAGGGAATAGGAGAGGTGGGTTTCAATGTCCATCGCTGACCGAAAATCAGTGTGTGACTTTGGGTGAGTTATTGCCCATTTTCATCTTCAGCTTTTTCTGTAAACTAAGGAGGGAGGCAGGTTTCCTCAACGTTCCTTCAAACACACTAAATGCTCTGGTTCTAAATGCATCATCAGTATTGCTGCCCTGGAGTTATTATGGAACAGCTTACGAAGAACAAATCAGTTGAAAACTATTAAATAAATGCATAAAGAGACCTACAACAATCAAGTAGTCTATATCTTAGCATCCATGTTGCTGTCTCTGTTAGAAAAACAAACAAACCAGCCCATGTCTAATGAAAGCACACACAAATTCTTACTAAATTCTAGCACACAAGTGTCTCTAAAGTGTTTTTTCTAAATGGTCAAGAAACAAAATTGAAAAGCATGTATAGGTTCAGGGATATAGCTCAGAGCAAGGTCCTGAGTTTGATTCCCAGCACCAAAAAAAAAAAAAAAAAAAAACAAATAATAAGCATTTATATGACATAAACATTCAAAACCCTCAGGGGTTCTGGAGTCTTTGCATAATTTTACATTCCTAACATTCTGTAAGCTACACTGAAGTTTCTAAAATACCTTGTATCAGAGACAAATGCCATACTGCCTCCAGCCCTAGAAATGGTTCCTGCGTTTAGATGCATGCTTCAGTAGGTGCCTCGAGGTCAGACCATTGCCTTGTTACAGGAAACGGATGAAGTCATTCCTGGCTGCTCATTTTTCTGAAAAACTACCTGCTGGGTCAGGTTACCATCCCACATCCTGCTGTATCTCTCTCTTTTTGCCTCCCTGGTTGCAGCTCTTGCTTTCAGACTCTCAGCCTTCATCTTTGTCCTAGCTGGGCGTGAGGAAACACATCTATAAAGCACAAACAAACACACGGTCCAAGTGAGAATGTCTGCTTCTGGGGAGAGCAGCGGCTCCCTGAGAGCTCGCTCGTAACAAACATGCGTGCGCTCGCTTTTAGAGAGCACTCGTTGGAGCAGTAATTCTAGGTCAGCATCCGGGGTTGGAGGCCAGCTCCTGTCCAGTCAGCCTGGCTGGAGCACTTTTCCTCTTGACTCTCGGGGTCTCTCTTTCTGATCATTTGGGGCACAGGGGAGGAAGATGAGAAGGAGGGCTCGAGACAAGAGAGATGGAAACTTTTTAATACGTCCTTAAAAGCCTCTTTATAGAGATGAGTAATAAAAAGATTGGGGCCAGCAAACATATTCAACCTTTCCACATTTTCTCTAAACTGTTATAAAACTGAGAGTCTTGTAAGGTCAGAGTTAAAGTAATACAGCCTTGTTTTTGAATTTTAGATGCTTTTTAATGGAACATTAAAATAGCCTTGGTACTAGTAAAAGGTGTGCACAAGAGTCTTGATTTGATTCAGGAGAGGGATAACAGAACCCACCAAGGAAAGAGGACAGATAGGTCTGAGGGGAACGCTCACCTCAACACCAAGTACGGCTGTTCAGAAACCACGCCCTCCTCCCACTCCCACACACATTTTTCTTCTCATCCAATCAAATAATGATATATGGTATGATCATTTATGTTAACCAATTATAATTTATTGTTAAACTCACCCAAAATACATTAATTGAATGCCTACTAGGTGTCACACACTGTCTTAATATTGGGAATATAGAATTGGACAAAACAAAAAACCCTGACTTCACAGAGCTTATATTCTAGTGTAGGGAGCCAGACATATACGTAAATGAAATACACAGTAGGTAAGACCACGACAGCGGAAACAAAATAAAGTAAAATAGGAAGGAAAGTGGATATGAGCAGCAGAGAGATGGACAGAGTTGGAATTTTAAGTTGTGTGGTCAGAGAAGGCCTGGCCAGGGTGAAATTTGAATAAGCACCTGAAGCAAATAAAGTTGCAAGTAGGCCATGCATTTGAGCAGATGGTAAATGTGAGAGTTCTGGATGTGAGGTAGGTTCGGGGCATCCAAGGAGCAGCAAGGAGGCCAGCAACAGAATGAGGATGAGTCAGCAAAAAGCCAAAGAGGTAAGGCTGGGGCCATGTGGGTTTGGCTTTTACTGGGTGGTTTTTGAGGTGATTGGGAGGGTTTAAGCAGTCATAATAAAGTTGGATTTTTTCCCTTTTTTTTGCAGTACTGAGGATTACGGTTCAGGATCATCACACTGAGCTGTATCTCTAGTCCCTTCTTAGCTTTTATTTTAAGATAGGGTCGTGCTGAGTAACTCAGATGCCCGTGTGGGGCTCCACCTTGCAACCCTCCTGCCTCTGAGAGTGCTAGGATTACCGGCCTCCACCACCACATCTCGCCTGATTTTCATTCTTAAAGGACACAAGGACAGAGCTAACTGCTTACAGGCAGGAAAGACAGGTACAGAGAGACCAGTTCTGAGGTGACCACTGTGTCCCAGGAGACACATAGTGGTCGCTAGCATGAAAGTGGTGGGAATAGCAGTGGTCACGAATGGCTAATATCCATACGTATTTTTATCATAAAGCCAGTAGGATTCTTTGACGTTTAGATGAACAGTGTGGAAGAGAAGAGTCAAGAGTTACCCCACAAGTTACCCGACAAGTTACCCCAAAGATCTGAGACCAGGAAGGAAGGATCTGTGGTCAAACAAGATGGGACCCATTGAGATGAGAAGGCTTAAGGGAAAATTGGAATTTGGTTTGGGACATGTGAAGTGTGGAAAGCCTGTTAGACATCCAACTGTAGAAGTCAAGGTGGCAGTGAGATGGACAGTCCAGATTTCAAAGGGAAAAGAGTGATCGATGGTGTTTGAAGCCATGATACCAGAAGAGAATGAGACAAAGGGAGAAGTCCAAAGACTGAGCCCTAGGGGGTGCCAACTTTGCAAGATTGTAGAAATAAGGAGCAATGAATCAAGGAGACCAAGAAGGCTTAGCTGGTGAAGAAAGGCAAAGCACTGGAGAGCAAGGTGTAATGCACAGGTCAAGGAGAGCTCAAGACAGCAGGCAGGACCAACTGTGGCTTCCAGGTCTGAGAAGATAAGGGTGAAAGGCTGGCATCAGATTTAGCAGCTGTTCAAGTAAAATCAGTGAAGACAGTTTGAATGGTCACTAGCCTTGATAAAAGAAATCATTCAGATTTTGTCTAAATAATTATAAAGGGGAGGGGGAATCATCTTTGGTTGTCCTTCTTTTCATAAATTTCATTTTATAGACCAAAGGCTGGGTAGAATAAGCACTCTTTTAGTCTGTCCCTTATCAAGCAAAAGAATACAAAACAGGGTAGAGGTTTTTATGTTCTCTCCCATGACAGTCAGTCTTAGTAACACTTCTTAACTAATGCTAATAATGGAAGGCTTAATTTCATGTGAGGTGCAGATATTTTTCACTTTCCAGACTTAGGAAATTACAGGAGACTTTTTTCTTCATTAAAAATAATTTTTGTTTCTGTTCCAAGTCATAACTCTAACGCAAAAATGTGTCTCTCCACTGACTATCTTGACTCAAATGTTTATTCTCCATTTACTTTCTCCTTCCAGAAAGTTCCTTCCTGTGTCTCCCACTCCCATCCCCTCACAAACCACGGTGCATGTCCACATCCTCACTCAGTACTGTCATAATGGATCTGATCCTGGGCGTAACTTCCTGCTCATCCCCACAGCAACAGACTGTGACAGAAAATAATGGATTTTAAGAACAGGCCAGTGAGACAGAAAATGGGCAGTGAGAAAGAAAGTGCAAAGCTGGGTAAGAGGAAAAGAAAGAAGCTGGAGGTGGGGAGACTTAACCATGGGTTTCTGTAATTTCTCACATAAACAGATTAAATGAGACACTGCAGAATCTAGAAATTTCATACTGAGAAGGTCTGACCAAACTTTTACCTAGGTAGTGTTACATGTTTAATATGTCAGCAGTATTGGCAGTCATCTACACACTCCGACTGGTGGTGTTTCTTGGGAGCAAACCCATTATACAGTCAAATAAACATTTTTGAGAAAAGCTTCCTATTTGAATAATTTTTTTCAAATTGATAGGTATATATCAAAATTGCCTAATTCTCAGTGGTCAGTAGCACAAACCAAAATGACAGCAATTCACAGAACTTTTTGGCAGGATATTATAATCCTAACTTAAAGCACATCAACAATCAAAGAAGCTTATAATTAGTGGTTATGTTACTAGTATAGTGTGTTTAAAAGCTGCAACTTTAATATCTCTAATTCATTCATTGTGGTGAATCTTGGAATCTGCTCAGCCAATAAAATGCACTGCATGTTCTACAGTAGCTTTGAAGATTTTGGTGTTCTTGGCTCTCTTTGAAGAATCATGACAGAGAATAAACTCTAGATGCAATAGATGAGTCACCAGCCTATTAATCTTACTGCGATCTGGTGGCTCCAGAAAATACCCAACTCTACAGATGTGTTTCTCCTACAATAGCCTAAAAAATGCAGAAAATCATGAGAAATAATCATCCTATAGCCTAGAATCTCCAGGAAATTTTCTGAATGGAAACATTTCCAAGAAAATGATGTCAAAGACTTGAGAGAAAAAGGTTGAAAAATTTTTTAAAAGTACTACATGTTGACAATAACAATTTAATAGCATACTATAGTCTTTTCCATGGTGGTGAATTTGAAGCCTTGAAAGGAGGTTAAAGAGAATATTCTTTTTTTCCCACATCTTTGCAACTTGGAATGATAATTTTTGGTATCCTGGTGAAAAAGTTTTGCAGAAAATAATGGAAACACACATAGGCAGCATGTGGCAATATTATAAATTTCTAAGGAAACAACTTCAACATTAATATTAAGATTGAACTCAAAATTTAGATGTAAACTATAAGAAAACAATATTTAGAAATAATGCAGTTAAGAAGTACCATTCACTGCATATGCCCTCTATACCTGAAGTCAATATTAAAAATAAATCTCATAGTGTTTGCATTTTACCATTGGTAATTTTTCTTTATTCCCCTAGAGTATGAGTAAGATTTTTGTTATTTTTTTTTAAAAAGACTACATGATGAACCAGCCTCAAAAGAGGTTGAATTCCTAGTAACACCTAGTCCATGGCACTTACTGCTAATTGGATGTGGCTGCTTTTAGCAAATCTGGTAGCTGCTAAAAGCCATTGTTGTTGTGTCCCTACCTGACCAGAATATAGGGCAGGGTACTATTATGTCTCCTCTTCCAAAGCTGTGTCTGCAAAATTTGTCAACCAAAATACAGGACCAAATCCACCATTTAAATATATAGACACAGAAATCTTAGAGCAAGGTCACTGTGAGGAGACATGGTTCTCAATACATAATAATTGCTTCCATTTAAAATATTTTCGTAAAGTATCTTCCTATTATATGTTGCTTCCAGCCCTGAATCATATAAGTGAATTACAAAATGAAATGTTATTAGCGTTATTTATCTTCTTTCATGTGTGCTGTGCCAACTGGCATTACGGTTTTGGAAAATATTGTGGACCGAGTTATATCTCTGTCTCATATCATCATTTGTGTTTATGTAGGATGTTTGTTCTGAGAAAACTGAAAATACTTTGTTTAAATTGGATCCCATTATACCACTTAAGGAAAACTTACCAGGTAAGTCTCCTGGTTTGAATGTTAACTCTTTCTGTTTGGGTTTGTTTGGTTTGATTTGTTTTTTTTGTTGTTGTTGTTGTTGTTTTTTTTCTTGATTTACAGCTCCATGCAAATAGTCTATCTTTTCAAAAAGTATGTTCTATCAATACTCTCCAATGGTGACTTCATAAGACATTCAGAGTCCACCAGAGCCATCCTCTGAGCTCCACAGTACCCATTTCCCAAGACGCTTTATATCTTATTATTTCCATTAGATGCATTCTATGATGGCAAACTGAACTATTAGAAAGAAGTTACCGAGAACACATGAGGAGAGGAACACCCACAGGTAGCAATATTAAAACACTTTTTACTCTCAAACAGACAATGAATGAATTCTCCAGTTCTAGAATTATGAATCAAATATATGCAGTAGTGGACAAATGAGCATGTGCCTGCTCCCATATTATAGCTGTGGCCCCAAAGAAGTTAATATCACGTATTTTAGGTAAAGTAGCCCAGGTTCATATGGAAGCCAGGCTTAGCCAAAAACAGAACTTACTATTGTTAAAGCCTGATTACTATGGTTCCTTAAGCATCTCAATGTCTATGGAATGCTGTTCCGAGTGTCCGAAGACCATTACTGCGACACTTACACTATTTAAATTTCAATTCTTCCAGACTGTCTGTTTCTACTGCATTTCACATGAAAGTAATTTTTTCCCTACTTGGGTTAGTTTTCCAGGTTTCTCTGCATATAACCCTTCAGCTCCTAGAACAAAAGCTTAAAGTAGCAGGATAAATAGTCTGAACTCTGACTTTTGCTTTCCAGTTGAGAAAATGCAGGTTTCATTTTTGTTTCTGTTTGAATTATAGTAACAAAATTAAGCCTGATTTTCAGAACAAAGCTTAGCTGATTGAATGACTTTTCAAATCCCTTATCTTCAGAAATTGTACATTTGATGGCAAAACAAAACCTATCTGAAAACATCTTGTTTTAGAATTAGTTTAGAATTGTTTTAGAATTTAGAATTTAAAGATTCTTCTACTTCAAGAAAATAAGATGATCATTTTTTTACTGAAAAGGAAAATCACTTTGGAAAGTGTGGCAAAATTACACTCAATTTTTTCATTAGAAATCTACAAAATATTCTTCATCAGAAACATCCCTCTGGTTCTAAAAGAAAACTATAAAAGTTTTTTCTTAAAATATCTAAAGAAGAAATAGCAATCTCTACCTAGGACACTGAAGGCTTGTTGTTCATTTGTTCGTTGGTATTATGAGAGGACATTGACCCAAATTTGGAAAGAGCCAAATACCACCTGCCTTCCTCACTGGCTGTCCCATCTACCTTACAAATTACTAGCCACCAGTTTTCTCAGTCAGTGTCCAAATTGCCATCACTTAGAACAATTCATGGCATAGCATTTCTTACCAGGGACAGTTACTTAGGTAACTTTTGCTTTCTGGGAAACTTTTGCATAGGAAAAAAATATACTCACAGATGTTTTAAAAAATTGAATTCCTAATAAAGGTGGATGTAAATAACTAGAGTTTCCATGGAGAATTAAATACATAAAGCCCTTGAATCTACATTTTAGAAAGCATAAAAAAGCATCTGCAAAGGTAAGTATAAGTTTACATAACTCAATATCAAACATAGCTTAAGGATCCTTCCTTGATAAGACCCACCCAGTCTCACGTTTCTTCTCCCATTCTTTTTATATTTCAGGAGCTATTATGGGTTAGATCTTAAATATCCTCCAAAAGCCCATATTCTAAAGGCTTGGTCTCCAGTCTACAGCATTAGTGAAAGGGGTGGTACCTTTTGTAGGTGGGACCTGGTGGAAGGATGCTAGGTTGTTGGGGACCCACCCTTGAAGGGGATATTGGGACTTTCCTGTCCCTTTGCTTTCTGTTTGCCAGGAGATGAACAGAGCTCCTCTCCCACACACTCCCACCACTATGTACTGTGCTATCACAGCCCCAAAATGACTATGGACTGAAACCATGACCCAAAAGAAAACTTCCCCTTTTAAGCTGATTTATCTCAGGTATTTGTCATAAGTGATGGAAATCTGACTGACAAGGCAGCCATTCCATGCAACATCTTGCATGCATCCTATCCCATCCCATGTTTTAAATGTTCTTCTAGATCCCATTTATCACATTACCTTAAGATTTTATGTGGAATCATCATGTTCATTAATGACTTGGGATCTCAAGAACTAGCTCCTCAATGAGATTGTAAGCTCTGTGCTGACAAGGTTCTATGCAGCATTGCCCTGTCCATGTGGTATTAAAATTATCACAATGGCATAGCCTCAAAATGCCTGCCAAACACCCTCTGACTGCTTCCCTGACCTGGCTCCTAAGATCATGTTTCCCTGCCTCTAGAGTAACATGGAAGCCCATGGTCACACAGCTAGACTTTGTGTTCCCAGCCTGCCTTGCAACTACAAGTGGCTTGCCAGTGGATTTTGAGAAGCAATGTGTACGGCTTCCACTTTCTTGCTTAAAAGGAGATGACTCACTCTTGATGTTCACCTCCACCTATTCCACAGGTTTTTCTTGTCTTTTCCTGACATCAATTTCCCAAGTATTTGGGGGAAAGGGTCTTCTTTTCACAGTGGCTGGGCCTGTGGCATAACTACTCTACAGAGCTTTTTGTCTTTGCCTCTATTCCATGTTCATTATGCATACTTGTTCATGAATGTGGAACTTGTGCTAGACCTACATTACTTTAGCAATGTGTGTTTCTTATGCATCCATCTTTAGCACTTCAAGTTCTGCTTGGCATACAATAATTACATTATAAATATCAGTTGAATATGTAAATGGGCCAATCATCTTCTTCATGGGGCATACGGTTACATTAAATATTAAGACAAATTTAAATGCAATCTTATGCCTGCATATATTTCAGAAATTCAAGAGTTTCAACCATATTATCTAGAGTTCAATACATTTGGAAAGTTCAAGTCTTATAGTAACATACACATTATTTGCTCTTTATACCTCAAAGTTTTTTTTCTCTACATTATTTTTTACCTATCACATTGGCCTAAGTGGGAAAATCTGATAAGTGTCAAATTGGGGATATTGTGGGCTAACAGGCATTCTCGTGCCCCACTGGTGCCAGCACATAGCAGCATAACTTATTTTCCCTGTGACTATCTTTACACATGTTCTCTAAGGCCATCGTACGTCAATGATCACTGGAGCATTACTTACATTAGCAAGATATTGGAACCAACCAAAATGCCCTCCAATAGAAAAATTGCTTCTGTGAATTATGGTATGTCTGCACAAAGAAATACTCTGTGCAGAACAAAAAGAATGGGGTAGGTCAAACTATTTTTCTATAGAAATTGTTCTAAGGTATGTTATTAAGTGAAAAGAATGATACAAAATAGCATACTTCTAGATGTGTCCTTTTTAAATACATATCTAAGGATATATCATGTGTGCATAGACAATTTTAAAGAGCTATAGAAGAAACTGTGACTCTGGGAGGCAGTCTGGGGCTGGAAAATACTTTCTGCACTGTTTAAATTTTGCTTTTACTCTGTGACGCACTACTTTTCAATAAAGCTAGTTTTGCCAGTTTATAGCTATATGAAAGGACAGACAGTAGCAAGGGCTGATGCAGATGCAGAGAAATTGAAGCCTTCAGACACTGTGGATGGGAATGCAAAATTGTGCAGCCACTTGGCAATTCTTCCAAACGCTAAATGTAGCATGGCCTCGACTCAACAATTTCACCCCTACATCTACACCAAGGGAATCCAAACCACATATCCACAGAAAACCTTGTACACGAACAGTCAGAGCAGCATTGTTTATAACAGCTGAACAGTGGAAACTCAAATGTTTCCCAACTCATGAATGGAAACACAAAATATGATATATATTCATGCAATAAAAAATGAAGTAGTGATATATGCTACAAGATGAATGGCCTTTGAAAATGTAATCTGAGTAAAATAAGTGAGATACACAAGTTTACACATGTATCGTTCCATTTGTATGAAATATCCCAAAGCAGAACTTCATAAAGACATGAAGAAGCTGAAAATATTCTGAAAGTAGGTTGATTGTAGCAATGGTTGCACGATTCTATACCTATGCAAAAAGCCCCTGAATTCTACACTTGAAAAGGGGGATTTCACATCCTCATGTGAAATACATCTCAGTAAAACTATACACACTAGTTTTTGATGTGCTACCTCACATGTGGTCACATCTGCTCTTCACACACATCCCTAGCGAAAATGGAGATATGAAGACAATAGATGAGATGACAGAGACAACAAAAGCCAGAAAAAAAAAACAGTGACTACTTTAAAATTAACAGGCAACTGCTATCATAAACCATGGTCTGGGTATTTACCTCTCTGAGACATTTCTGTAGTAAGAGAAAATTTTATTCAGGGTTCGCCTCCCACAGCCCATCTGTCTACTCAATGATTCATTCATTAAAAACTCTCTAGTGTCGCCCAGAATATATCTGTGATGCACTCGCTGAATCTCCTAGTGTTCCCTGTGCATTCACAGCCGAAGCACTTTCGGGGTACAAAATGTTCCGTCCGTTACTCTTTCCATTTAAACACTGCTAAAGGGCTAAAAGGAAAAGCGATTTTTAGACCTTCTATTTCTCCACATTTGAAAAACATTCAGTGAAAAAAATGCATATATACTTCTTTCTGCACATGACTACATCGATGTGTGGGATAATCTAAGAATTCGTAGCTCCTACAAGAAAACGGACAACAAAATCTTCTATATCGTTTCCTCCATACTAACCATTGCTCTAGCGAGTTGCATACACTGATTCTTTTACATTCCACAACCCACTGTTAACTGCATTTTGTAGATGAGGGGTCTAAAGCAGTGAAAAACTTGCCAATGTCACATAGTTGGTGATGACACAGCTTGGCAAGGAGCCAAACCCTTTCAAGCCAGGGTTGTTGCTCTTGACCCTATTCTACCCACTCCTTACCTAAGTCCCAGTTTGTTCTGCAAGCCTTGTTTATTGCATATTTTTTCTCATAATATTTTTAACCAAAGTGGAAGCTACAGTTGATATAATCACCTTAATTTGTACCTTTCATCACCTGATATTTGCACAATAATCTCAGTTAGAATAATCCTTATGTTGCTTAGAGCACTTCGGTTTCTACTACCACATCAAATATCACAATCATAGTAACTAGAATAATGAACAATGTTTAGGTACAGGTCCACTGTGTATTCCGATGCAAAATAAATAATTCTTGGCTTCAAAATATCTAAGATTTATTATAAAACATGAAAATAATCATAAACAATTTTAAAAATTATTGAAACCCCATACAATTTTCAGGGATCAGTTGTTTATTTTATTTGGTTGGTTGGTTCACTGTTGGTTGGTTGATTGGTTATTTGGGGGTTTTTTTGAGGCAGACTCTCACTCTGTACTTTAAGCTGGCCTTGAACTCACTGCAGAGCTCAGGTTGTGCTCAAACTCACAGCAATCTTCCTGCCTCAGCATCCCCAGTGCTGGGATAACAGGCATGTGCTGCCATATCTGGCCATCATGAAGATAATTTAATCATCTTTTTTCATTAGTTATGTCTAAAATGATATAAACCATACAAATTTTAAATGAAAGGACATGTAAATCATCAAATATTATTTCAACATACTCCTCCTCAGAAAAGAAGGGAGACTCCTTGTTCTTTTTTCACAACTATGGTATATTTTTCCCTGAATTGAACAATATAGAACTAGCTAGTAAGACATCAGTAAAAATATTGATTCAATCCCTAGCACTTTAAGTGGGAGGGGGATGGTAGGGGAGAGGGTGAGGGTGAGAGAGAAAAAGGAAAGTGAAAAGGGAAGGAAAGGAAAGGGAGGGGCTGGGGATTTAGCTCAGCGGCAAAAGCACCTGCCTGGCAAGCACAAGGTCGTGAGTTCGGTTCCCGGTACC
>NW_004955439.1:9919016-9954332 GCF_000276665.1 Chinchilla lanigera
GGGGGAGGAAAAAGTATTGAGGTACTGCTGAATGCCATAATATAGATAAGCACTGAAAACACGCTAAAGGAAAGAAACCAGTCACCAAAGGCCACGTGTTGCATTGTTCCCCTTACATAAATTATCTAGCATGGGGCTCTACAGAGCCAGAAAGTAGCTTAGTGGTTGCCGGGCACTGAGAGGGGAAATGGAGTGGGAGTAATAGTAGTAGTAGTAAATATTTAGTAAGAATAGCAGTAGTAATAGCTGGAGTGATTAAATATTCTAAGATTAGTGGTGAAGGTTGTACAACTCTGAATATATTAGAAACTACTGAACTGTACACCTAAAATGGTGAATTTTATGATATATAAGTTACATACAAAATCATTCATTTATTTATTTATTTACTGATTTTAAGGGCTGGGGTCAAAAGGGACTGGGATACTGGGGACGTTCTTGTCAAGTCATATTGACTTCTTGGTCTAATGGAGATGCCACCATTGAAGCATCAGAAATCTTGAGGATAGGGTGAACTGTTTGCACCACCTCTATAACATCAAAGGCCAAGTCACACAGCATATATAAAACCTGAAGCCCAAGACATATATAAAACCTTGAGTCCATTTTTAGCTACTAAAGACCAAGTCAAAGGGCCACATCAGGAAGCCACAAGCAGTAGTTCTGCTACAAACTCACACACTTATTTGTTTGCTGATGATTTGTTTTAGATCAATATGTCAAATAAAGCACCAGTGAACAAAGGAATTTAGCACCTTTCAGCAAATGCCTGCGTGTACCCTTTGTGGCTTTGTCAGGGCTAACCAGCCAGCAAAGGAGAGGATGGGTAGGAAAAGGCAGCTACAGTGTCTCTGCCAATCTGGCCTTCCTTCCCTTCCCAAGCTCCACCTGCCCATCCACGTCCCTTCTTCCTCCAGACCTTGCAGGCAGCTCAGCCCACAGACCTCTCTGCCTCCTCTAGTCCCCTGTATTATCTGCTCTCTGTGTCTGTGCGTCCCAGACCTGACTCTGCTGGAATTCACTGGGAAATCCTGGAGAGCTTTTTAATAAGAGATTCCTGAAACCCAGTCTGCATGTATTGAACCATAAGTAGTGAGTTTGGCTAGAAAATTTGCAATTTTAATAACCAAGTGACTCTTCAAGAGACAGTCTTGAGGGTGTTGTGGTACATGCCTATAATTCTAGCACTCAGGAGGCTGAGGCAGAAAGATTGAAAATTTGGGGCCAGCCTGGGCTAAACATCACTTTTAAGTCTCATGTGGACTTCACAGAGACACATAATATATTTATCAGCTTTCTTATTGCAAAACAAAATACCTAATATCTGCAATTTAAAGGAAAGATTTATTTGGCTTATGGTTTCAGAGATTTTAGTCCATGGTTGGCTGGCCCCAAGGCAAAAACATCAGGGTAGAACGGTGTGGCAGAGCAAATCTGCTCACTTTATGGTGGGCAAAGGATACAGCAGAAGAGCACTAGGAAGATATATCCCCTCCAAAGGTATGTCCTCAGTGACTCCTCCCACTGGATCCCACCTCCTACCAGTGCACAGAGCTGTGATCACGGGTGTACTAACCCACCGATGCACAGAACAACCCCATGACCCTGTCACATCCCCAAGAATCTTTTAATCCAGCCCATCTGGCAACCAAGATTAAATGGCACATCTTGTCTCAAAAATGAAATTAAAAAAAAGACTCAGCCTTGAAGTGATACACAAACATGTACAGTATTTAGGTAATATGTCCTTACCATCTTATCTTTGTCTTGTATTTCCAACCAGTCTTTGAAGCATAAGGGAAGAAATCAGACATATTTCTTTGTATCTGTAACATCTCACCCACTCATTTATTCAAAAGAACTAATTCAGTTCCTCATATTTTCAGCCATATCCTAGGTGTAATGACCACCAATGAGCAAAACCCATACCTTTGCTCAATAAGTGGCTGGTGATCTTGATTACAATGAGTCTACTAAACTTAATTTAACACATAACAGTGAACATTTAATTGCACATGCTTATATGGCAGTAAATGTCCTCAGCATCATTATCGCTCCCAAGTTGCAAAGGAAAACTAAAACACAGAAAGTTACTTGTCCAAGGTTGCACAGCTAAGAACTAGAAGGGATGTCTTGGCTACTTTTCTCTCACTGCTGAGACAAAATACCTGACAGCCAGAATTAAAGAAGGAAAGGTTTGCTTAGCTCACAGTTTGTGGAGGTTTCAATCTATAGTTGGTTGTCTCCAAGGTAGAGCAGCACATGGCACAGGGCAACAGTTCATGGCAGTGGAAGATAACAAAAGCAACAAGAGCAAAAAGGGAGGAACAACTGCAAGCAGCCTCCTTCTCTCCCTTACATATGCAAAACTATCTGCCCCCAGAGCGGGTGTAGCACTCACACCCATAATCCCAGCATTGGACTATGGGTCAATCAAATATCTAGAAGCCCACCTCATGACTTCATGAGGATTTGAGGGGACACACAGACGCAAACCATAACAAGGGACAAGATGCGAATGTGAGCAGGTTGATGCCAGAGAAAATGCTCATAAGTTTGCTGTGTTCACTCATCACGTCCACTCTACTAAGCTTAGAGAAAACAACACTAATAACACCCTGCCCTTCTACTATCAAAAAGGTAAGAGGGAACAAGTGTTTGTAAAGATGCCGAGAAAAAGCAATCTTTGCACACTCTTCATGGGAGTGTAGATTGGGACATCCACTATGGAAAGTAGAACAGAGGTTTCTCAACAAGTGCAAAAACAAAGTAGAACTACCCTATCTAAGATCTCTCTTCCCCACCCAATCTCTCTTCTGGGTATATACCCAAAGTAAATTAAGTCAGTGTGTTGAAAAGATGTCTGCATGCATTTCTGTCTCAAAAATAACATTTTACAAAAGACTCAGCCTTACAGTGACACACAAGCTAGTCTGATACTACTCACAACAGCCAACATGATGGAATCAACTTGATTGTCCATCAGTGGATGAGTGGATAAAGAAACCGGTAGATTCCCACAATGAACTAGTATTCAGCCTTTTAAAAAAGAAACCCTGCCATTTTGTACAAGAAGGGTAACACGGAGGATGTTATGCTGCATGAATAAGCCAGGCATTGCAAGAAAAATAGCCCATAGTCTCAGTTATAAATGGAATCTTGAGATCAAATATATAGATAGACAGTAGAATAAAACAGTGGTTACCAGGGGCAGAAGTAGAAGAGAAAATTGAGAGATGTAGATCAAAGGATACAAAGTAACACATATATAAATGGGCGAATCTAGACATCCAATGTTCAGCAAGAGGACCACAGGCAGTAAAATTGTACTGTATTGGGGTTTTTGTGAGTGGATCTTGCCACACACAAAAAATATATACTATGCAAGATGATGGTTACGTTAATTTGCTGTATTATAGTACTGATTTCACTGCCTATGTGTATCCCATAGCATCCTGTTGTATATCTTAAATATATTCAGTAAGGTGTGGCTAGAAGTACATGAACGCTGCTGCCGAGCACTGTTAATGCTGTCCTCATCCACCTTACTCACTGGGCCTGGCACTGTGACCTCTGGCTCCTTCCCCAAATCAAAAGGACCATGAAAAGTAAATAGCGTGAGTCAGCTCAGGACATGGTGGCAGCCACAACAGCACAAATGAAGACACTGGGGGAAAAGGGTTTTCAGGATTGCTTCAGAAAGTGGCAAGAGGAAGAAATCAGTGTGTGTGAAGCAAGGGGGAGGATTTTGAAGAAAATGAGTAGTCAAGCATCTTTTAATACAAAAATTTTGTAATTTCAACATTCACTGTATTTTATTACACCTCATAAACTGGGGAAATAAACCATGATTGAAGCAATAATAATAATAATAATAATAATAACCATTATTTGTCAAACTAAAATAATAATAACTCCCGGCCCTTATCTTGCACGAGCTCTTAGGTAGAGAGAGAGAGAGAGAGGAGAGAGGGAGAGAATGAAATGCTAAGTGCTACACTATGGAGATAAGCAGAGGCGTGCAGATGACTCTGTGAATTTTATTTTGAAATAGGAAGGCTTTATGCTGGGAATCATTTGAGTTAAGTATGACAAAAGAGCAAGGAGGAAGAGAAGAGGGAAGTGGAAGAGAAGCAGGACGAGCAGAAAGGGAAGAGGTGGAGGAGACAAGTATGACACGAGGAAGACTGTCCTGGGCAAAGAGACAAGGCCGGTGCTACAGAGCGGGGAACAGCAGTGAAACAACAGTCTTCCAATGCTAGTTCTCAAAGACTGGTTCTAGTTATGATACTGCTCTTACAGAATGTGTAAATTTGAAGGGACATCACTTGGGCACTTTTTTAAAAATTTCTGACAGAAATGTAGCATTCACAGCAATCGGTCCTCACATCCATTAGAATCAGCTACTAGAAAAACAGGAAATGTCAAATGTGGGAGAAGATGTAGAGAACTAGAACGCTTGTGCAGTATTGGTTGGATTGTAAACGGTGTAGCTGCTATGTAAGACAGTATGATGGTTCCTCAAAAATGAAATGTGGGACTACTACATGATCTAACAACCCCATTTCAAAAGAACTGAAAGAAGATCTCAAAAATTACGCATTCTCCTTAATAACAGTGCTATTCACCCAGCCAATCCCCTATATTAAAAGGTTCCAAGTAAACAAAGAGATGCTGTCACCTTTGATCATCCAAGAAAATCATTTACAAAGCGAACAACAAAGATTGATAAAATCACCTATGAAAACTTCCCTTTACTCACTCTAAAACAAAAAAAAAGAAACAAAAAATAAGCCACTAAAAAAAATTAAAAGATCCACAGTAAAACAGAAAATAAAATCTGCATCATTTAATAAAAAGCCTGACCCTATTTCCATGTATTGACATGTATAGAGCTGGCTAGAACTTTTCCTTATCCCTTTAATTGGCTTTAAGCAGTGCATATCGGTCTAGCCAAGGTGCTGACGGTAATCTTTGGAGATGGTAGGCGTGTTTCCCCGGACCTCTGTTGCTCCCTCGAGTGAGTTGGGATGAGGTGGATGTGTGAGCCAGTGCTCCATGCTGTTGGCTGGGATTGAGCCTTGGAAATAGAGGTTATGACTTCCTGGGGCTTCAAACATTACACGTCAGAGCACTGACCCGCAAACATTAGATACTATCTCAACTGTGTTATGCAGATTACTCTTTCTGCACATCCTTCTCTCTGTATATGGCAGAGGTGCTTTCAGGCCTCTTACCCAGCCTAGCTCATGGCACTTACCCACTTCCCACGGTTCTCACAGTCACTCATCTACAAGCCACTACCTTCTTCACGAATGAACAAAAACTGGGTTCAGCCTTGGGTCAAGGCCTTGGTTCCAGATGGCCATCATTGTGGCTGAATTTGGAAAACCTTGGCTCCCCCTAACTACAAATATGCCTTAGTGTCTGTATTCTCACCATGGACTGCACTGGAAAGGGCAGATTGGAATTAACCCACTAGGAGTCCAGTAACTTTTCATGGGATTACAAGTACAACTTCCTGGGATGCGATGAGGACTGGACAGGGCTCTCTATGCACTTAGACACTTCTTTGACTGTATATGCCTAACCCTTGTATGAAGGCCACTCAGGAAAGTGGTGAGTGGTTTTCCCTGAGGTTACTGATGCATGTCTGTGAGGGACATGTAGGGTTCCATTGCCTAATATTTTTTTCTGTAACATTTGGAAAAATTTACAATCTATTCAAGGAATAAACAAAATTTTGTTAATTCTTCAACTTCTTGCAAACCAGGAAATGCACATTGAAATGAGGGACTCTCCTCAGTTTTGTTAAATAAATAAAGAGAGTAGAAAGAATAATATCCCTGAGGTATCCAGGGTCTAAGAGAATAAGCACTCTTGTTTGCCACAGGTGTTAATGAAACTTGAGATAATCTTTCTGGAGGACAATTGACAAGATGAATAAAAAGCCTGAAAATGTACATCTTCATTGTATCAGCCTCAATCACTCAAAACCAATTCTAGGAGTCCATTGTAAGGAAATAATCAAACAGGTATAAAAATAATGTGCAATGACATTTATTGCAGATTTGAAATAACATAGAACCCCTTGGGTTTTTTGTTTTGTTTTGTTTTGTTTTTTTGGTATCAGGAATCGAACTCAGGGCCTCGGGCTTGCCAGGTAGGTGCTGTGCAGCTGAGTTATACCTCAGCCCCAATCTCTTTTAATAAGAAACTTAATTATAGAAATTGTGTACCCCATTAAGAATGGCTATCATCAAGAAATCAACCAATAACAAATGCTAGAGGGGATATAATGGCTATGGGAAAAAGGGACCCTTCTCCACTGTCCTGGGCAAAGAGGACAGTTCTTGGTGGGAACGTAGACTGGTGCAACCACTGTGGAAATCAGCGTGGAGATTCCTCACAAAACTAGGATTAGTGATCCCATTCAACCCAGGTTTTCTTTTCTGGGCATTTTCCCAGAAGAACTAAAAACATCACATCACAGGGATATATATGCACCCATGTTTACAGAAGCACAATTTGTCATAGCTAAATCTTGGAAACAAACCAAATGGCCATCAACCAAGGAATGGATTAAAAAGATGTGGTATTTTTATACAATGGAGTATTACTCAGTTATAAAGAAGGATAAACTTGAAACATTTATAAGGAAATGGATGCAACTTGACAGCATACTCATAAGTGAAATAAATCAGTCTTGTATGTGTAAACTTCATATGATCTCCTCAGTGTAAGAAGCTGAAAGAGTAAATAAGGCCCCAAAAAGTACAATAGATGTTGTCAAATGGGAATAAACTGCTCAAAAGGAAGGAGAAACTGAGATGGGGGAAAGAAGAAAAGAATTAAGGGGAAAGGAAATACATATATATGTATATATGATAGTTAAGATACTAATTGCTATTAGTTCATTGAAAAGAAAGGTTTGTGCCTATATTGTTTGATCAATTTTTCATGCCTATATCCTGTAAAATGAGCAACTACTTTGGAGATAACAATACACAGTGCCCTGATCATTGTTACTCTCCTGCAATCTTGTTTTGAAATTTTGAACTATTGTTTTTATTGTTTTCTTCTTTAAAATAAAAAAAAAAGAAATTGTGTGCTTCCGTACAATGGCACCGTGAGCAACCAAACAATTGATAGTAAAGAATTTTGGACCAGAGAAAGTGCCAAAGGGCGTCTACAAAGCAGGCCGTGTAAAGAAACTGCTTTTTTATTCTTTTAAGTTTACACGCACATAAAAATTCAGAAAGTGCGTTTAGCTACATTTTAAATGCTTTATTTTAACAGAGATCTTTGAATGACGGGAAAATGGGAAAATTACCTTTTGCCTATGTTTTTTAGTTCCTCTGCGTTAAACAAATTCAACACAGTTTTGAGAAGAATGTGCTAGGGAGCCAGACTGCTGGAATTTACATGCCTACGCTGCTACTTGCCGCAGTGAGACTTTGGGTAAGTTACATAATCTCTCTGCACCTTTTTCCTACTTATAAAATGAGGATAATAATTGTTACTACCCCCCAAAGGCCTACTGTGAGATCAGTGAATTAATAAAAGCAGAAAGCTTAAAAGCACCTGGAAGAAAAATGTATTTTTATATTATATGTATTTTATGTTATATATTTATAGGTAAAGTATTTTATGTATTTATACATATAAAGTCTTATTGTAACTTTTTAAAATTCAAGTTTATGATCTACTCTGCAGTTTCACCTTTCAACTTAATCACTTTCACTGAGAATAAAAAGGCAAATGTATAAAACGTAGGGGACAACAAATTGGGAAATATTTAATCAGAAGATTCTTAGAGTGGAACAGACTAACATTAATTAGATCTTTTAAACAAAAAAGAATAAAGCTTGCATGACTGATATCCTAAAACAAAATCAAACTAACAAAAGGAGCCTATAAAAAAACAGGTACAGTACCTCCACACTGAGGGGAAACTTCTGCAATCTTGCCTTCTAGGCAGGGGCCACTTCCTTGAGACACTTGATCGCAGATTCATAAGCAAAATATGTTTTTCTACTAACCTGGTGGAAGAACAGGCTCAGGAAAAAATGCTTTAAAGATGTTCTGTGGTTGATAAGCACAAAACTTTTACCAACCTGTGGGAGACTGGTGGTCAGAACCATCCTACTTAAATGAGAAATCTGTTGCTAGGATTCCAATGCCTCAAAAATCTGCAGGACGACAGGGAACTGATGAGCCAGGCTTGGCAAGAGAGAATCACAGACTGCAAGGACCATAACAATGCATTATGCTATGAAAACTGGTCCAGAACTATAAAAAAAAAATCTGTTGGTATTAGATTGGTCCTGCTAGCTATCACCAGTCCCCAAAATAACAGTCATGAAAGATGGCATCTTTGTCTAACGAAGGAATAGCCAAAGAACATAATTTGTCTGCTCACATTCTGCTTTATAAATGTTTTATTTTACTAGATTTTTGTTAAATCAGCCAATAACCCATTAGATCCTAGACTTCATTTCAATTTATACATTTTTTATCTTTTGGAGCTTGCCTCTGCCAATGTACAAGGAACAACAAGCTACCAAGAAGTACAGCAAGTGGTCTTCCAGCTTCCCAGCTAGGCGGCATGGCCCTTTCCCCAGGCAGGCCAGGAGCAACAAGATGGGTCCCCTGCCAAGGAGCAGCAAGCCACAGGTGGGGCTTTGTCAGCTGGAGGATGGGTAGCTCCTATGAAGCCCCCATAAATTAATCTTCGTGTAGCAAATGAAGTGAGTGCGTTTGAAGCCAGTGGACGTCTCTAGTGTGCTCAGCAAAATGCCTCTCAGTGACCCTCAGAATTGTGCCAACCACTGCCCTTGGCAAATCGCAAAGACAGAACGAGACTTTCGACCTTGTGCATTCTGTTCTTGTGTCTTGCACATGCACGAGAACCCCTCATTCTCTCACAAGCAGCCAGCCTGCTCCTATGGCTCACTGGCTGTCCAAGGAAACTGAGAAACAGGCCTCACTGTTTCAATATAAATTTGCCTTTTTGAAGTAACCCCATGCTCCAAAATAACCTCTCAGTCCTACAGCCAATTAGAACTTACATTTTTGGGGTTGGGGATGTGGCTTCATGGTAGGGCCACTATCCAGCATTTGTGAGGTATTTTGATCTCCAGCACAGTACAAAACAGTAAAAACTACTTCCATTTCTGCATTTGTGTGAGCTGAGATGTTATCAAGGAAAGCGCTTCATACTAACCTGGGAACTGAGGGAACCATCTCACAGTTTTCCAATAGGAGGGATAACCCAGTTATCCCAAATGAATACGTAATCAACAGAATTCACAGAAGAAAATAATTGTGTGAGGTGGCAGTGTCCAGCGTACTAGAAGTATTTCTGTGACTCCAAGAAAACCAGGGTGAAAGCCTGGCCCTTTCCTTCACTGAGACAGCTACACGTGACCAGAGCATTCTAGAATCCACCAAGAAGAAGAAATAAACCCTAACTCCTGGGGAAGCAAAACTCTTCACATTATTTTTGCTCACCTACTTAGCTCTGTTTTCCTAAATTAATTGAGCAGATAGTGGGTAGTGGTGAAAGAGAAATTCAGGAGCCAAACAGAAGAGTCTCAGACTCCCATTCTATCACTTCCTAGATGCAAGGGCTTGACCACTATAACGTGGGAACAGTATGAATCTCATAAGAGAGCTAAATCTAACTCCCATGAAGTGTGCCCGACATACAGCAGATGATGATGGTGGTGATAATGATAATGACGATGACAGTGATGGTGGTGGTGGCAATGATGACAGTTAATAGTAATGAGTTGTCTGCCTGTTTGGCCCCAGGTGCTGGAGATGGTACATGTTTCCTCACCGCAAGTGACGTACAAATCAGCTGAGGAGAAGGAAGCGGCATTGCTGAATCTCGTTGTGTGCCGGTGCCATATATTTGATCCAGATTGGAGCTACATCAGCATGTGCCAGGTAATAATATGGTTCTTGGGTCAGAACAGCAGGATCCAAATCCTGACTGCACTACTGACCCAGCATGTTCTCTTAGACAAATTGTTTATTTCGTAATGTTTCAGTTTCTTCCTTGTAAAATGAGGGTGTACAAAGGGCCTATTTCAATGGGCTGACTCAAAGAATAAATGTATGCAAAGTACATAGAATAGTGCCTGGCAGACAGTAAGTGGTCCATAACAAATGTCATCTGCTATTGTTATCGAAGTTTTTCACAGGTCCAGAGGATTCAAGCTTCAAGACGAAGGCCACGAAGTGCGCATGGAGAGGACTGGAACTCAGAGTAAGTGGCTAAGCCGCCCTGAGATAAGTGGCAAGAGAGGTTAGACTCATAAACTCAAACCCTTAGTTCCTTTGTCCAAAAGGTAGCTGTCCCTTTCAATTTCAAAGTGATAGCTTGTACTGCCCTCCATGGGTCCTGGTGACAGTTACCACAGTTACAAGGCAGGTTCTTACGACTGGTAAAATGACTTTCTTTCCAAAAGTGTATCCCCGCCACCCTCTCTAAGAGGCCAAAACCCACAAGAGACCTAGAATAGCAAAAGCAATTCTGGGCAACAAAGGCAAGTTAAGAAGCATCACAATCCCTGACCTCAAATTATACTACAAAGCTACTTTGATTAAAGAAAAACAACACAGTCCTGGGGAAAAAAAACATACCAAAGGATCGATGGAACAGATTAGAAGATGCAGAAACAACTCCAAACACACTCAGCCACCTTATCTTTGACAAAGTGGCCAAACGCCCTCACTGGGAGAAAGATAGCCTCTTTAATAAATGGTGCTGGGTGCGATTTGTAACAGCTAAATCGTGGAAGCAACCCAAATGTCCATCCACTGAGGAATGGACAAAACAGTTGTGATATTTTTATATAATGGAATATTACTCAGCTATAAAGAAAGATAAACTTGAGGCTTTTAAAGGTAAATGGTCACAACTAGAGACCACACTCATAAGTGAAATAAATCAGACCTTCATGTGTAAACAATCTATTGTCTCACTAGTGTAAGAACCCGAAAGAGTGAATAAAATTAGGTGGTATAATAGACATTGTAAAATGAAAAGAAACTGCTCAAAAGTAAAGAGAAACTGGGATGAGGGAAAAGAGTAAAGAAAAAAGGGTAAAATTGTGTTTATATGTACATAAAGGGTAGCTAACATAGTTATACTACTGACTTCTGTTGCTTTATTGAAAGAAACAGTTAATGATTAATTATTTGATCAATCTTATGTACCTATATTTGTTTTCCTGAGTAACCACTTTGAAGAAATCAATATGTAATACAAAAACTATTGTTAATTTCCTATCACCTTGTCTGAATTTCAGTATTGTTTGTATTGTTCTTGCATTATTTTATAAATGTATGTGTGTTCGTTAATATGTTTTTCTTCTTTTATTTTTTAAAATAAAAAAATAACAATAAATGCTGCTGAGAAAACTGACTTTCCACATGTCAAAGCTGGTATCTTTCACCATACACTCAGCTAAAATCAAAATGGATCAAAGATCTAAATATTAAAACAGAAATACTAATTCTGCTGGAATATAGAATAGGTAGAACTCTTGAAGACATTGGTGTAGGCAAAGACTTTATGAACAAAATGCCAATTGCACAGAAAATACTATAAAGAATCAACAACTGGGATCTCATCTTAGTAAAAAGATTTTGCACAGCAAAAGAAACCACCAACAGAGTGAAGAGACATCCCATAGAGTGAGAAAAAAATTTTTCCAGCTTTTCCTTAAACAAAGGACTAATATCTATTATATATTCCAAAAAAATCGGCCCCCCACAGATTGAAAGACCTGATCCAAAAATGGACACCTGAAATGGATAGACATTTCTCAGATGAAGAAGTAGAAGCAGCAAATAAATATATGAAAAAATGTTCAGCTCCACTGCTCATTTGAGAGATGTAAATTAAAACAATGCTGAGATTCCATCTCACTTCAGAAAGAATGGCTATCATCAAGAAATCAACCAATAACAAATGCTGGTGGAGTTGTGGGGAAAAGGAACCCTTCTCCACTGTTGGTGGGAGTGTAGACTAGTGCAACCACTGTGGAGATCAGTATGGAGATTCCTCAAAAAAACTATAACTAGAGGTTCCATTTGACTCAACTATTCCCCTCCTTGGTATCTTCCTAAAAGAATTACAAGCATCATACCACAGCAATATATGCATTCATGTTTACAGGAATGCAATTTGGAGTAGTTAAATTTTAGAAACAGTTCAGTTGCTCATCAACTGATGAATGGATGAAGAAGATGTGGGTTTTTTTTAATATATTGAAGTACTACACTGCCATGAAGAAGGAAACATTTCTAGAGACATTCTAGAGAAGCAAAGCACCTTGAGACCAAACTCCTAAGTGAAATAAATCAGTCACACAGGTTTAAATATGGCATTATTTCCCTGGTGGGACAAACCAAAAGTGTAAATAAGGACAAAATGTATGATACATATTGGGAAATGGGAAGAAAATATTCAAATGGGAAGGGGAACATGGGAGGAGGGAGAGAGAGAGGAAGGAATGGACAAGAAAAAAGAGAATAGAAGGAAATTATGGAAACAAAACTTCTGTAAATAAGGAGCTGAAGAGGGGTTGAAGAGAGGGAAGGGAATGGGAAAGAAAGAAGAAGCAAGACGTATGATCCACAGGTACAAATTCCCTATGAGGAATCTTATCATTATGTATATCTACAATGTACCAATAAAAAAATAAAGAAGAATTCACAGAAAAGGAGCCCAAAGTCTTTTCACCATCAAAGAAAATCTGGACTAAGGCATCATATCTAAAAAAATCTCTTAAAATGCAATAGGTCAACTGAAAAGAAGATCAAAGTGAATTAACATCTACTAGCATAGAAGTATGATATACACACATCTCATATAACCACATACAAACACACAGGAACTCCATTTATCAAAGTGTGAATCCTCAAAGCAAAAAGTCCTCTTTGTTTTTAATCAGAGAAATAACCAGCATGTCTTACTCATAAACACAATAACTTCAATTTGCAAATAAAATAAGCTCTTAGTTCTTTGGAAATACATTGGCAAGATTATGAAATCTCTTTCCATTTTTCTGACAGAATGAATCACATACAGTATGTGACAACAAGATATCAGTTACTTTTTATTTTAGTTAAATGACTCATACTCTTTTTACAAGGTAAATTAGCTGCCTGATAAGACCAATACCCTATGAACTTGTGCTGGCTATTTATAGCAGCAATTTTATAATGGAAATGCAAATGCTATTCTAGAAAAAGGAAATAAGCATAGCTTTCTAAAACTTGATTATAAAAAGTCATGGCTTGTAACTTGAGGAAACTTACATCTGCAGATTTTATCTCCAAAAAATATTATAGAAAGAGTTCTAAAGTAAACAGTAACTAGTTAATAATGTTGATCAGAGGTGCAGAATAAAGAGGGGGTTTTTAGGTACCTTTGCCTGCTCACAATTCCACATCCTCACTCACTTTTTTGTCTTCTACTGTGGCCAGGAACCGCTTTCATTATAACTAGCAATTTCTTTTTATGATTAGTAGGAAGAGCGTTTTCTCCCGACAGAATCGGCTAGTCTACCAACTCTTAACCATAGTGTAACCTCTATCTTGTTCTTGCATAAGGAGAGTAGTAATTCAGACACTTTATTTTGTCTCTCTGATGGGAGGAAGAAGATTCTGAAGGTTTAAAGCAGCCCAAGATCCTGCAACTCAACTCACAATGATCATGTGTTATTGCATGTGGCCAGGATAAAATCTGATTAGTATTCTAGCATGGGGAAACCGTGGCTGAGCCAGTAGGTTGGTGTAAATTCTTGGAGTGTTTAAAAGAGTTTTATGCCAAGTGTGGGACTGGCCTCTCCTGTGATTGTCCAGGCCTCCACGGAGACCACAGCAGCTGTTCAATTTCCACACAGATCTAGGTGCCAGACCAGGCAAGCCCAAAGATTTATGAACAGAACAATGCAAAATAAAGCTTATTTGCCTCCACTTTTCTGTATGCTAATCAATTTCCCGGAAGCAGAGACAAAGGACAAAAGGATGAGTGTGACTCTCACTCCTAGACAAAAGAGGCAAGAGAAATGTCTTTGTTACGATGAGCTTTATACTTTATACAAATATCTATCTAACTGAAGTTTGGCTAGACAGAGAAAATTACCTCTTATTTTAATGACCTATTATAACTTCTGTGAAAGTGGTCTGAGATAAGAGGAAAAATTAGGACGAACATTTCACCAGGGAAGACTAGCAAGGATGTCTCCAGGGGTCCACTTGATTCTTGTAACCTCAGAATATCGTATAATCGCATGTCCTTGAAACACACAGAGCCCGGGGCTTGTAGCGATGCCTGAACACTGAGTATGAGACACTGCTTCCCCACAATGCCCTGGGCTGGGAGCACCATATGGGATGGAGTTAATTGTAAGATACATATTTGTTTGCTAATAATTCACTGGACAAGGTCAAAGCCTGATCAAAAAAGGACAGAAATTCTGAAAAGGAGCCAATGAAAGAGTCAGATGACATGGTGATACAGGTGGTGTCCATAGGACCTGCCAGATCTGAAAAAGCTAAAACTCAAGCCCTTCTGAGAAGGAGTAGATCCCCCTGGAGACAGACCAGCTGTAGGAAATGGGAGTCTGGGCCAGATTAGGCTAAAGATGGTGGGACCAGTGAATGGGCCAGTCCAGAGGAAAAGGACAGAGGTACGGAGCTCCATCAAGAGGGACAGTAAGCATGGCGGATGGGGGTAAGGCAGAGTGCAGGAATAGAAAGAACAGGTGCTCAGCACCGGGCTTAATGCCGCAAGGAGAGAAGCCCTGGTGCCAGCTCTGGGGACCAAGAGGCCTGGAGGGGGACCAGGACATCTGACCTTGAGAGAAAGTCAGGAACCATGAAGAGCCTCAGAAACTCAGCGATTGTTGTACATAGCAAGAACAGAAACCTAAGAACTTGACCCAGAGCTGGGGTACAGCCCTGCAGCAGAAACCAAGAAGAAATTAGTTTCCAAGCTCAGGCACAATTCAAATCAGGGACAGGGACAAGACTATGATTCTGAATGCCAGGAAGAACAATACCAAGCCCTCTTAATTGTCCCTGACTGACAATAGCCTCTTACAACTTTCAACCTTGCCAGTGATAATTCTATTGTCTTGGGCAAGTGCCTTAACCTCTCTGAAAGCACCCTGATATAGACGTTGGACCAAACCCCTCTCCCATTGGATATTCTCAGTCAAGGTGTTCTGATTCTCCACCTTTGGGACCATCCTGCATCCTATTTTTTCTGAGTCTGATTTGTCAACTTTTCCACTGATTAAAAACTAATATAACACAAGCAAATCAGATTTAGTTTGGAAATTAAAAATGTGTTTGAAAATTAACTAATGTAATTCTCCATATTAAATAAGGGACAATATTCATGTGATCATCTCAATAGATACAGAAATTTTTGTTGAATTTATATTACTTAATACAATGATAATAACATGTTAATTAATTTGGTATTGATTCATGATTTTTAACTGTTAGCCAATTAGTTAGAAGGCACTACCATGATCTGACACAAAATATCTGTAAAAATCTATAGAGCAGGGGTTGGGGGTATAGGTCAGTGGTATAGCATTTGCCTAACTTGAGCAAGGTCCCAGCACTTAGAAAAAAAAAAAATACAAGGCAAACATAATTCAGATTCATGATAGTGAAGTGTTAAGAGCTATCTTTCTGCAATCAGATATGAGAAAAGGATGTCCACCATCACCCTCCCTTCACATTGTATTAAAGATCCTCATCAATGCAGCAGGTGAAAGACAAAAAATAAAACATAAACAATGAGGACTCCAAAGTAGTTCACTGGTAAACGAACTACATTTGCCTAGCATGGGCAAGCCTTTGGGTTTCATATCCCAGCACCATACCAAAAAAAGTAACATTGTAGAGTTAGGAAGAAATAAAAATTTCATTATTTATTATTATATAGTTCTAAAATTCAAAATAACCTATAGAAAAACTTATTATAAGGAATAAGTTAAATGAGCAAGTCTGCTGGATATAAGGACAATATATAAAACCATTATATTTCTATATCTATTGTATTTCTATAGTGTTAACAGATAAAATCGAAATGTATAAGTTTAGCAATAACATAAAAGTGTCAGATACCTAGGAATGAATGTCATAAAAACAGTCCAAGTCTTTCACACAGAAAATTATTCAAACTATAAAAATAAAGATAAATTCAATGAGTCTGGAATAAACAAAGGAATACAGTGTGGCCACAGATTACAAAACCCAAGTTGTAAATTCTTTTCTGCCTAAGGGAACCAGTGTTGGTTTCGGCTCCCTACCAAACCCAAAAATGCTAACTGACCCAAATGTTTGAGACCAAGGGTACCCCTCCCACACACAACTGATTTCTTTGCTCTTGGTTGATAAAATATGCCTTATGGTTTCCACCTCTTTGTTTTCACTCTTCCCTTTCTTCACCCTCTGCCCAAATCCACACATCCGACAAGAGCTCATCTTCTTGTGAGTCCCTCCTGTACAACTCAGTTTAAATTCATTTCTTTTGCCTTAAATTCTATAATGTTTGGCATGTAATTAAGCCTTACTGTCTGCAAACTCATATTATCTTTGGGTATATCCTTGTTATTTAACTTTTCACAACCGATCTCCCCAAGAAGAATATTCTCTCAAAGAGGACAAAATTCAGACCTGAGATTCCTTTGTTTCAACTTTACATAATGCCCTTCACGTAGCAGAAACTCAAACACATCTACAAGGGTGACTTGTTTGGAAGCAACATGTTGCCACAATCCCTGGATAAGAGTGAGACAACCTTTTGCTTCCGAGCCAAGTAGCTGCAATATCCCAAGATCTTAGAAATTTAAGATTTATGTGCCTTTTCCCCTATTAATTAAAAGAATATGGCAAACAACAATCCTGGGAGCCTTCCCAATTCCCAAGAATTTACCCAGAAAACTGAGACTTTACCCAGAAACACAGTAGTCCAAAGTCAAGAACATAGCCTTAAACAAAAATACTCAAGATCTTTTTGAGGAAATTTTGTATTCTTGGAGCTTTACAATACCTGAGGGACAAAATTAAATGTACCCTCCTCACATGACCTCAAAATGCTCTGATGTTGGTTCAGTAGACACAAAAGCTAAACTCTGATCAACAACTGCTAGGAGTAAACCAGTGCAGAAGCAGCATGGATTTCACAAGTTGTCATGGAAAAAGTCTGTAATTCTATAATCAGAGACTAGAGGTGGGAGAATGTTAACAAAGCTATAGCAGAAAGCCTCCCATGGGATCAAACACAAAATAAAACAACTTATCTTTTTAAACACTTCACTCTGAATATGAAATGTAAGACAAGAAATGCACACAACTGCAATGAATGTTTTCTGATTTCATTTGTTGACATTATAAGATAAAATATTTAAAATTCAGAAACTTAGCTTTCAAAATGACCCCAAAAAAAGTGCATTGCATAGGTTTGCTGAGAGTCCTAGAAGATAAAATTAAAAAACAGATCCAGAAGTTTGCTCCACCTGTACTAACCCTGGATCGAATCTGAAGCAGTAGAAGGGCATGGAAGAGCCCAGAATGGACCAGGACAAACATGGACGCTGCTAACGCTAAGCAGATTCTTCTTTGTCTCATAAAGATCTGCCTTTGGGGTGGCGATGGCTTAGCCAAGAACACATGCAACTACTCCTTTTGGCAAAAAGTAGCTCAAGAGAGATACAAGATGTTTGTCTTTCTATGTAGTTCCTCCCACAGAGCAGAAGGGTGTGTGTGTGTGTGTGTGTGTGTTTGGTTATTTATTTTTCATATCATTAAAAAACTTATGGTGATTCTTGGTTGTCCAGTCACATTTCTGTCTTGTGTATCTCTACAGAGATCAGGTGGAGAGCCAGTCCCTTAAAAATGCCAGTATCAGGGCTGGGGATATAGCTCAGTGTGAAGATCCTGAGCTCCATCTCCAGTACTGGGGGAAAAAAGTCACTTTCAGAAGATCAAGTCTCACTGACAAGCGTTAAGGCAGGAGCTACTCAGAGGTCTCCCCATTTAACATGACATAATAGGCTTCACTAGATTCCTCTTTTTGGGGGAAGACATTTACCCCTGTCCACTAAACTATAGGGTTTAGAAATTAGGATAACTGTGCTTCTAATGGCCACAGACACTGACTTTCAATCAATTCTGTTTAGGGCCCATCTCAACCCTAGTTTTTCAGAGGCATCTTTTGCCTCTAGACCCCAAGCTTACCTGAAGTTGAAAACTTCAATGAGTTTTCCTGTGTGCCTTGACCTCTGCAAATGTAGGAAGCACCCCAACTCCTCTACTAAGCTGCTCACCAGTCACCCATCCACTCCCCACAGGCCAGAATTTCATAAAATTCATGTATTACTCCAGCTTGCAGTTGTCCCCTCTTATATCATCTTTGTTCGTATAGCTTAATGCCTGGTTTCATTCCTTTGATTCCATTTAAGGGCATCTCTCTATTTACAAAGTTCCAAATGCCCAACACCCATCCCACTTCTGCCCCTTCCTAACACATAATTCAAAAATATATGGCATGTGACTTCAGGTACATTGAAAACCAAAATTTGGGAAATACACAGAAGTCTTTCAAATGAACCACAAAGTTCTTGATACACTAAGACCTGGAACATGTCTAACCTTTCATATTTTGTACACATGGTTTCTACACACGTGAGTCATGTGCCTACATTACTACACTATTTTTAGGGGTTTTTTCCAGGAGTAGAGAAAGGCATAATGTAAATGTTATCAGACATAGTGAGCTAAAATAGTGTGGATATACTGCCTCTTAAACGTTTCTTTCCTTATATTACAAAGAGATAATTTTCAAATGATGAATTAGCTTTAAATAGAATAATGTCTGGATGGCTACATGAAAAGAGGTATGCTACTTTCAATCAGTACCATTTTCTGGAAAAGACAATGGTTTTAAAGAAGTCTAGATTTTTGTCTCAATATAACAAGACTACAAGGTTGTTCAAGTTCAGAAACATAGCAGGAGTTGTAACATCTGGGCATCAATTACTACTCAGTAGAGGGATAAACTTCAGTGACTTGGGGCCCTGGGATGACCTGGTTGGAACATTCTCCACTCTCAGTTGTGTTGGCTCACTCATCCTTACCAAAGACCCCATCTGTCCCGTATGCAAAGCTGTGGGTGGCATTTTCCTCTTCTTCCACCACCTGCATCCGTATCTGCTCTTTTATCTGCGTGGTCTTAGCTTCCTCCCTAAACCAGATCCCTCCCATTCTTGTCTTCCCTGAACATGGGAACTTCTTAATACAAATCCTTGCTTTAAATGTGTTACTTTCCCATCAAAGCACACGAATGGCTATGACCTACAGAAAGAAGCGAAAAACCTCTCAGAAGGCAAGTTGGTCAAAGTTTCCAAATCTAAGCACATCTACCTCCACACACTGAGGCCCTCAACCTGCCCAGATCCGCCGGGGCCCTAAACATGCTGTACCCACCCCAGAGTTACTGAGCCTTTGCTCAGGGGCTGTTCTCTTCCTTCCAGCAACACCCTTCCCCGCCTCAGTTATTCCCACCCAGTTTCCAAGGTCCTGTTTATGATCTGTCTCCCTAACAAGATTCCCCCAGTGCCTCTAGGTCAGGTCAGTCTCTTATGAAATCAGTGTGTCATCATATGTTGGAAAACAAATCACAGTCTGCCTGGTATTTCTTGACTAGTTTACATGTCTGCGGATTTATTCCAAATAAAATGCAACTTCCCTGGCATGGACATCTAGCTCCCTGAGAAGCCACTATGATGCCATGTGCATTTATTTAACAAATGCTTGTTGGAGAAATGAATTACTTTCGAGAAAAAAAAAGGGAAACCTTGTTAGATAATTATACCAAAAGCCCTGGTAGCAACTATAAACCGATACTTCCGCTGTACTAAATTTTGGTGAAAGACAAGCCTGGATCCATCAGCATCTCACGCAGTATCCTACTCTTCTAGCACCGGGCACACTGCCTAGGTCAATGTTACACTCAATACAGAGGAATCAAACAAGTACATAAAAATCTTTACCATCTCGCTTTTTAAACATTCTGGTCCCATAATTTCCAGACTTGGTGGGTATGTCATGATCTTGCTACTTAAATTTTTTTTCCAGTTGTAAAATATTGGCAGATACACCACCCCTCTCTCCATATCCCTTTTTATCTCCTCAGGAATCACACTACTACATCAATTATTCACCATATTCCCTAGCACAGCCAGAGTGTTCCTTCCAAACTCACATCTGATTTGTGTTATTTCTGTCTCAGGAACCTGCCTGGTTGGACCAAGCCCCCAAGTGATCTGCTTACTTACAGTCTCTCCGTGGAACCCTGCACTCCAGCTCCAGTGAGTCACTTTCAACCCCTCTAACATGCCCGATCCTATCTTGTTACCCGGACGTGTTTCTCACTGCTTCTTTCTTGAATACTCACCTCCCTCCGGCATGTTGTCCTGGTTCTCCTGATAAGCATCTATGCCTCCTTGAAAATTCAGATCAAATGTCACCTCCTCCTGGAAGTCTTCCTTGGGCAGAATTAAGTCCCTGTGCCTCTGTTTCTATAGCACATCACTGATGTAACACATGTAGTATTTATTTCAACCCAGTGAGTTATTTGTGTCTCTCACTCTACTGAGAGCCCACCACAGAGATGAAACTACTTATTTTTATACGTTCTCTGTATACTACTAACACCCAATAGAGTGTCTGACACCAACAAATGATTCATTTAATATTACCTTTTCAACAATACATAAAACTCAAAAGAAAATAATGAAAATCACTAGAAACACAATATGTTTTTATTAATATATGTCAGATTATCTGAAATTAAAACCAATGTTTTGTTCTAAAAAAGTCATTTCAAAAATTCTTTTGGCTTTTTAATTTATCCAGTCATATCTTTGCATATAACAATTCTCTATGTATTTCTCAAAGAATGTTATTACACTAATGTTTTTAGAATTGTATGATCACAGCATTTGGGGAAAACTGGGATTTAATAAGTTAGTTTATTTGCCACATACTAATCTGCATTTAAATTTCTTAAGAGGAAACATACAGTTTATAGCAGTTTTATTTTAGTTATGTGTTAGCCACTCTGCTATAAAATAGGATCAAAATCAATTTTAAAAGTTCAGAAAGGCATAGAAAAGCCAGTGAATGTCAGTCTTACAAGTTTTTAAATCTGGAACCAGTCTTGAGAAAAGTAAATTTCAGCCCATGGTTAATATTTTTCTACAAGTAACCGAAAAATTACTACCTGGGATATCAGCACAATAAACTACTGTAATAAAATTTGCAAAACCAGATCACAGACTTACAAAATTAATAATCATAGTGTTAAGGGTTGTGTCTGGGTGTCCCCCTAAAGCTTCATGCAGTCTTGGGGCGGGCTTTTAGAGTTTGACTGATTATGGTTGTGAGAGCTACATCCGCCCTGGGGCAGGTAGTTTGCATGTGTAAGGGAGAGGAAGAGGCTGCTTGCTGCCATTCCTTCCTTTTGTGCTTGTTGTTTTTGCTGGGTTTCCCACCCACCATGAACACTTGCTCTCTGCCATGTGCCACTCTGCCTTGGAGCCAGCCAAGTATGGACTGAAACCTCCACAGACTGTGAGCTAAATAATCCTTTCCTTCCTTAATTCTGGGTATCAGCTATTATGTCTCAGCAATGAGAGAAAAGTAACCCAGACACATAGTAAGAGACAGAGCCAAGCAGCAACCAGTCACCTCAGTTAAGTTTGAAAGAAATTCGGTCTTCTGTAAGACGAAAGAAGAAATGTGCAACAATTGTGCTCCAAAAAATCTGCAGCATTTGTCAAAGTTCTTTGAACACGAGCTTTCCAAGGAAGCATCTAATGGAAATGACCTAGAAAATGCTACTTTTATGTATCTGTTTAAGAATAAGTCTTTGTTCATTTAAACAGAATTGGGACAAGAGCAAAGTACACAGACAAAAGGGAGAATATTGAAATGTACTACTTTTGAGGTCTTAATATGATTTTGAGTTTCTTATTTAATCTCTTTGGGCCTCAATATCCTTCCCTTACAGAATGAAATTAATGCCAGTGGATCACTCAAAGCATAACATTCCAAAACATTTGGTCATCTTCATTATTATCAAACACTAGGTTCTGACCTTGCACCCTCTCAGAAAGCTACTAGTTTAGTCCTGTAACTAGCCAAGCCACAGTTCTAAACAATCCTACACAGTGAGCAGAGTACTTCTACCTTCTAATACTAAAGAGAAACACATCTCAAAATTTATATAACAAAATTTTCCTAGAACTCTAAGGGCAGATCACCATGTAATCACCACTGGCAGTTTGTTTGGCAATCAGATTTCCACCTGAAAGTGCTAGTAGAGAGCACCAAAACAAATTTGAAGTAGATGCCATTGAAATTTACCCAAAGCTTTACCCTCAAGCTCCCTTAAGGAAGAGCAGTTCACAGGCCACAGTCACATGACACCCCTCAGACCTGCTTCGCTGCTGGCTCCAAGCACACCAGTCTCCATGATTCTTCCCTGCATGTCTTTGCTCACCTTTCCCTTCTCCAGGACGATTACCTTGACCATCCTGTCTCCCCTTCACACACACCTTACCTTGTTCTACTTCTCTTTCCTGTGGCACTTGTCACCTTCTGACACTTGCACACACTTGTTAAGCTTATTCTTTAGCATCTGTCTGCCTCTGCCATTGGATGGAAGCCCCATAGATCCATGCCTGTGCTGCTCCCCGATGGAGCTAAGCATCCAGAACACTACCTTGATGTCATAGGAGCTCAACATTTTTGGCTGAATGAATGAAGACGGTCAGAGAGTATCTAGCACTGCAGGGCATGGCAGAGCTTGAGGAAAGGGGCGTGAACTGTAACTGAGGTAGTAATGAGGAAGTAGCAAGCCTGGTCCCTTTCTTCTTTCCCTCCTTGTCACTGATTCAAATTGTTTCATCAACCCCCAAAGAAGAGACAGGCTAAGGGGAGGGAGGAAAACAATAAGCCAAGAAAGAGAAGAGGAAGAAGTATAAAGGGGACTTATCTGAAAAACGGCAGAATAAAGTTTAAACCTTCCAAATGGATGGTGAGCAGTCTTCACTTTCCCCTCCCCTCTTCTCTCCCTTCCTAAAATTGAGACAAACTGCAAGATATTTTAAAGGCCCAACAAACCCGCGTGATTTAGGCAGACACTACGAATTGTCAGCAAGCAACGGGGACTTTCTGGGGCACCCTAACCTATTTTTCAGTCATATGTGTAGTAAAACCACGCCTCACCTCCGCATCCAGCCCATTGCCAAAGACAGATACAATTTTCCTCTCCTTGGTCCTGTCTAACTTTCTCAGTGACACAGCACTTTAGTAGTACATAGAATGGCAGAAATCAGGCATGTTGTCAAAATAAGAAGCCCAATTCTTTGGTCACCAAAAACAATTAGATATTATTTAATTAATTTGGCAATACTCCAGAAGATTTAATGTGTCCATCTCTGTGCTGAATACTGACATAGTAAGACAGCCTGATGTGATTCTTGTTTATAATGCAGGGTTGTGTCTTTCTTTCTTTGTAACAGTAAGTAAATCTCATGCCCCTCTTCCAGGTTGAACACTCTGGAGTGAACTGGTTTCCTCAGGACAATTTCTCGTTACCGATTCACAGAAGAGAAGGTCTACCTTTTATATATTCTCACCAAACAAGAATATATTTTATTGAATTTTATTTTCTTATTCCTTTGTATGAAAACAATAGACTTTTGATTTGTTTCCTAAATACACAATGTTAAAACAATTCATTGTAATGTTTTATGACATTCATTCGTTTATCAAATGTTGACTGAGTGCTATGAGATGCCTGTGAGATGCCGTGATTAAACTGGTGAGTAATGAGGACAGTGCTGTCTTAAGTTTATACACACAGCCAATGGACAGCCTCACCATCCCAGCATCTGTCTTCCTTGAGAGCCACTGGTCTAGTAAAGGACCACTGAAGTCCACCTAAGGCTCTGGTGTATGTGAGTTTCAAAGACACAATTGCTTCCATGCATCTTAAAATTCATGTGTAAACAAAAGAGAATAGCAAAAATAATTTTGAGCAAGTCAAGACACATAACAGTCCTTGGCTTCAAATTAGACTATAAAGCTATTGTGGTAAAAGAAAAAATAGCATGGTACTGGCAGAAAAAAACCAGACCAACTCCAAACACACTCAGCCACCTCATCTTTCACAAAGGGGCCAAATGCCCTCACTAGGAGAAAGATAGCCTCTTTAATAAATGGTACTGGAAAAACTGGCCTTCCACATGCCAAAGACTAAAACTAGACCCACATCTTTCATCATATACTCACTAAAATCAAAATGGATCAAAAATCTAAATATTAAAGCAGAAACACTAAGTCTGCTGGAAGATAGAATAGGTAGAACTCTTGAAGACATTGGTATAGGCAGAGGCCTGATGAACAAAACCCCATTCACACAAGAAATATCACAAAGAATCAATAACTGAGATCTTGTCTTATTAAAAAGCTTTGGAACAGCAAAAGAAACCACCAACAGAGTGAAGAGACAACCCACAGAGTGGGAAAAAAATTTTGCCAGCTGTCCCTCAGACAAAGGACTAATACCTATAATACATGAAGAACTCAAAAAAATCAAACACCCCCCCCAAATTTAAAGACCCAATCCAAAAATGGGCATCTGAAATGAACAGACATTTCTTAGATGAAGAAGTAGAAACAGCAAATAAATATATGAAAAAACATTCAACATCACTGGTCATTCAAAAGATACAAATTAAATCAAAGCTGAGATTCTGTCTCACTCCAAAAAGAATGGCTATTATCAAGAAATCAACCAATAACATATGCTGGCAAGGCTATGGGGGAAAAGGAACACTTCTCCACTGTTGGTGGGAATGTAGACTGACGAAATCACTGTGGAAATCAGTGTGGTGATTCCTCAAGAAACTAAAACTAGAAGGTCCATTTGACCTAGGTTTTCCCCTGTTTGGTATCTTCCCAAAAGAATTAAAAACCTCGTATCACAGAGATGTATGCACACCCATGTTTATAGCAGTACAGTTTGTAATTACTAAATCTTGGAAATAGCCCAAATGCCCATCAATCAATGAGTAGATAAAGAATATGTGTTTTTTTAGTACAATGGAGTATTACTCAGTTATATAGGAGGATATACTTGAGACATTTATAGGTAAATGGACAGACCTTGAGAACATACCCTTAAGTGAAATAAATTGAACACATGTGTAAGTATCACATTGTTTCTCTGGCGTGAGAAACCAAAAGTGTAAATAAGGACTAGAACATATACTAGATATTATGAAATAGGAAGGAAATGCCCAGTTAGGAAGGGGAGCAAGAGGTGGGGGGAGCAAGGAAAGGAAAAAGAGAAAAACAAAAAAAGAAGGAAAAACAGAAACAAAGCTTTTGTAAATAAGAAGAGGAAGAAGGGCTGAAAGGAAGGTAAAAGAATGGGGAAAAAGTAGGAATTGAGATAAGTCATTTATTTATTTGGCATTTCCATTTATTTGGCAATTGAGATAAGTCATACAGATGCGAAGTCTATATAATGAAAGTGATCACTACAGATATTTAAAATATATCTATAAACTATAAATCTCTGAAAAAAGTTATTAATTCCTTACTACTGTGAAAAGAATGCATGATCAATACAGGGAAGTTGGAAAGTGAGAAAAAGTGGAAGTAACAAAAGTAATTCATTTATAACAACACCACCAGGATCAGTTAATATGAATAATTTAATATATACATTTCCTCCTAGTTCTTTTCCTAGTACTGGATTATTTTTATTTTAAAAGGAAACAAGCTGCAAATACATTAGACCACTCTAAAGAAAATTAATCCTATGGGAGAAGCTAACACGGGAGCTAAACTATGTAAAGATATACCATGTTCTTGTTACAAAGTGGTCAAGACATAGAATATTAGAATATTAAATTATCTTAATTATAGTCATAAATGAAGTCCTTTTTGCTCTTATTTATGTTCTTCTTAAATAAAGCTGCATAAAAAATTATTTTAAAATTTATATGGAAGAATTAATGTTGAAAACTAGACCAAACAAATAAAAAAAAATCCTGAATGGAAGACATCAAATTTGACAAATGTTAAAATTATGCATCTATTATGATCAAAGGAATATGTCATAGGCCTGGAAGTAGAAAAATAGATCAGGAAATTTTTAAAAAAGAATTTCTTTAAAAAGATACTACTACAATTTAATTTAGTGGAGAAAAGACAGTTTATTTCACAAGTGATGCTTGAACAATAAACTATTCATATAAAAGAGAAGAGATGAACTTCTACTTCTATATAAAAATAGATTCCAGATGTAAAAAATACTAAAATATTAAAACTAGCAAAAACCAAAATTTTTAGAAAAAATAATTAAGAATCCAGGAGATATGAAGATCTTTCAAAGGTCAGAAATCCAGAATCTGTAGAAGACAGATTTGATTTCATAGTTGTTTTCAATTTTGTGGTAGAAAATTATAAAAATGAAATCAAAGAATAATTTTCAGTGAGAAAAGACATAACAGCTAATGAAACCAAAAAGAAGTCAATAATAAGCTGGTGTGGGGCACACACTCGTAATCCCACTTGGGAGGCTGAAGCAGGAGGATCACTGCAAGTTCAAGGTCAGATTGGGTTGCATAGTGAGTTTGAGGTTAGTCTGAACTACATCAAGACTCAAACAAAAAAAGAAATGAAGGGGGCTGGGGATTTAGCTCAGCGGCAAAAGCGCCTGCCTGGCAAGCGCAAGGTCGTGAGTTCGGTTCCCGGTACCGGAGAAAAACCAAAAAAAAAAAAGAAATGAATAAGAAAAACTTCAATATCATTGTTTGACATTATTAATCATTAGAGAAGTGGAAACTAAGTGACTTCACCTCACAGCTGTTAGAATGGCTACAAGACAAAAAATAACAAATATGATATTGCTCAGAAAATAAAGGAGTATAACTATTATGGGAGACAAAATGGAAGTTTCCCAAACAATTATTGTAGAATTACCATAGGATCCAGCAATCCTGCTACTGAGATGTATGTATACATACATGTATATATGAAATGAAATCAGTAAGTCAAAGAGATATCTGCACCACCGTGTTTATTGCAGCTGTATTCATAATAACCAACATGTAGAATCTACTTGGATATCCACAATAAATGAACAGATAAAGAAAGTGTGGCATATATATGTAATGGAATGCTATTTAGCCTTTAAAAAGAAAATACTGTCATTTGTAACAACATGAATAAAAGTGGAGGGCATTATGCCAAGTGAAATAAGCCAGGCACAGAAAGGCAAATACTGCAGGATCTTACTCAGATGTAGAATTTTTAAAAGTTGATCTCATAGAAGTAAAGAGCAGAACAGGGTTATAAGGAGTGTGGGGGCAATCAGTCAAAGGATATAAATAGAACGAAGTTCAAGAGATTTAGTATACAATAGAAGTATTCCTGAAGACTGCTAAAACAGTAGATTTGAAGTGTTCTCACCACAAAGAAAATGTTAGCTTAGTGAGATAATGCTAATGCATGTGCTAATTAGCTAGATTTAGCCATTTTACAATGTATATATGTTTCAAAACATCATATCCCTATGATGAATACACACAAATTTATATGGTGATTTTAGGAATCTATAATACTCAAGGGGCAATAAGAAAAAAAAGCAACTATATAGGGCCAAATAAGTCAAGGACACTGTTACAGTTTCTATCTAAAACATCCCCCTAAAGTCTCGTGTGCTCAAAGGTAGGGCTTTCAGAAGGTGACTGGATCTTGCAGGAGCTATTCTAACTGATGGACTCATCCATTGAGGAGCTCACACCTGAGTGTGCCGTTAGGTGGGGGACAGTTGGAAGAGTTGGGTCACTGGGGGGATGCCATTGGGTGGTATCATGCTCTCTGTATTCTCCCCATCTCTCACTCTCTCCCTCTCTCCCTCTCCTTCCTGACTACCATGGGTTCCGCAGCTTTCCTCCACTAACATCCTTCAGCAATGGCATTTCTGCCATGGGAGCCAGCCCACCATGGACTAAACCTTCTGAAGCCACGAGCCCAAGTAAACCTTTCCTCCTTTAGCTTGTTTGTATCAGATAGTCTGTCCCAGTAACGGGAAAGCCAACGAATACTGATGAGCATAAGTAACTAATAAACAAAGAAATGTTATAATGTGAAAAGATGTTTAAACCTAGATGTCAAAAACTTGAAATTAAATTAACACTGCTTACTCATCAGACACAAAAGTAGAAAGTGGGGAAGCAGGAACCCTAAAGGAATGTGGGAAAATGATACTTTCAAACTTTCCTGGTAGGACTGTGGCTTGTTCCATTTTTAGAAAACAATATGGAAAAATACATTAAAATTTAAAAATACACATACTCTTTGAACCAGCAGCCCTACTTCTGGGAATCACACCATAAAAATAAAACTACTAATAGCTGAGAGTGTGTGCTAAGAATGTGTGTTGTGGCAGAACTTTTTCTATGTATTGAGAACTTTTCTTAAAAGAATGTCTTTTTGTAGGATATTATGTGAATTAAGTTTTAGTAAATTCATACCTCATGCAATTATTGAAAAGAATAAGATAGATTTACATGTCCTTGAGTTTCCAAGAAATATTGCAGTGAAAAAACCAAGAGACAGAGAACACACACACACACACACACACACACACACACACACACACACACAGATCATATGCAGCTTGATACCACATGTTAAAACAAATAGAGACCACTCCACTAAATATCACTGTGCATGTTTGTACAGCATCGTGTAAGCATGCAGACATGAGTAGTGGACCCACATCAAGCTGTATTTGCTGGTTTCAAAGCAAGTCTATCAATAAAGTAAAGAAAAGGAAGAAAGGTAGACAAAGACCAAGAAAAAACACAAAAACAAAAGAAGACTGCACCCTAATAGAAGATATCCATGGCACAACGACAAAGAAATTGTTGAAAATAAAAATCTGCTTACTACATTAATGAAAATAGCCAATAATAGAATAAGTTCCTAGACAAGGTGACATAGCCAAATCAAATAGTGACTTGATTTCTAGATGTTGTATATTGGGTCTAGATGTTGAATATTGGATTTTTTCATCAACATTATATTGTGGAAATTCTTCCTGTTATTCAGTATGCATATATATGCACATGCATATTGCCAAAAAAAAGACCAAAAGAAAATGCACTAACATATTAGTAATTATCTGTGGCTTGTGAAAATATGGGTTATTTCTACTTGCATTTTTATTCGTATCTTTTTCTAAACTTGCTAAACTTTACAGACGTTCTACAATATGCAAAAGCACAACAATAGTTTTTAAATGGAAATGTAAGAAAGAAAATGATCTCAGTTTGAAAGAGTGGCACTTCTAGTGAATTCTAAACTTTCAGAGGCTAGGGGCTGGGGATTTAGCTCAGTGGCAAAGTGCCTGCCTGGCAAGCGCAAGGTCATGAGTTCGGTTCCCGGTGCCAGAGAAAAACCAAAAATAAATAAATAAATAAATAAATAAACTTTCAGAGGCTAAACCGTCCTCCAGTGCACCATCGCAGGAGAACTTATTAGGACACCGAGTAAGCATGCATGCGTCTCACCCGTCAGTTGGGTAAGGTGGAAGCACGCATGCCTCTAGATTAACACACTATGCCCCCAGCCTTGAAGAGACCTCACAACCTGCAGGACACTACAACCCTCGAGTGTCGAGGCTGAATCTCCCCAGTACACAGCTCTATATAGAGGCTGCACAGAAAGTCTTTCTATGACTCAATCCCAGCAGCACTATTTCTCATATTACCTCTAGTGAACATGCATACTTTATTTCTCCAGACTCCCAGGTAGAGTACATTTCTACAGTTTTGGACTGAGGGCTCAGTGTTGGAAACACCTCCTTCATGTTTTCTCCAGTTCCCGTTCCTGGGTAGAAGGGATCATAGTCGCAGCACAAGGCCGGGCGGCGGTGTGTGAAGACAAACAAACCGCTCCCTCAGAGGGACCCGGCGTGCTCCTGTGCACAGAAGAACGACCAATAAACTTTGTTCCTATCCCAGGAAATCTACCTGGAGTGGACGGACAGCCCGACAAGGCAAGCACTTGTTTCTTCCCTCCCACTCGCTCCCTTCCTCCCTTCTTCCGTCCCTTGGAAGGGCTTTTGCTTCCTGGTTGACACAAATCAGGATTCCACCCCACAGTTTTTCCCTGTGGCCCAGTGGGATTGAGGAAACAGCAATAGAAATACGGGCGGATTTCTTTGGAGCACACTAGGCAAACCATCCTGTTGCCAAAGTAACTTCAAGAAATGTGTTCTGCATGCCCAGGCTGAGTAAAAATCACAAAATGATACTGTAGAACTTTTCCATACTCCACCGGTAACATGATGTTATTTACACTTGGAGGGGTGATTGCACATTATTATTTAAACAGGTGCCAAAACAACTGCTGAATGTTTCAATGGGAGGAAAACAGAGACACGGACATACACAGGCGCGTCCTGGTTCCAGCTCCTAGGGGCCGGCTTTCTCTGGCATCGCGTAACCCAGGCTCTCGGATGACTAAGATTTCCACTTATTGTTTGCACACAGCTTCAGCTAGATAGAACATCCCGGTCCACCTTATTTATTATTACACACCAGGTCAACAATACAAACAGAAAACTCGTGGCATTAGCTATGTGGCATTGTTATATAGACAGGCCAAAATCAATTTAGCAAACCAAACTGAACCTTCCAGGCTCCATCAGCCAAAATCAAAGTGTATTTAGGCTTCCCGTTAGTACATACCCAGGCTGATAAACTGATAAAAGAAGCCCCTTCCTTTTGCCACCTGACATAAAGGCAGGAATGGCCATAAACAACATCAGAATATACTTGCCAAGTTGCAATTTATTTATAGACAAGATTCAAGCAGCAAGACAAAATCAAAACTGGGAGAAAGCACAGTAAATAGTACAGGAAGAATGGAAATACAGTATAGAAGTAATTTGTCCCAAATAGAGAATGAAGGGACATGATGGTAGCTTATTTATTAGTGGAACTGAACATATTGTTATATTGTAGTCAGTTCTTGATTATTCATGTGTGATTGACCAATTATGTAGATTATGCTTCCCTCTGCCAGCCTTTGTACATTTGAATCATGTCTTTAGTTCATGTGTTTCTAGAACCCCCAAATAATGTTTACCATAGCCTATGACACCCTTAATAAACCAAAGCTGATGAGTGGATGAGATTTACTGTAAGAGGAAGCCTTCACTGCGCTAGTTTGGTACTAAGTCTGGTGACACATTTTCACTACAGGCAAAATCAGCATAGAAATTGAGCTCAATAAATGAAGACACTGGTCAACTAATCATTACCTTTGTGGTTTTTTGCTAAGTAAAATTGGTCTAAATATATATAATAAGTCAAGTCTATTGAGTGTCATTCATAGGCAGAAAAATTTACTCATATAATGATTTTTTAAAGAAAAAAGAGGGGCCAGGGATATAGCTCAATGGCACAGTGCCTGCCTGGCAAGCGCAAGGTCCTGAGTTCAATTCCTGGTACCAAAAAATAAAAATAGAGAAAATCTATTGTCCAAACTCTGTAAAGGCTCAGATGCAGAGTTTTGACTGGAGTGGATGAATTCAAAACAGCAAAAAAAGGAAATTGTAGACATCTGTCCCACATACCAGGTATACAAATAGGATTTTACAGTAGAAATTGGAGCTCCTCCATTGAATAGATTATAATCTCCTTCTGGAAAAAGACCTTTCCTCCATACTACTTGCAAATTTCAGCATCAAGTGCTTTGCCTGATTTCATAACCTGGAAACCCATATTTACAGTGGCCAAGATCCTCTGCTATTGTCTTGAGTTCAAGTCTGGTCACAGCACTTAGCAGCTAGGTGTTGTTTAGCAAATTACTTGCTTTCTCTGAGTTTTGGTTTGCATCTTTGAAAGTGGGTACACAGACAGCCACTGTTGTAACGATCAAGGGAGCTTCATTCTCTGAAAAGCACATGATGGATGAATGTGTAAAAGTTATTGTTGTCATTATACTAACTACTTGACTGAACCCACTGACTCTAGGCATGAATAGTAGGCCACAAAAAATAACTTCTAAAAACTGACTTCTATAACCTGAGAATTTGTTCTTTAAAAAGTATATAGCAGCCCACCCTCACATTAGGCATTGCACTAACCTACTAAAGAACATTTTACAAAATTGTTTAGCCTTTCAATTATTTTTACTCAAGACCAACATTTAATATTAACAGAACCAAATATATGTGAGAATAGGGGAAGCACTGACATCCAGGGCTGTTGATAAATAGGCAGCAAAAATGGGAGAGAATGACCTCAGTGATCAGACAGAAATGACACGCATTTCTTGGGTAGATGTACGCTGAGCCCTGAGTTCAGTGTCGTCTAAAATCGCAATGATTCTGTTTCAGATCTCTTTCAAAGTCCCAGCAACAGCACAACCTTTGACTTTTCCGAAGTAAGCAAGTAAAAACCTAGGACCTCAAATGACAGACAAAGAGAAATGTGTGACACCCCTCGGAGACTGAGAAGTGCTCAGAGACACAGAAGGGGGATTAGCAGGAGCGCAGTACTTGGACAATGGTGTAGGAGCCACGCTCCTAGGATCTGCACTTCTTCTACTTTCTCAGTCCCAGCAGGACTTTTTCATGTGTTGTAACGCTTCCCTTCTCTTTTGTTCACTGTCCTTCTCCTTGCTGTCCAAAAAAGAAATCAAACCAGCCATCTCCACTGAGCTGGTAAATAGCTACAGGCACTGTCTTCTTGGAAGGAAGAAGCCACCCAGTGGTTCCCATAGCACTTCTGTGATTCAACTGAGAGCTGATTTGCAGCTGCCGGGACTCTTAAGAGAGAAATTAGAACTATAGCTGTTCAAACTTCATAAGCCAGAGGAGTTTGAGAGCTGGGTTAAGGGTGACATCCTGCAGTCAGCCATGACCTTATAGACGAGGCTCAAAGGGTTCTGGGTGCCTGACGACAGTACCTCATCTCTGGCCTCAGAAGACTGGCCTGACCAGTCCCATGGCACTTTTGAGGACACTGACTAAGCCTAGAACTGGTAACACTATTTAACAGTTTGGTTAGTCATCAAGGAAAGTCTTTGCCTGGAATTCATTTCCTACAGAGTAGGATAGCCAAGATCTAACCAAAAGTTTTCCTGAAATATTTTACCAAAACTGCCCATGTCTGCAGTAAGGAAGTCAGAAAGCTGAGAAAAATATGCCAGTATGGACCTTTACAAGGTCAGGATTAGTTCCACAGCATCCCTGGGTCCACACCCACCCCTCCCTTCAATTTGGTCAGGGTACGTAAAAATAAACTACATATTATTCAGTTGAGTCAGATTTCTTGTGCTTCTGAACATTTTGAAGGTTAGCATGGTATTTACAAATCAGAGGGGTTTTTAATATTTTATATCACACGCCTGCTACTAGATTCACAAAATAAACACACAGCCTCTCAAGCTGACTTCTAGGCAGTGGTGACAATTTGTACTTTTGTCTGCAATAGTAGGCATGGTTTGCCAAGAGGTTTTCTGAACTGGTTTAAAAATATTCCAGGGAGGGGCTGGGGATTTAGCTCAGCGGCAAAAAGCGCCTGCCTGGCAAGCGCAAGGTCGTGAGTTCAGTTCCCGGTACCGAAGAAAAACCAAAAAATATATATATATATATTCCAGGGAAGGAATGAGAACTAAACTTGAAGGTTAGGGAATTATTTTCTCTTTTACATTTTGAATAAAAAATGACAGTGATTATTTGGTGCCCACAATACAAGTGAAATTGTTGCTTTTCAACCTAAATGACCCCCAACAAAACTGCCACTTGTCACTTTAAATAGTTAAGTTCAGTAGAAAGATTTCCTAATTGTCAGGAATGTAAGACTGATGTCTCTAATGTTATGTAAGTAACTGAATACTTAAAGTCTATATTCTGAATATGTTCTCCTATTTTAGGGTTAAATTAAATGCACACTTGCTATTTTGCTTCTTATTAGCAGCATACAGTTTGGCAAAGGGAGAGGAGGTTGTGAAATTCAAGTAAGAAAATGTTTTTGCTTACTAGGAGTTCTGATACAGCTATGAGGAAGGAAAAAAAATGAAATTTTAAAAGCTTTAGAACATTTTGGGAATTTCTGCATTTACAGTGGACTATTGAGCATTGTAGATAAGTTAGTTCATCTTCCTGATGACATGTAAAGAAATTCCAACCACACAGTACATGCATTAGATTTCTTATTTTTAGATCATTCATTTCAACTCAAGAAGCACACATGGACTGTTAATCAGACAGTAAGTGTGCTGCTAAACCCCTGGTAATCCATGCTTGATAATCAAAGGAGTTAAATTGAAACTCATTCCCCAAAATGATGTCTAAGTTAGGCTTCATGCATTCATGGAAGAAGCCAGGAGACAAAAATAGGAAACTAGTTCATACATACCTCAGCAGTGGTTCAATTGAGATCGATATCTACACCCTTTCTGGAGGAAAGCTGTGCTGAAATTTGGTACTAGCGTCTTGAACAATAGCAAGGGATGTTTGCGTTTATGTCTTTCTCATTTTCTTCCTCCTTCTGGGAAAGAGTAATATGAGTGATTTCCACAGATTTTCTTATGAAAGCTAGTTTGGTCACCACTGAAATGAAACGGTGATTACAAATAAAAATAATTTCACTTATCTTCTCAGATCAAACTCCTTAACCATATTCTTGTATGAAGCTGAATAGGACACTAGCTATTTCCCATTGATGTAATCAGCAAGCATCTAATCATATGCACAGTTATACCCACTCCATCAACTCAGGTTCCCAGGTGACTACTATTGCTATAGCTCCATTTGCCTTTAGAACAAAAACTCCTGGCCCACAGTATCTCAGAGTACTGTACGTGCTTACACCACAGTGCACCTGCTACAGCCATGTCCTATGGTTTTGCCAGACTCTCAGTCAAGACTAGATGATCGGAAATGTAGTCAATGCACAGAGCAAGTGAGGAATTCACAGTTCCACCTACTACAGAGCTTTAACCTATTACTATACAGCAACTTTCTCAAGGAATCAACGATTGCACCTAATATACAACTTCATCCTATTACTACTATAAATTTCTTCATCCTTACTTGCATGTAAAATTCTTCTTGAGTTTTTACTTCATCATAAGTATTTCAATAGACTTCTTAGAGGGCTTAAA
>NW_004955439.1:9954461-9992232 GCF_000276665.1 Chinchilla lanigera
GGGAGAAAAAGACCTTGAGTTAACTGTTTCTTGAATATTTATCATGTATTTAAATGGACAAGACATAATACAGTGGTGAGGCAACTTGTTCTACTTCTTAGCTTCAAGTCCAACATTGAAGGAGTCATTAGAATTACCAGGTACACACTGACAGATGTGTAGAAGACAGTGGATGGAAGGCTCTATGTTAAACCTGGGAAACATCTGCTTAAAGTAGTTTATAGTTTCCATATCAAATAGAAGAAAAAAAGGCCACACTCATTCCGAGACTTTGGTCTTTTTTTTTCAACCAAAAGTAATGCAAATCCTATTCTAGTGGGCGTGTATACTTTCCTCTCATGTTCTACTAAAAAAAGATGCAGAAATTGCACATGAGGAAATAGGAAAGCTGAGAGCAAATCAGACTTTTCAAAGGAAAATTTGTAAGAATGTACAGTGGAGGGAGATAGAAACTAATTACATATAATATTCAACAATAAATGGGATAATAAAATAACCCTCCCCATTGTATATGGACTTGCTCCATCACTTCAGCCCATTAATCTCAAATAGTGAAATGTAATCCCTGGAAAGACTCAGAATTCATGTCACAGATAACCATACAGGCATGAGGAAATTTTGCACACACATGCAACAACCTGGTAATGAACGTCTTTGATTTTTTTTTATCCTAGTATTTTAATCTAATACTAAGTAACTACTTGGAGAAGAAATTGGCTATTATTCAGTAAAATTGGACCGTGGGACACTGAGCAAATTTTATGACATGCTACCCTCACTCTTTGTCCTATTTTCAGTCCACTTTTTCCCCCCACAGTGACTCTGTGATTATCTGGCTTGGCAATCTGCACTGCCCACTTCAGATAATTACTCAACCCTCCACTTGGCTTCTGCTGGGTAGGCTTGACCTAAGAGAATAGATGAAGAGAGAGCCAGAATTCTCCTTTGATCTCTTAGAAGGCAGGATTCTATTATATAATCCACCATAAATCCTTGTAGTCAGATTGACATTAACTTTCAAACTGACCAGAATATGACACTCCTACTAGATTCATCATGGATTCTGACATTTTTTAATATGAACTCAGTATTTCAGTGTGTCGGTGATAAGACATTTTTCTTCATTACCTTCTCAATAGTTTTGAAGACTTTCTTGATTAATTCTTCTCTCCTGTAATCTTAAACTTCCTATGCCAAATGTTCTAACTGGCTATCTGTCTCTACCATTTAAACTCACAGATGTTTCCTTGCGGCCACAGCAAATATCACTCCTCCGAGCATGTTTGATAAATAAAACTAGCAATAAATTTAGAGCTCAAGAACTGGATAAAGAAGTCGAGTGCAGCTCGTGTTCATTACACTTTTGTAGGTTTACAAACTCATCTGGTGCACCCAATTCTTTAGTATCAGTGGTGGTGGATTCCAGGAATCCCACCAACAAACTAAAGCCTTGGATAATCCCAAAGCCTCTTTGTAACAAAATAAATTCTCTCCCCTACTGAACATATTACCATGGCTGCTGACAAGGAGAAAGTTGGCACATTTAAATTTTACTGCTATTCCAAGTGCGGAGGGAGGAGTGCAATGGACAGAATCCAGATGGTGAGAAAGAAGTGAAACTGGAGCTCTGTGTAGTCTGAACACAAATAATTTGGAAACTGTTCTAAATGATTAATACTCAACTACTTAATACTGCTTGTGCAACGTGAATGCCACAGTAAGCAGATCTCTGCTTTCTGGCTTCTCCTTTCCTAGAAAACATTTTTCTATGAAGATCTTTCATTACAAGCTAGGCTCGAACTACCTATTTGTTTGAGGAATACACTTCCCAACCACCACTACCAATGTTCTTCCTGCTGAAGAGTTGGATGTCAACTTCTTCCTATACTTCTTTGCTCAAAACACGAAGGCTAGACATTAACCACCACATGACACCTTCAGGAACACAGCATGGGCACTGGAAATTTATTGTTACTGAAATTAAAATTATTGAGTGTGCTTGGCCTTTTCTCTCAATCCCTACCCCAGTAAGTCCTGGACTCTTTTTCTTTTTTCAGTTCTCTCCCTTTCTACCTCCTCTTAGAAGAAAAGAAAGAAAAAGAGAAAGCACAATCATTCCTTCTCTCTACCCTCAAATCACTGGATTCAGCTCCCCACTGCCATAGTGTAAAGCATTTTGAAAGTGAAAAGACCAGTCAGTCTTCTGAAAGGAGTCTGGGGGCAATGGAGTGACGGCCATCTGCCTTTCACTCCCAGCCAGGAACATACGGGTTTTATTGTGCTTATGATAGTATATCAACTGCCCAACTCAAACGAAGGTTGCTTCAGACAAGAACTACAGAATCACAAAATGGTACAGCCAGCGACCATCACTTCCCCTGGTCCATTAACTTCAGCCACATTAGAAGAGGAATGGGGCGCTGAACATCAAAGCCTCACTTTGCCAACGTAGAGCACCCATTTAATAACTACACACGAATTTGAATAATCTTAATCACAATCTAATATACACATGAACTATTTTCTTCTGAGTCTGTATCTTGTTCAGACAAAATAATTTCATTATTAAAAATATTCTGAGTAAATACTATTTTACACATTCAAGATATGTTTCTTTCCAAGGTTCTATCACTTAGTATTCAATGCATCACTAGTATAACCTTTCAGCAGAAATCAGGTAGTTGCTAGACCCATTTTACAGTTGGCAAGACAGAGCAGGAAGCTTGTTTACTAGGTACATGAGTGACAGAGTAATATCTTTTCACTTCCATCTCACTTCTTTGTCCACTAGTCATTTTGAAACAAAATCTTCTTTATAACTATAAACTACTGTGATTCAAAACTCATCTTAGAAAATTTGTTAAATTGTTCAATTTAAGTCTTTCCATTTAAATTAAAGTTCACTTCTCTTGAACTATTCCAGTCACCCCTAAATTAATGTACTTGTTCTTCACCTGAAAACTTTAATTTACACATTATTTTCTGAAAGTTAAAGCTTTATTTCATTCCTACACCGAGATCGCTAATGCCCATACTATGAAGTCAAAGTACCTTAAAATGACACTGAACGCTCCATTCTTAAACTCTCCCCACTATCTCTCCACTTAGTTCTTATCTGTGTCCCTGTCAACCTGGCTAAGGGTTCCCCAAGCCCTCTTCCCTAGCTTGGCTTATACTCTTCCCTTTCTTTACATCTCCCCAGGGAAACATTGTCTGTCTTTCCACATTAGGGAGGTCACTTCCTGCCTAAAAATACCCTGGGCCCACCAGAAATAACCGAAATAATGTCCTCTCTTTATGCTCCCACACCAGGGAGCTCACTGCTCTCAAAGTACTCATCATATCCTATTTGATTATATTATTTGATGTTATGATATAAAGTATGTTATAGTTATTATGTAACACTTATATGTCACACTATGTGCCTAACTGACCATCCCCGGTTGAGAATTCTAGAGACTGAGGACCACTTCAGGCTCAGTTGAACACAACAATTATAAACCTAACATCACAATCATGTATCTAGCATCATACCAGGGTGCAAACCTCAACAAAACTCACCATCGCTTCTGAGCTACCTGCAGTCTGGGTGGGAACACAGTCTGCAGGACAGAGCTGAATGAATACAGCGGGGTTTGTAACTATTGCTCATTCCTAAATAACATTCAGAAAAGAATGCAATAATGTGGGACACATTGGTTAAGTAAACTTAATCCCTAAGTATTCTTAGTAAAACTCGATGCAAGGATTGAGGGTTTTCATACTTACTGCAAAAAAGAAAGAAATGTATATCTGTATCTGTCACACAGCTTTAAACTAAAAGGTATTAAAATGGGCTGTTATATATGGTGCAGTCATCTTTACTAAGTCTCTTGCTTTATACAGCTTTAAGAAAATGAATCTTGATGAATGTTTGACTGTAATAAAAAGTAGAGTGCCAAAGACAATTGCTTCCTGTTAGACAAACTCAAAATTTCTTGTGGATTTCTTGGTGTTTTTATCAAACTCCTGAGAGGAACTATTCCAATGCGATGATGTTTGTGAACAGCAGGAAGAGGAAGTGCCTTGGAAACGCAGACCACCCATCTGTAGGAGGTCTGTGATGGGTTCCTCTGAGCCAGCCTGGGAGAGTGAGTACACTTAGGGAGCTTAATTGCCAGTCACTTAACAAGCAAATGACTGGATGAGATCTGCGGACCTAAAAATATCAAAAGCCCAGTGGTACGCTGCTGTCCCAGTAAAGAGCAGGAACCACAAGGACAAAGCCTGAACACATCTACTTACTCTTGGAAAGCTCCCCAGGCTTGTTGTCATCTTGTTGCGGCCTGCATCTTCCTCCTTGTGATTGGCAGTAACCACAAAGGGCCTGGGTATTCTCGTCAAGGCACTGAGAAAAAGACAGCTGGGAGACTGCATCCCACTTATATCCATTCTTAGCAGGAAACACCAAAGAATTGAGCTGGTGATAGCTTTCAATGGGAGACTGAAGCCAAATTCAGCTGCTGAAGGCTGTGGTGAGGACAATGAAGGTCCAGGTGTATGGCCAATAGAAGCCTTCATGGTTTGACTCCAGAAAGCTCCTAGGAGCCTGTATTCTTCAAATAAATCACAAAGCACCCCCTGAGGGTGCAAGGACAAGCCAGGAGAACATTACCACCTTCCTTCCATAATCCCACTCACCCACCCCGAGCTCACTTCCAGCTTGTCACATGGTGTGGACCCAGACTTTCTCTGTGCACACTGTCAGCTCTTCCGATACACAAGTCAACTCACTTCTCACACCCAGTTTGCGGCGCCACACCCAGACTACCCCCGCTCACTTCTATAACAAGAGTTTACATGTAACTAAGTGATAATTTATGCATTTCATACAACTTAAATTTAGTGAAAGTGGATTTTTTTCATAGTCCCTCTACAAACACTATTTGATTTAATCTTCATCAATAACTACAACACTTCTGTGAGTTATATATTATTATTCCCACTTTTCAGATAAATATACCAAGGCTTCAAGAGAGTGTTCTATTTCCCATAAGCTCAGCTTACTTCTCCAAGGCAAAGTTCATATGGGTCAGAAACTTTGGGAACAAACCCTGTAGCAACTCATGGCTGAAGACAGGGACTTCAGAATTAGATGAGCTCATCTTCCAGGCCCAGGGCTGTCATTTACGAAGCTGCATAATGTGGAATACACCATCCCATTTTACAAAGTCTTTAGTGTCATCATTTGTACAATAAGAATCCTATTTATGAACTGTCATTGATATAAAGACTAAACGTGATAATACCCAGAAAAAGTATCACACAAAATAAGAGTTCTCCAAACATTAAGTGCTAATGTAACTGCAGTTACTGCTATCTCATGGGTACTACATATATGTGGTCCAGTGATAGAAAGTCTCTCTCTGGTCTTTGCTATCACAATGAATTAGACATTTCACACATAAGTCTATGTGTACATGGACTAATTGTTTTGTCCAACAACAAGAAAACTCCTTTCCTTTTGGCAGTGTTGGGCATTGAACCCAGAGTCTCATGAATGCTAAGCATGTGCCCTACCATTGAGCTACACTCCAAGCCCTCAAAAAACTGTTTTGATGTAAAAACAAATGTGAAGCGTTTGTAACAAGTTTTTGACATGCTCCTCCCGGCGAGATTTCCCGTGCTACCTTTCTCAGCACAGAGGAGTGTGACCCTCCTTGTAGGCACAACAGAGAAGAATAACAGGAAAGACATGAGAAGTTTCTGGGGCTTCCCTCTCGGCACTTGGTGCTTATTACAAAAGCACCAGCATCTCAGCAGGTGGATTGCTCAGCGGGCTGGACCCCTCATCTTTCATCTTTCAGGGCAAGTCCTCAGGTACCGCCGCATGGACATCAACACCAGATACAGTGCTAATTTTGGGAGCTATTCATTTTCCAGCCATCCCTTAAGGAGTGTTAGGCACTCTACTAGGCTTGGAATGAAAACAACTTCTCGTATAAAGTTTCTAACACTTTCGAAACCTCCTTAATGCACTTGCATTTGTTTAATACTTATAAGCAGTCTAATGAGTGGTTTGATCTCATTTTTTCCATGTAATTCTACCTGTTAGCTACGCTTGGTACCTCTGCTTTGCAGATGAGAAATCCTAGATCAGAAGCAAAATAATATGCCTGAATTGCACAGCTAGAAAGTGGTGGGAGTTGAGGCCTGGAATTAGTTCTCTCCATGGATTTATGTCTGTCCCCTCACTAAGAGTTATCAGTGGTGAAAATCCTGAGAAGAGGTATAAGCTTTATAGCAAAAAAAAAAAAAAAAAATTTTAGGGGTAACAAGGCTCTTCAACTTCAAAAGGAGTCACAGACTTTCAGGGAGAAAAATTTTGTGCTCCACAGAGAGAACTGTGAAACTCACTTATGGTCTAGTGGTCCAGAAGAAGTCTACTGGGATGCTGCCCCAAAGTCAGATTCACATCATCATCACCATCATCAGCAAAAACCACCTCTAAAGGCTTTCCTTTTAAAATAGAACCTTTTTAGACACTGGAGAGGGTAGGGAAGGGTTTCCCAGCTGGTATTTCTTCCTTAGGGATAAATGACAGAGACCACCCCTGGTAAAGCCGGATAGGCAGGACCACGCTTCAGCCGCCGTCTGAGAAGCACGCACTGTGAGATTTTACTAGCAGTGTGATGGTCTGCTCAAAGCGGGTCTCTCTTTCTCTTGCCCAGTTTTTTATGTAGCCATTCTGTGACCACAGAACAGAGCTGTTCGCTATTCAGAGCAAACTGAAGCTCAAACACCAGGCCTCCGCCCAGGCAGCAGTTCTGAGCACTGCACTCACTGAGAACCAGCACTGAGACAAACCTGGGGGATAACCATCTATGTAGCAGGCAGCCACCTGCTGCACTTCTACTGCTGGTGGCGTCGGGTGAGTGTTTCAGAGGAAGGTAGAGAAGAGCGAGCTCCAAAGCCTAGGCTGAGCAACACAAGTCACGAAATATAAAGGTAATGCTTTGATTTTGCTCTCGCTGCAAGTTTAAGATACATGAGCTTTTTCCTTTCCTTGACTGTCACAAGCAAGAAAACAGAACCAACACCCCTCAGTGTCTGAGGAAAATATCCTGCTAGTAAATATAACGCTTATACAACAGCCCTTGTTGTATTCAAAAGTCTGCACTTTTTTACACACCATGTCTCTGATACCTATGTTATTATTTCTAATTTCTCTGAAAATCTAACAACCTCCGCAGTGTGGTCTCCAGCCTCTATGGTATAATATCCTGCATCCCAAGGCCTAGTGAATGGTCTTCACAAGATGTTAACAAACCTGAAGCTAATATTTGCTTTTTTTTGGTCTTTTTGAGACAGGGTCTTAAGCTCACTGTGTATCCCAGGCTGGTCTCAAACTTTCCACAATCCTCCTGCCTCAGCCTCCTGAGTGCCGGTATTACAAGCATGTGCCACCACACCCAGCTAATATTTGCTTTTGAGAAACAGGAAGAATTTTTAAAAATAAAAATAGACTGTGACGCTAAAGCTCAGAAGTTCCTCTCCTGAATTTCTTTTGACTGTTCATTTTAAGATTTAGCTCAAAAGCTTTCTACCTGGTTCTTCTAAGTTCTAGCTATCTCTCTATATCACACCCAAAATCAGACGAGTTTCCCAGCAACTTCATACCTGAAGGTTGTCTGTAAGCCTATTAGATCTGACCCCAAAAGCTATTAAAAGCTGGCACCTTGGAGTAGGAACCGGTGCCATGATCACAATTCCCAATTAAGCCCAGCCCTCACATTAAGTAATTTTTTTAAAAATTATTTTAATCATGTTTCCTTCTATGGAAATGCCGAAGAGAACAAAAACTGCTTAGCTTCTTGAGCAAGCACGAAACTGACAACTTAACAAACGTTTCCTGAAATGGGCGGCATTCCTCTGACCAAAATGAAAGTATCCTGCCCTGCCTTTGTGAGGACGGCGTTACTGCAGGAATCACCCGCCGAATACGGGGTCCAGTCCCTAATGTGTACATGACCCTGCTGCAAAGTCACCAGCAGTTTTTTTCAGAGAGAGAAAACCAGGACAGCAAGAGTCAACAGGGTTTGCCTAAAATCATGGGAAATTTCAAGACGTGATGTCTCCTTCTTGGATTGCTAGATTTCGTAGCTTTTCAGAAAACTTGTCTGCTCCCAGGAAACAAAAAATGGCTTATTCAGATTGCATAGTTCAAACTCACTTAAGTTATGGCACCAAAGATTAAGAAAAGAGGTAGTGTTCAAGCTAGTTCAAGATCAGTCCAATTATGAACTTCTAAAACTCCAACACATTTCAGCCCTACAGTGTCTTATGGCTGGAGCTGGATCCAATAAATATACGTTATCTGGGGCAGGCAGGCAGCCTGTCAGGGCTGTGCTAGCAGGGTCGACGTGTTGCCTTCTGACTCAGCTTTGCATTGCTCCCAAAGTGAATTTCCCCTCACTGAGTTTATACTGAACGTGTTAACGTCGTGATCGTACTTGCAGCAACTTTGCAAAATATCCCCGGAGCAGTGAGAGAAAACTGACCATCTTTCAGCAGGGAAGGTAAGCTCTGAGGTTCTAGTCTGCTTCTATATAGTAGCACATTACAGCAAAAAGAAATTGAGAAGAAGAAATAGGAGTACCTACTTGAGGAGAAGAGAGACCCTCAGAGACTGTCTTCTTGTGCTAGAGAGGGCAGGAGAAGGGGCATGAACCTTTGCTGCCCGTCAGAGAGCTGGTGAGCATGGAGCCTGCATTTTCAGTTTTGGTGAAGCCGTTCGGAGGCTGTTGTGACCATGAAATTAGGAAATGCAGAAGTTCAAAACTAAAGAACTAGCACCACCATTTGACTGGGATTGGAAAATCTCCTTCAAATAATAGAGGAGGGGGTGGCCCTCCTTACTTCAGCTAGGTCTGCTTCAAACCTCCTTAGCATTTCTGTCAAATAGATGTTTAACAAGGGTAAGTCACGTGTCAATCTCCCCAAATTCTTTTATGTAATCCAGCCCATTTTCTCTTTACTTATAATAAAGCTCAAAGTCTAGACAGGCCTGTCAAATGGGGGAGAATATGAATAAAGCCTTCATTCAGCACATAAATTTTGTTCATCCAAAATCAGCTACAGCTAAAAGCAGGGGCAAGGGTGCATCTGTGGACGTTTCTGTAACTTTCTCCCACAGGAACTGACTCTACCACCCGCTCTGTCCTTCTTGTAGCTGATTAATTAGAATCTTGACTTGGGTAAACTGCACAGGTCTGACTTCTCTGACTCTGAAGTCTGTCTTCGGCCACATGATAAACCACTTGGGATTCCTGCAACAACTTACAAGCTTATGGGAGTCTGGTTTGGGTATTTATATTTGGTTTATGTGTGGGATGCATGTGTGTGTGTGTTTTCTTTTCTTTTCCTAACAGAAACACAAATACTCTAAAGTGGAAAATGAGCTTTAAAATAATTTTGAGAGGTGCTAAGGATGGATCCCTGGGTCTCAGCCATGCTAGTCAAATCCTTTACTTCCAGCCACCCAAATTTTTTAGATATATATTGGAATTATAATAACATAAAATCTGCTGTGTTATTTATGTACTACGGACTTTAAATATATATTTCAAAAGTGCATTAGGTCCTTCGACTCCACAAGCCTGAGCGAGGCTGGCTTTCTGGAGGCAGGAGAGCAGGGAGAAGAGCGCAGACCTCTCTGCTGCTGCTCTTCCAACCTCTCCCTGCAGACGCATGCCTGCCCGGAACAGGAGCAGCTCCGAACCAGCTTGGGGAAGAAAGGAAACCAAAACTCTCAGGACTGGTACTTTAACTATTTTGAAATAAATGCTCTCACCTCTCTTCCAAAATTTTCTCTATATTTGTGAGGTAGCCCATAAAGTCATTTAACTTGCAAATTTGTCTGAGACTAAGTTCCCCAGAATACATACCGCAGGGCAGATTTTAGTTAATACGTGAAGTATGTGATTTCATTTTAACCCAAACAAAATTTCAAAAACGATCATTTATGCAGGGAATAATCATGTATACTAACAATTTCGGAGATCTCATTAGTTTTTTATTGTGATTTTTGATAAAAGGTAAATTACTTGACAAAATCAATTTAAATGTTTTGAAAGGAAAACATTTTTAATTAATCAAATTCCTCCATTATTTTATTTGCCAGAATGGGTATATGACACTCTTCAAAGAGCATTTAGCGACCCATTTCAATCAGTTGTGCATATAAATACACAGAAGAAAATTACCCAGCACAACAGTTCTCAAAATCGGACATCCAGTAGGTTCTGAACTGATGATAGCTGATTTTATGTAATCATAAAATCATTATTAGAAAATATAAATTCCATTAGAAAATATAAATGTATAATATAAAATTTATATCAACTATAAATCAGATAATTTATCCCTACAAGATTATTACTGATACTCATTTGCAATCCAGTATGTGCTTTCCTGAGAGGAGGAGAACTAAAGTAATAGCAAGTGTAGATGTCAGTCCTGACGGCCAAGCACAGGGGTCCCAAACATTTTCACAACAACCAACTGAGGTAGTGCTACCAAGAACCCATTTTACAAATGTGAAAACCATTCAGTACTAAGATTAAGTATCTAAAACCGTGGAGCCAGGTTCAAACTCAGGTGCTCCAACTCAAGTCCTCAGTTCCCACACAGCACCTGAGCCCAGCCTCGGAATTATGTGGAGGGGAATGCTGTGGGAATGCACGTGTTTTGTGTGTGTCCTGGGAAGACTGTAGATTTCACAGTGAGCACATGTGGACATTTTCATCAGATTGATACAGAAAGTTAGTCATGAGCCATGTTGAAGTTGATCATCCTAATAAATTCACTAAAAATAATAATATGTGCTTAGACTAATATTGCTTTTAAATATTCTGTGCTTTCTCACAAGGAAAAAACCCTCCTTTAGGGAGAGTGTCTAATTAAACTGTATTCACCACAACTCGACAGACTTGATGAAGAAAAAACAAGAAGAAAAAAATCTAAATGAAGCTGTATAATGCAGCATAATTGAAACAAACACATAACAAATTAAATCTCATAAGTGTAATTCAAAGACAAGTATTACACCCTGGTGCCTGATTCCCTCACATGTGTTTTTCAAATTTAAAAAAATACCCTGACTTTTCCTCAAAATAATGCTACTCACTACACCTTTTAAAAAGACAAAGACAGCCGACATATAAATTCCCTTATAGCGTCATATGGTACGTTAAGAAACAAAGAACATTGAAATTCTAGACATTTTTTCCAGGTTATAACTTTGACTTTTTTTTTTTTTTTTTTTTTTTTGGATACAGGCTTCTGTTCCCTAAGTAGCCTGGTTTCCACAAGCAAAGTAAAACAGAAAATTGATGCAATCTGTCTGGGTCATACAAGCAAAATCTTGCTGTGATCTGGGTGATTTGGGCTAAACTAAAAAATCAGGGTTTTTTATTTGAAGTGTGTGCTTTTGTCCAATACTCCAGCTGACAGCGGAGTTGAGGACTCAGATACATCAGTAATTGCCTAAATCCTCCATTTGTCTTTATTAGCATTGTCCTCAGTGCCCACTGCCCATAAACTCTCTCACTTCCATCCCACTATAAAAGCAACTCTGCGTTTCTAGTTTTCTTCATGAAGAACAACCAAAATTGACAAGCTGCTCTCCTGGAAACATCAGTCAGTACTGACCACCCAGCCGTCTTTCTAAAGGAAACCGCCCCCAGCTTGTGTTGCCTAGACAACCACGTGATGTCCCTACAGCTCCCCAGCGCCCAGCACAGAGCCCTGATAGGGGGCCGGAGAGCAGTGAGGTGACCGAGCCAGGAACAGTGGATTTAGAATCTGGCCAGAGACCTAGGACACATCTTGACGCTGAACTTGACCAGTCACACCTAGGCTCTCAGAACTCTGGCTCTGGGAGTCCTGTTCGACGTCTTGAGCCTGGGAGAGGAAACTGGACGTGGAAGGAAGGACGCGGCAGACCAAGGGCCCAGGGAAGTGGAGCCCTGCAAGGCCAGAGAAAACCAGGCCGCGAGGAAGAGCAGGAACAGGGCACCATGACTTCATGGCAGATTGGCTCGGGCTGCATCCATTACCGCCCACGCAGCAGGAGTTATGCATATTCTTCAGTAACTCTTACTACCAAGGTCCATCTTCCTTCTCAAAAAGAGCATAATCCAAACACTTATCCAGATCCCGGGTGCCAGTGTTTAAGGCACGAAATCCAGCATTGCTGCTTTGTTTGTGTGTTTGGTTTTGTAGTCCTGGGAGATTAAACCCAGGGCCTTCACACTGAGCTATATCCCCAGCTCTTTTTTATTTTTTTAAGACAGGATCTCACTAGATTGCTCGATTGTCTAAACTGGGCTCAAACTTGTGATTGTCCTGCCTCAGCCTCCCAAAATGCTAGGAGTTCAGGCAAGTACTGCCACAGTCAGCAACAGGGCTATTTTCAGTGTGCAGACCCAGGGTATATGGCAACAGAGTCATATTAGAATCCATACCCGATAACACTCCATGCAGCCGTTGACTCAATACTGACGCTCTCCTTAAAGCTTTAAGATATGTAGTCTCACTCTCAAAAGAAAAAAAAGTGGAGGGCCTGTCTTCCCTTAGATAACAATGTTAAGCAGAAAATACTTTGGGGGGGAAAACTAATTCAATTAAAATTTGCATTTCACCTGTAGAAAGAGATTTTGTATAGAATGAGATATGTATCAAGCCACAAATATCCCATGTGAAGAATTAATTATTGAAAACTTTTTATTAGAACAAATGGCTTTGTATGTATAGAACGGTATATACAATGATTTAATGTAGGATAGTTACTTGCCTGCAAAACTAGCTGTCTGACCCTTCTTTCTCTCCGGAGACCTGGCCCTTGGTTCTTCTTCTCCCCTAAGCCCCGCCCCACACCCTAAAGCCTCAGCCTGCCCCTAAGTCCTGCCTTTTCCACACCCACTTTAGTCACCAGACACACAGATGCAAACACATCTTCATAGAAAAGGTCACAAATAGAGCTGGGCCTGGTGGCACACGCCTGTATCCCAGCCCTGGAGAGGCTGAGGCAGTAGGATCACAGCAAGTTTGTGGCCAGCCTGGGCTACATAGAGAGTTTAAGACCAGCCTGAACTACATAGTGAGACCCTGTCTCAAAAAAAAGGTAGTCCTTCCAAGAATTTCTTTTCATCAACAATAAACACGTACTTTGATCGGAAAAAAAAAAAACCATGAATTTCAGCCAAGGCTAAGGAGCTAGTGTCAGAAAAAAAATGAATTTTAAATAAATAGAGCACAGAATTTGTCACTGAGTTCATCTATCCAGCTTGTCCAAGCCCTGGAATCACAGAGCAAGTGCGGACTGATTTGCAGAAGAAAACCTTGTAGTAGACAAGGGCAAAGGAAAGCCTTAATCCTCACAGGAGCGAGAATCAAGAACCACGCAGAGACTATGAGTGTAGAATCCTCTCCTCCGAGTCCTCTCCCACCAGGCTTCGCGTGTTCCTCAGTCATATTTGGGACATGTGGCATCCTTTGGCCTATTTGAAGCATGTGACCCTTTGAATCACATGAGGGAAGACAGCTGGCACTGAAGCTAAAGGTAATGCCCCTGAGATACAAAATAGATGTGCCATCCAAAATACAAAATACAACCTCAAAACCTCAAACACCCACATGGACCTTCAACTGGCACCAGTGCCAACCTGGCCCACTCACTGACGCTAATGTCCTTGAACTAGGGGCGAGAAGGCAAAGGTATAACAAGAAAAAATAAGAAAGTCAAATAATTATATCAGTGATTGGGTATATCACACAGTATTTAAATTACATAACATTGGCATTAATTAAAATAAGAGGATAATAGCAAATAAAGAGAAGCAATTTAGATCATGAGGATGACTGTACATGTAAAATATGCTTCAAATGGATAATAATATGGGCATAATTTTGTGTCATTACTTGGGCAATGAATATGTTTAATAGCATTTCCCTCACAGCTAAACTTTGCCTGACTACTATATAATGACATTTCTCTTCCATAAAATCAGCATAGACTCTATTGGCTTATTCCACCCACACAAAGCATAAGTCTACATGGGTATTCCTTGGGCATTTGTAACCCCTGAAATCACACCACTCTTGGGTGCATAAGCACATATGCATTTTCTAAAGGAAGAATGGAAACTTCATCAGATTCTTAAAGAAGATTAAAAACAAAAAGAACGAATTTGTCACTGTAGATGGAAGGTTTAATATCCTACAATGTGTCCCGTAGTTTCTCCCCAATTTATAAATATGTCCTATATATTACTTTTCCTTTCCAGATCAGCACCTTTGACCAAATTTTATAATTTGCGTCTTTTTACTAACTCAGCATGGAATAGCGCCGGTCTCTACTGGCAATTCACAGTGCTATTTTTCTCATAAAGGAAAACAAAGGAAATGGAAGAAAATGTGTGCACAAACCAAACAACGGGCTAGGGAAAGAATTCTTCGGAGCCTGAGGAAATAATGTGAAAACCGAAATCCTGGACTAGGAAATAAAAGATTGAATGCAGTACCATAAGGTTTTCCTCTTGGGGTGCGGCACACAGGTGACATACCTGTGTCTGGAGCCCCAGATCTGGGGAGTCTTTTTCTCTGTGCCCTTTGCTGTGACACTGCACTTGGGAGATTTGAGCAAGCTGCAACAGCAGACTTCCCACTCCAAAGGGCCCCAGTAGCTTCTGGTGAATGGATCTTTCACAGTTGCTGTGACTGCCTCAACAGAGGCCTGTTTGCTCAGTGTGGAGATGTCTCAAGGGAGTTTTCGAAGACTCCACACTTGAAACGAAAAGCAGAAGGAAAGACCTGTCCCTGTGTCCGGCTGTAGCCTCCACTGAACGAACAGCTCACCAATGCTCAGAAGCACGGGACTGGAGGAAGCTGCCTGTCCCAAGAGTCTGTGTGCTCGTTATCCCGGCAAAGAACAGACAGCCCCTCAACCAGCAAGGCAAGCTTAGGTCATTTACCACTGGACATGAGGAGGATGAGGCTTTTCTTCTTTCTTCTGGAGAAAGGTGTTGTGAAGAAGTCCAGGAACAGCCCCGTTTCCTTTCCACAGTCCTTCAGGCTTCCAGAGGCTTCTATCTGACCAGCCTAACAACCACAGCCTGGAGCACAGAGCCGGAGGCCCAAACCCACCTACCGTTCCCGCTTCCCCATCAGGAGCATGTGAGGCTGGGCCACATGGTGCTATTAGTCTTATCAGAGCAACTTCAGTCGAGCATACCAAGACGTTTTCACCACTTTCTCACACCCCAGTATAACCTTAAAAAGAAGCATTATTTACATGATCTGGTGTGCAGAGCCAGATGGAAGTATCATTAAGAATCACTCGAAGGGGTGCGCTTGGGCAAGAATCAGTTGATGAATGTATCACAACTTAAGGAGCTGAGCAGTGGTAAGCACCAGGGGTGCTTATTTAAGGGAAAAGCAACAAGGTGAGCCCCGAGGAGCTCTCAGCTAGGAGATGGGCCGTAGATAAAGCAGTCAGGGCCTGGCTGGCTGAGCAGGGGCCAAGAACTGACCAGCAGTCAGCCCAGGCAGCTAGAACTCCAGACAGGCAGGGCCGGTAAGGAGCCCATACAATAGATCATGAGACCCTGCAGTTCTCCCACAGGAAGACAGTTCTCCCCGTAGGAGACCAAGGAACAAGGCAATAGTTGGTCACAGGATCTACTGTGAGACGCTGTTCATCTTTTCAACCAAAAATTACTTATTGAGGACCTGCAATGTTCCAGGCACTGATTTAGATATGAAGACCACAGCAGCAGATAAAATGGTTAAAAATCCCTGACCTCAAGGAGTTTATATTCTAGTAGAGCAAAGGAAACTATTATGGAATGAAAATTGGCATCTCTCTATCTCCCACATTCATAGGCTAAAATCCAAACCTCCAAAGTGAAAGATTACAATGTGGGGCCTTTGGGAAGATGATAAGGTCATGAGAGTGGGGCCCTTGTGAAGGGATTAGTGCCCTTATGAAAGGTCTAGTGCCAGAGCACTCCCAAGCTCTCTTTCTGCCAAGGGAAGACATAGTCAGAAAGCAGTCAGCAACTGTAAGGCAGCCTTACCAAAAACCACCCAAACTCCCACCTTGACCTCAGACTTAACGCTTCTAGAACTGTGAGGAATAGGATTCTACTTTGAAAGCCACCCAGTTTATGACCTTTGTCATAAGCACCCCAAGCTGATTAAAACAATAACCAATAAATAAATTAGGGAGGGAGAAGGTCAGATGGTGACATCACTAAGGTGAAGATTATCAGGAAATAAAGATCATCACTAAGGTGAAGATTATCAGGGAAGACAGGCAAAAGGGTTAAACTTTTTAGGAAGTGATCAAATTGAGTGAGTCCAGACAATGACACTGATGGTGAGGAGACAAGGAGCCATCAGAGTGAAGAGCGTTCTGGGCATATATCAGCCCATACGACAGCAAGTGCAAAGAGCAGAGGGGCCCAGGCACAGGCAGCCTGGCTAGCTTGGCACCGGCAAGCAGCAGAATAAGCAGAAAGTAGAAGATGTGCAGGAGCATGGGGTTGAGGGGACATGCAGGCCATCCAAAGTACCATGGGTGATTTGGGCTCAAGACCCATGGTAAACACTGAAGGCTTGTGAGCAAGTGACGTGATCTGACCTGTGCTTTATTACATAATTTATTTCTCATAAAGTGAGCGACAAAACACACAGCTCAGCTGGCATTGCTTTATGTCTTTGAAATGAAGTTGAGTCACTTGTAGTTTAAAATTCTGTTAACTTACAATTTACTCTATTTTATTATTTTATTTTGTTTCAAAAAGAATAAAAATAAACAAATGAAAATGATACAGAATTTCAAAACAAGATGGTAAGAAATTAACAATGGTCGTTATATTGCATATTGTTATCTTCAAAGTAGTTTTGTTTTTTTTTTGTTTTTTTTTTTGTTTTTTTTTGGTTTTGGTTTTTCTCCGGCACCGGGAACCGATATCTTCAAAGTAGTTGTTCAGATTACCAGATATAGGGATGCAAAACTGATCAAATAATTAAGCATTAACTGTTCCTTCCAATAAACCAGGGCCACTGTACCTGATTAGTACAGACTGAACTGTGGGTTGGGAGATGAAGGGGTAAGGACCAGTTAGGACATGCAACAACCCAGGTGTCTGAGGCCATTCAGGCTGTTATAACAAAAACACCCGAGACAGAACAAGATAAACCCCCACAACGTGTTCCTCAGTCATATTTGGGACATGTGGCATCCTTTGGCCTATTTGAAGCATGTGACCCTCTGAATCACATGAGGGAAGACAGCTGGCACTGAAGCTAAAGGTAATGCCCCTGAGACACAAAATAGATGTGCCATCCAAAATACAAAATACAACCTCAAAACGTATCCTTTCCACAACTGGATAAGAGCTTTCAAAAATAGCACTTCGGTTTCCATAAGGGCAAGCCATATATTATGGCTTGTGTCTGGATGTCCCTCCAAAGCCTCATGCAGTCAGAGGTGGGGCCTCTTCAGAGGTGGCTGGATCTAGAGTGTGTGACTGATTCATGGTGCAGTGCTAGGATTGAAGGCACTAAAACTAATGGTGTGATTACTATCTGCCCTAAAGGCAGGTACCCTTGATAAGATATAAGGCACAGAAAGAGGCTGGTCGCTGACTGTTCTTGGTGGTTGCTTGCTTAGTTTTACTGTCTTCTGCCTGCCATGGACTGTTTCTCCTCTGTCACGCCACCCTGCCTTGGAACCAGCCAACTATGGACTGAAACCCCTACAAACTGTGAGTTGAATAAACCTCTCCCCCTTTAACTTTGGGTGTCAGGTATTTTGTCTCAGCAAAAAGAAAAGTAACTAAGATATCATATCTTTATTTTATGCCACTTCATTCAGCATTTCCAAGAAAAGCCAGACAGCAGGGAGCAAGGCCAGAAAGGAGGTCTATTTAGAGTTAGATAAAATCCCTAGATGGTTGTTGACCCAGACAGGTGTCTGACCTAGGCAAAGACCTTCCGTGGAGACACTGTGAAAAGCCTGTTTCTATTGGTTATCAGTAATGCCCAACCCTAGCTTCATACCTAAGGATCCTTACAAACATCTGTGCCTAACCCACATCCCTAGGTGTTCTGACTTCAGGCCAGAGATGCAGATATCCATGTTTTTTTATCTCTGTGTGATTCTAATATTCAAGGATACTTGAAAATCACTAGGCTGAATTTCTGTTCACACCATTGCTAGGAATCTTTCCCATCCCTCCCCACACATTCACCTCACACACAGGTAATCAAACCAGACCACAACACAGCCAATTCCTGATTCTACCACCACTCCTATTCACTTACTTCCTGTTTCTTTCACTACATTTGTTTTAACATATTTTTTCATGGTTTTTCTAGACGTATTTAACGGTTTAACCGTACTGCTCAAGAGAATGTGTCACTTCTCATTAGTGAAAACAGAATAACTCTGAGAACAGTTCCAGCATTAGAAAAAATAAAGCCCTCCCCCACCTGCAAACTCTGCTACAGAAATAAAACTGCACACCGCGCTCCCAGCGGGACTCTGTTATTGACAATGTGGGTAAAGAAGTAAACAACAAGAAAAAGCCATGCTCATTTCAAGCCGCTAGGAAACATAGGCCAAAAGGAAACTAAAATCAATCAACCTTTGCCAACTGTAAAAGAGCAAAACCAGCAAGGGCTGATGTTCTATATTCAGCCTTTTAAAGAAGATTTCAAATAATAGAGAAAAAATATTGGGTAATCACTCAAAAGATTTAAAAATAAAAAGAACAATGTAAACTGAACCGGTACTACCACTAGGTGTCTGCTACTTTATGAAGAGGCTCTGGATACCTTGAATTTCTTGAATAAAATGCTCTTCATGTTGGTGTTTATTCACAAAAACCCTCTCTGAGGGTCAATGATATTCTCTACTGTTACCCTAAAAAATATTTTTGAGACATGGTCAGCAAGCACTTTAACTCCCATTTTACAGAACGGTACATAAAGGCAAGAAGGGGTTAACTATTCCCATCAATAAAAATCACCATTAAGCTGCCCCAGACACCGCTAAGAGGAGGAACTGATGGATCCTGGTGTCATTGCGAACCAAAAACTTCCCACCCATTTTCTCAAGAAAATCAGTTCCAATAGTTTGATGTCTTAAGCCTAGCTCAAATTTTTTGTATCTTCCAAGAACTCTTTTATGTGTCCTCCCTTTGTCTTTCTTTCTCTGTCTGTACTCTGCCCCGTGTCCAAATTATCTTACATAATACTAACTGTTATAATTAGCTCAGAGGGACAATTCAAAAGCCTTCTCTTGCTGCTGCTGTTGCTGCTGCTGTTGCTGTTGCCGCTGCTGCTGCTAAGATTTTTGGAGCAATAGATGTACCTTGAGATAAGCCATCGTCTGCTAGGATGTGGTGACGTCCTCTATTGGGTGGCAGTTTCTCTGCTAGGGTCATTTACAGGAGTGGTAAGGAAGAGTTATTCCCTCTCACCAGAGGTGCTAAATACAGTGATGCCAGGGTGCCAAGTCAGGGGAGAGAAGGCTGCCTATGGTTGCCTCTGATAATTAGCACCATTTGAAGATAATTACAACAAGACCCCACAAGGAGAGCCTGATGTTTCAAGGGTAGTAGACCATTATGTAAACAGGAGCACTGAATTCTATTTCCAGGGTGATTGTGAAAAATCTTTCAGAAGATGAGCAGAGCGATGCCCGAACATTAGTCCTTTACAATAACCAGAAGGATAAAGCCCAACCCAAACCACACCACCACACCCTGGTCTTGACCACATCCTCCCAAGTGTCTCAATTCATTTCAAGACTCGTTAATGGAACAAGAATACCCATCATAATCTCAGCTGGAAACATATGTGGCTGGCATCTTTCAGACCTCAGCTCACTCAGAGCCACCCCACTTAGGAGAACAAAGTGGATGAGGTAGGAGCCAGCCCACCATGTTGGGAAGGCACTGGAAGAAACATGGTTGAAGCATTCCAGCTTCCCCAGGGACCTCCTGTCTTCCCACCCAACCTCACTTCCCTGTTCTGTTGCGGGACCTTCCACCCCCCAGGCTCTGCACATCAGCTCTAAGTCCTTCTCCAGTTCCTGCTTCTATTGCATTCTCATTCTGGAGTTTCTCTCTCCCTTTCCTCCCCTCCTCGCAGGAGCAGTTAAAACCTTGGCTCCTCCTCCTAACTCACTACCACTGCCACCCATGCCTCGGGCTCCAAGGACATGTGCTGGCCTTCTCTTGGGTGGACCTCGGTCAGCTCTCTGCTGCCCCCATCTGGCCCATAATGGAATCTGCAGGTGATAATCCCCCAATTTGGCCCTTAAAACCTATGCCTGGGTTTCTGTTTTCATCTGAGTTTTGCTAATTTTACTCTGCCTTAGTCTGACTTATCATATGGGTCTCAAAAAATTCTCAGTGTTTATGCTAATTACAAATGACCTACTTTAAGGGGAGCACATTAATTTTAAAGTAAGTGCAAAATACCAGTAGTATGATAAGCATTCTGAAAAACCTCACCTAAAATGATAGTAGGTTTTTTCTTAATCATTAGGACACACTACATCCCAAGAGGAGACCATTTGTGTAACACTGATGTTTTTCATCATTTGATTTCAAATTTATTATAATTGCAATAAGAGAGGTAGGGAAGAATGAGAAAGAGGAGGACATGAATCATTCATAGTTCCCACTTTTCATTTGTGAAGAGCTTACTGGAATAAATTCCAGGACCTGCAACCACTGAGCTGCCCACCTAACCATTTGCACTTGGAGCAGGAGCCCAGGTATAAATATGTGCCTGAGCTGTTCAGCTCTCAATTATAAGCCTCTGGCTGGAATCAGGTACACCGTAGACCAACAATCAATGTTCGCAGAATCAATCAATGGCGCACATGTAATTAACAGCACTTTGTAAACCATACTTCCACTCAGTGCATGGTAAGAATCAACTGTTGTATACATAACGTGGCAAAGAAGAGCACTCTTAATAGATACTGCATGTGCCATCCCCCCCCCCCCGCCTCCTGCAGTCAGCTCTTCCTACTTTCACACTCCTTGTTACTGGTCCAAAAATTGGCTTGAGAATTAAAAATACTCATTTTCATAAATCACCAAAGCACTTCATTGATCTGATTAAAAAAACAAATGATTGCACAGTACACTTCTGTGTTTTTCCTTATTTTGAAAGCATAGCATTCCTCCAGGGACATCTAGGACAGTCTTACTACATACCCTATTGCCCATAAACTTGCACTAATGTCTGGAAGATATTAAAATGAAACAGGGAGTTTAATGGTCTTAATGAAAACAGAACTACAACTTAAACCCTATGGAAAATTGTCCATCTTCCTTTATAACACAACAAAATTACTTGGCTATAATGAAAGTTGAAATTAAGCACATTGGGGATAAATAGGTAAATCAATACTTCTGCACATCCAAATAGCAAAAAGCAGTATGATTTCCTTACAGACTATTTTGATAGACTCACAGTTGAAATAGACTTAGAAAGATAAATTCTGGAGACCCAGTTCTTCCTGATGAGAGTAGAGTTGCCTAAGTTACTTTCAAAGAGTCATGTTAATGCTATGATATTTTAATTAGCTGTGAAAAGCTGACCAAACAGAATAAAATGAGGTGTTCTGTAGTATGAAATGTACCCTCTGTACCCGCAAACACACTGGTAGCTAAGTATATGCAGTAAAACTCTTTAGAAGGCCACGAACTTGACTAAAATATAAATTATAGTGGGAGATGTCCACACATTTGTTTTAAAGGAATCAATGTTACATTCAATTATCTACATTTGCTGATATAGAAAGATTCTTACATCTCTCAATTAGAGAAATGTTTTCTGCTATCAATCATTTATAAAAATATAATTATGAATTTGGGCACTAAGAATGCATAAAAATGTTAGAGTCTTACAGCTCACATAATCTAATAATAATCCAAAAAAATCTGAATGAAATGAGAAAATATTTCATTGAAAATGGAACATATGTATATATTATATATACCTAATTAACTTTGGGAATCAAGAAAATAAAAGGCAGGGGCTGGGGATTTAGCTCAGCGGAAAAGCGCCTGCCTGGCAAGCGCACGGTCGTGAGTTCGGTTCCTGGTACCGGAGAAAAACCAAAAAAAAAGAAAAGAAAAGGCGATATCCTACTACCCTGAAGGCAGTGAAAAAGATGATACTAGCCAAAACCTGTGGGCCATGGGGAAAAAAACTGCCTTAAAAGCAATTTAACATGTACATGTGTGTTATTTATAAAATATTGGCTCTAAAATATTATAATATTTACAAAATAAATTCACTGAAATAAAGAGCAATTAAACCATAATAATAAGGAAAGAAACAAAAAACAGAAAGAATAAGTACATCTGAAAGCAGGTTCTTTGAGAAGATCAATAAAGTAGATAAACCTCTTCTAAACCTGACACAAACGAGGGAGAAAGAATTAAAATATGCAAAACTAAGAACGCGAAAATGAGAGTATTTAAGAGAATTATCCAGGCATATCTGGTTCAGTACACTAAAAAATAAATAGATAAATAAAAACTTTACCTGATAAACTTTCCTAGAAAGAACAAGTTTCTGCAATTGACTGGAAAAGCTGTGTGGAAAATTGAAAGATCAATTATCATAGAGAGCAAGAAAGTTTATCTCTGAAAGAAAGTTTACCTACCTCTGAAAGGCATCTTCCACCTCATGAGATCCCCCAAGTCCTACTAAACACATGAAAGATAATTGTGAGAAGAACTTTATTAGGGGAGCAAGGTCCCCACGTACTTTGAGTTGGGGCCAGTGGAACTGGTGATTTCTCATTTCCTTTGCACTTGAATTCTTCGTGTTTGAACCCAGATTTGGATTCTGGACAGTAGAGACCTGGCTGCCAGGGATTAAGACTGTAAGAGTCGGAGGGCCTGGGGATTTAGCTCAGCGGCAAAAGCGCCTGCCTGGCAAGTGTAAGGTCGTGAGTTCGGTTCCCGGTACCAGAGAAAAACCAAAAAAAAAAAAAAAAAAAAGACTGTAAGAGTCGGGCCTGGGCTTGGTCCCACACATCTCCACAGCTGGTTCTTTAACCGCTCAAAGCCTTAATTTTCTCAGCTAACAAAGGGGTCTGAGACTGGCCACACAGTCATTGCTGAGCTGATGAAAGGAGCAACAAATGCCTGCAAAGATCTAGCATCTCACCAAGTCCACGGGGAGTGCTCGGAAAGCATTACCCATTGTGATTCCAATTAGCCCAAGAAAATGCATCAGAAGAGAGAACAAAGCAAGAAGTAGCCAGAGCCTAACTTCCTGCTCAGCCAACTGCGTGGAGGGTTCCCGGTCCTGAGAATCTTCTTCTCCATGCCTTGGCAGGGTGAGGGGGCAGCGTGGCTCCTTGTGCTTTTGCTGTGTCACCTCCTCCCTGAGCCTCTCCCACACTCTGAGCCCCAGTCCCACCCCTCACTTTCTTTTTCGTTAATGGCAAACGAAAACTGTATGTATTGACCGTGTGCAACATGACTTTTGGAAATCTGTCCACAGTGTGGAAACTAAGGTAATTAACACGTCCATCACCTCGCACACTTATCACCTTTTGCGATGAGAACACATAAGATCTCTTCCCAATCTGAAAGTACACAGCACTTTGCTATTAATTATAGTTGCCATCCTGAACCTTACATCTTGGAACTTACTCCTGTCTAAAACTTTGCACCCTATGACCAACGTCTCCCCGTTCTGTACCCCCCATCCTTACCACAGGACCTCACAGTCCTCCTCTGTGCTTCTGGGAGCTCGGCTTTTTTAGGTTCCATGTAGAAGAGGTTACACAGTGTCTTTTTAATGCATAATAGTATTCCACTGCAGAGGTAATTCTCTTTATCATTAATGGACATATACATTAATTCTATATCTTGTATCTTGGCAATTGTAAATAATGTGGCAGCGAACATGAAAGTGCTGATGTCTATTTGAAATACAGATCTTATAACCTTTGGATGCACCTAGAATTCTACCTCCTCACCCAATAGATATTATTTTACTTCATGGCATATAGTAGAAAATTAAGGTAATATGACTGTTGCCTTGATGTTGTTCTGCACATCAAAACTCACCTTCTTTTCCTAGATTTGCCTCTGATTTTCTCATCTACTAAAGACAGATGAATTCATTTATTCGTTCAGCAAACATGTAACTGAACTCCCGTCATGTGCCAGGATTGAAGGATACTGTGACAATTGAACAGCAGAGAACTCTGCTCCAAAGCAGCATATACGTTAGTAACGAGAGACGGGCAATACACCAATAACTAAATAAACAAGAAGACACTACGGGGTGATAAATGCAATGCGGAGATGGAAATCAGGCTAGATGGCGGCTCAGGCAGGCCTGCGTGAAGCCCGCATGTGAGCTGCCTGCTTCCGGGGAGCCAGCCAGATGAGGGCCAGGGAGCCGCAGGTGGGTGGACCAGCTGGAGCCAGGCCCGGGCCGGGACATTCCTGGCAACCCTGAGAAAAGGCAAGGTGCTCAACCGGCAGAGGGAAGGAGGGAGTCCTGGAGGGCTTTGGAGGCCCAGGGGATGAGCCCCGATTTTACTCCAAGATCAAAGCACGGCCACGTGTCCTCCCTGGCGCCTAAGTCTCCCCCACGCACACATGCCCGCATGATGAGCCTGGGTCTCGATTCACCTCCAACCAATCTTACTCTCTGTCTTCCATTTCTTCTCTCTCCCCTGTGCATGTCCCCCAACTGAAACACGTTTAAAGATGTCGCATCAATTACGGGGAAAGTTTTCCCTTAATTCTGGCTATTCCAACCTGCCCCATGGACACGGCTCTTACAAAGGATGCTCAGAACAGCAAACACATACATCACTTACTACACTCCAGGCTCCACTCAGAGTTTTATGTTTATGGACACATTTGATCCTCACAACAACCCTGTGAGGTGGTTAGTATCATGACCCCGTTTTACAGACAAAGAAACTGAGGCAAAGGTATGTAACAACTCACTCATGTTCACCCAAGAAGCAAGTGGCCACTTCAGGCTTCAGACAGGAACACTTCAGCACCAGAGTCCCTGAGGTTCCATCTGAGTTTGGATGTGGCACCCTGGGCTGGCCTGTGGCCCCTTCTCCAGAGTCAGGCATTTGTCACCTCAGCCTCCTCAAGCAAGTTTCTCTAGGTGTCACTGACCTTCCTTTTCCTCTATCCCCTCCACTTCTCTACAGGGTTAATATTACTGGCCTGTCTTCCATGGGACTCCCTCCCATCACTCCTCGGAAGCTCACATTTCACCCTGTCCCTGACATCACCCCCCATCTCAGTGCAGCCGCTGCCCAACTGGATCTCCCCCTCCCGGCTGCCCAGTTCCCACACAGCTGCCCCTCTCTGGAGACCAGCTCTGGCCAAGACCTGCTCCAATATCAGCTCCAGATCCATATTTCCTATGGAACCAAGCCCAAGCGCCGTTAACCTACTCACAACCTACGTTTCCCAGTGGATCTGCCAAGAGCTGGCTTCCCAGAGCTGAACGCAACACTCCTTCCCCAGAAGGGCCAGGGCTCCCCACCTCCCTGCTCTGCTCCATACCTGGAGTGCCACTCCCAATCCCTAAAGGTCCAAACCCCACCATGCTCAACGCTGAGCTCACACACCACTTCTCTAATGATGCAGGCGGAAGTGCTATTTCTTTCCCTTTGAATCCTTAACAGGAAAACCACCTGGAGAGGACCGAAAGTGGGGCACCTGTCTCATCCCAGTAACCATCAGCTTTGTCGTATTCTTATTATGAATATATCTTCCTCTATCAGATCTCATGATCCTTGCGGCTTGATTTATCTTTTCATCCGCTTAGCACTTTGGCCAAGAATGCACTTAGTAATATTTTCAAACTGAATAAATAGATACGTGGCGATATATGCATGTAGATATAATTAATTCTGGATCACTCTTCCTGCCTCTTGAGAAAGAGAATTATCTCTGAAGCACCTCAGTAATGAACTTACCATGGCTCATCAGCATATCTTTGAGTCCATGATGGATTTATGGGCAACTTCTTTCCATAGAAATGGTTTGCTGCTGACTCCCACTCCCCACTAATTAGGACTGGTCCAGGTTGCAATCTGCAGAGCCCCCGTCAAGGTCCTCTGGAAACATCTTCTAGGCAGGCACAATTTAGCTTACAAGGTCTCCAGGATCTTCACAGGAAATATCCTTTATTGTTGAGGTAAATTATTTCTGCACCAGGCAGGAAGCCATGCAAACACAAAATCACCAAAAACCAGTGCCAGAAGAGTCTTAGGTATGGACGAGACCAACTCCCTCACAGCAGGTGTGAGGGCCGTGTGGTCCAGGGAACTAAGATGACTTGCCCATAGATCTAGGCTTCCAGCAAATATTTAGTTATTTATTAGGGGTAGCAGCTGCCATTGTGCGAGATACCAGGGCAGCCAGGATGAAGACAGACCCTCTAGCTCTACAGCTTCTACATGAAGCTGATGCCCATGGAAAAGGAAACTAATAGCGAACAGAGTGACCTGTTCACAAGAGAAATGATACACCCCAAGAGCAGACAGCATCCTTGTGGAAATGACAGAGGTAGTGCACAAGGGATCCGTAGAAATGAGTCAGCACAAAAGGAGAAGGTTCTAGACAATTCGTGAGACCTGGGCCAGACAGCAAATCTGTGACTTCGTGCCTTGCTCAGTCTTTTTATTGATGCCTTCACTTACTGAAGACTCTGTCTCTCTTTATTGCTCTCTAGATCTCTTTCTAACTCTAATTCCTTATGACTTTCGACCTACTCTTTATTTCCTACCTCTATTCCTCTCTTGCCTTCCTTTTCTCCTGTCCTCTCTCCTTTTAAGTCTTCCCACTCCACTCGCCTGAGCCCTGAACAAGCCATACACATTACACGTGGCTGGGCTGAGGAACACGTAGAGTAATAACAGCCTGCGTGCTCCACCCCACACGCCCATGCATGTGCTCACTCATTCTGCAAACCCTTCCTGGCAGCCACATGTATCCCGGAGGAGGTGGAGGCCTCTGCAGAGTGGGTGGGAGCCAGAAGCCTGGCAAAGGTCTGCTCCTCAGTGGAAGTGCTTCAGCTGCAGAAATAGATGCACAAAGACCAGGAGCTCCGGCATTACTTCAGGGGTGGACTGCTCCAGGCCGGGCAAGGTCAGTGGTGGCTGGTGAAGAGCTGTAGATATTTCTGTCACTGTCATCCACTGCCTACAGGATATCCTTGGGTGACATCTCCACCAAAGAACAGTTTTCCCCATAGAAACAGTTGGGATTATTAACCAGAAGATAATCTTTAAAGGCTCCAGTGGAAGAAAGGGTAAAGAAGAACACGTCTCCCACCACACCAACTATGCAACTTCTTTTGTCACTTCTGCTTTCAGAAAAAGTCAGCATTTGCAATTCCCTGGGCACGTAACTTGTTGGGTTTTTTTTTTTTTTTTAATATCTCCAAATCTAAGATTTAATTTTCTCTGTGTGCTTTTCTTCCTTGCTACAGCTTTAAATCAATTTCAGGGCTCCCAGTTACTCAGGGCAGACATATTTCAACCATTTTCTATGAAGAGCCCAAAGAAAGACGGTGAAATTAGCCAATTTCTTCTGATCACTCTGGTGGTGCTAATGGAATTTTTTTTCAATAATTCCTTAGTTTTTCAATGTAATCCTTTAGACCTTGACCAAGTAAAATGTAATTTTTAAGTGATATGAGAAAATACAGAAGGAAATAACCATCCAAGAGATTTAGGCGAAGTGAAATGAAATAAAATAACTAAAATGATTTGAGAAGCAGATTGGCCCAAAATTCTTGTCTCTGTCTCTGGAGTAATAATTTGAGATAATGTCTCTATATACCTAAGAGAGAATATGGGGAAAAAATGCAATCAATTCTTAATATGCCACTGTGCTTGAGAAAGATGTGATAAAAACATTATATGCAGCCATCTTGAGATGATTCAGAAATCATTTATTTTTGAAGTATTTGAAACATTTTAAGTCTTGGCTTGGGAAAGGGAGGGAAGAGGTATTTAGAAATGAAAAGAAAAGGAGGCAGAGGTTGCGATGCCTGGGCAGTGCCTCCCACCCAGCCTTCTTCTCTTTCAGTTAGTGAAACTGTCTGTCAGCAAAAGAGAGGGAGGGGACTCTCACAAAATCTGCCCAATCAAAGTTGGTCCTGCATTAAATATAAGCCATCAAAATTACTTCCACTGAGCTCAGCATGGCCAAGGAAGGGGACAGCCAGGGAGCCAGAGCAGCCAGGAGGGAAGAGCTGTGCAGAGACAGGAGGCTGCACACACAGCGCTCCAAGCTCCACTCCCAGGAGCATCGCGAGACCCTCGCTCTGGACTGGCCACTTCCAGCTCTGGAGTTTGGCGCTTTTGGGCTCAGAAATCATGATTCTCTAAATGCATTTTCTCTTTAAAACACGATCCCTGTAAGTCCAGTTTAATGGTGAAACTAACAATGATTTATGGGTCAAGACAGACACTTGTAAAAAACAAACCACTTAAAAAATCAGGGGACTGGATGAAGCCCAGGTTGAGTTCCAGCGCCCTTTACCCTGCTGTTTCTTTGACCCATCCCACCTCATTTTCTTGTTTAATGGTGGCGGCTCCGAGCCAGGAAAATTAGAGCAGCTCAGGACATGAAAGCGACTGGGCTGCACATAACCGCACACAAGCAAAGGCTTCAATTCTACTAACGCTCCCCCAGCGCCAGCCCCTGCGTCCACACACAAATGGAGTCGGGATGTTCACAGAACTTGATTTGAGTTTTATTCCTGCTATTCACGATAATAATGATGATGATAATGCCCCCAAAATTACTTGAGGGCTACTAGTTCAGGGGAGTTTGATTGACATCTTTTCTACCTACTTGGCAATCGAGGGTCGTCATTTGGAAAATCCTTCTTACCTTTGTAAAAGCCAAACGTGTAAAAGCCAAACTTGTCGTAATGAAATTATTATCAGCATCATCGCTCTTCCTCAAAGATCAGCTTAAAGGCTATTCACAGTCTTTCTTTCCTGTCTCCCTACCAGTTCAGAAATGGGAGAGTTTTGTTAGAAGAGTTTTAGAGAAAGTGTTGAACGCTGAAAAACATATACACACACATTTCGCTTAACTTTCAGTTACAATGCAGATCTCCCCGTAGTGTGGTAAAGAAAAAATACAGCACTACACACCGAGGAGGGGAATTCAATGCATTGATTTGCAAACTTTGTGGAAAGCATACACTTCGTGTTGAAGAGCAATGGAACTGTTCTGGCCAGGCAGGTGCTGCGTGCATGGGCTGGTTGGGGTGATGAGTCGTTGACCTTTATCAGATCGGCCGCAGAGCAGGGATTTTGGCAGGTCACTCTGTCAAAGATAAATGTGCTCCAGGTATTTTTTTTCTGCCTAAAGAAAAAATTGTCTTCTGTTGTAAATTTATCACAACAGGATACATTTTTAATAGGTTTTTTTTTTAGTTTATCTGTAAACTGCTGGGTTTGTCACTAAAGATAATCCCTTGGAAATCATCAGTGTCGGAGCTGCTTAAATTCTCTCATTTCGGTTACTTAAAAATGCCGTACAGCACAGTTTGATGACCTCTAAAGCAGGCGCAGTCTCTCCCAGGCCTCTCCCAAAGCAGCCTTCACTTCCGCCTGGTGGTAATGGAGTTTTGAACGTGTCCTACAACGCAAGCAGTGTTTTCTTCCATGGAATCTGTATTTCCTCACTTCTAAGTCACCGCCTCCGATTTTTTAAACTGTAAATGATGCTTACCTTTACTCACTTCGCAAGAACGTGATGGAGCTGCCACAGCATCAAAGCGTATAAAGCAGAGCGTGAGGGGGAGGAGCCCTCACAGGAAGGTCACCTCGACACAACAGGCTGGAGGCCAAGGGAGCTGAAAACAAGCAACACACACAAAAAAGAAGAAGCCCACTCCAAACAACAGCACCTTGACCAAAACTGACAAGCTCAGAGGTCCCTTTTTGGGGTCACTCCCCATACCTGTGTCTTGTTCATGGTCTTGCTTCTTTGCTATGGACAACGAAGTTGTTTCAGAAGTCTTAGCAGACCATCACCGTAAGACACACACAGTCAAACGCCCCATCACATACGGTTCTCGTATTGGTCCACACTGGTCCTGTGTGCAGGGCTTTTGTCATCAGTGGTATTGTCGTCCACTTGAATAAAACAGCACTTTTTAAGAGCCACTGCCAGCCCACCCAGCACAGCTCTGGAGACACTGTGGAAGGGCCGTGGCAAAGGAACTGAACAGAACAAGAACAAGAACAGGTCCATTCGCATGTCCATGACAGTTGTGTTTAATAATACAAACTGCAAGAATGCTTCGATCATTCTGGGCAGCTAATAAAAAAATTGAAGCCTTTCCTGTCTCTTGTCATGTGATGTCCTGTACCGGCTCAGGACTCTCTCTGCCAGCAGGAAGGCCATCACCAGGTGCAAGCTCTTGACCTTGGACCAAAACTATGGAATATATAAAGCTTTTTTCTTTATAGCATTAAAAAAAGAAGAAGAAGAAGCCTGGTATGGTGGTACATGCCTGTAATCCCAGCACTCTGGAAGGCTGAGGCAGGAGGATCAGAAGTTCCGGCCTAGCCTGAACAACTTAGCAACTTAGTGAGACCCCACTGCAAAATAAAAAACAAATAAACAGCTGAGGATGTAGCTCAGTGCAAAGGTCTTGGACTCTGGTCCCACTACCTTCCTCCAAAACTTGTTGAAAAAGGCACTCTTTCAAGAGAACTAAGTTAGAGCCTATACTAGCAAAGTTCTTACTAAATGCACTGTGCAGGTTGCTCACAATTATACTCTTGTCCAGAAATAGTACTTGGTCTCTGCAAAAAAAAGATTTTGAAATAAAAGTGATAAGTAAGAAAGATAAACGGGATTATGAAATACCCAACTCATGTTGAGATCTACAGCCTAGTAATCGAGTAATTAATTTCTGAACCACTTTCCTGCATGCAATCTCAAACCCCGTAAGTACCAGACATTGTACAAAATGCTCTAATTTGCTACCATGTGTCATTGCATAACCACCAGGAAAGAAGCTGAGGCAGGAGGAGGTAAGACATGCGTGAGAAAACATACAGCCAGATCCCACCTGGGCAATGGACCAGCCCAACCTCCTGGATTAAAGATGAGCTCACTGACACTCAGGCAGACTGAGAGACTTACCCACCGTGACAGTGAACTTGGGACAAAACCACTCCTGGAACCGTGTCTTCTGAGCCACAAGTCAGGGGTGCTTTCCGTTATATGGAATAAATAATGATTTAATTTACCAGCTGCACAAAAGTTTAACAAGAATTTTTTAAACAAGCATGGGAACAATCCACATTTTTTTTTCTTATAAACAAAATTCTTTGTTTTCCAAATACATGCTTGGAGTCTTTCCACACTGTTCCTTGCAGCCAATTTTCAACAGAAGTTGAGAAGGGCTGTGCTTGTGATTCTTCCACCTCCGCACCCTGGGGCGGAGCGCCCCTTCCCAGAGGAGGAGCAGTCACCCAGCACTTCCTCAGGGCCTTCTCCTCCCGCTGCTGTGGCCTCCGAGCCTGAGCTCTGCTCTGCTCTTCGTCCCTGGACTCTAAGATTTGCAGACATGGGGGAAAGGAGGAGGAGGCAGGGAAACTGGCAGCCAGAGCCCAGCAAAAGAACACAGACTTTCAGCCTAGCTCAAGGCCAAGCAGAGCGAGATGTGAAAGCTGGCTCTTCCGCTTTTACAATAGGGCTGGGGGCGGGGGTGGGGGTCCCTAACCTCAATTTCCTCCCCTTTAAAAAGGCACAGGCCCCAAGGGCTGATATGAACATGAAATCATCAATTCTCAGTAAGTCTTGGCCACGATTATTATTCCCAGGAATTGGAGGCAAACCTGCTTTGTTGCCCATGAACCGTGCACTCACTGCAAAGAAAAGGCTAAAATCTCCACTTCCGTGAGGAGCAATGGGCAGAGCTCCTCCTCACCCCACACACATGCTAAGGCCACACTGTTTAAGGGCAGGAAAACTTCCTTGCCAGTTGTGAAATAGCCACTATGTACCCTCTCATAGCATCCCAGTTGCCTTGGCCCCTCCCTCTGGACTGGCCCTCCCATCTGTCTATCCAAATTAAAGGGTCAGAGGGGCTAGGGATTTAGCTCAGTGGCACAGCGCCTGCCTGGCAAGTGCAAGGTCGTGAGTTCGATTCCCAATACTGGAAAAACAAACAAACAAAAAAAACAAACAAATTAAAAGGTCAGCCCCTCCCTAGCAAGGTGGTGGATGGATAGTTGGGGATGATAGGCTCCTACTGGTGGGCCCCTGGTATGTCAGAAGTCATGTGCCTTATGAGTTACTCCCAGCAAGGATCTAATCCCCAAAAGGCCCTGTAGGAGGGAGTGGAGACTTCTCTAAGAGGCCAGCTCACAGGGCGGAGATAAACCAGAGTGCCCTGGCTACTCAGTGACAAGGAGGGCTGAACATTTGCATCAAGGAGCAAACCAAATGGAAAACCACTTCATAAGTGGAACTTTGCTGGACAAGTGATAGAACCAGAAAAGGAGGGAGCTGCTGGCGGTCTCAGTAGAAACACCCTGCCACGGGGACTAGTTAAGCTCAATGCTTGCCTTAAGGTCTTTGGGTTCAGCCTCCCCAGGCTTCCCTCTCCTCAGTCCTCAGCTGGCCACCTTCAAGGGAAACCTTTCCTTGGATATATATTTAAAACTTGGATTTAGGTCCAAGTGTGGCTGCCTTACCAGCTCTGTGATCAGAGATACATAAATCTTTCCATCTCAGTTTCTTTGTCTGTAAAGCAATAATAATAATACTCCCTCGCCTCAGGATTGTATGAGGATGAAGTGAGAGCTTAACTTTAATGTGCTTAAAGCAGTGCCCAGCACATCATAGGTGCTTAATATATATCAACTATTATTTTTAAACAATAATATTCAATCACTTAGTTATAAATGCATATCTAATATTGGTATATGGAAGGGAAAACAAAGCAATGTTATTGCCTCAACAAAATGAAGACTAGCATCCTGAGGATCAGCTATTTTTTTTTAACAAAGGACACTAAGAGGCATAATTTTAACAAAAACAGCTAACAACAGCCCTGGGTTGCTTGTGTATGAATGAATATATACCAAATATTTTTTTAAATTCAGAGATATAGGAGGAAAAAATAATTTCAGAAATAATAAGTATTTTAGTGAGCCATTTCATCTGCATGAAGGATAATATTTGGAGAAACTGAAAAGAATCAAAACCAAAACCCAGCTTTTCTGACAAAAGCATAAGTTACCTGCAGCATATTTTATCACATCATAATCAAGACAGTCAACAAATATTTACTGCATGCATACTGCCCTCAAGACACCACGGTGTGAGCAGCATTTATGTTCAGATGATACGGACAGTTGCTTGCCTTTTCTGGATGATTAAATTCTAATTGGAGAGACAGACATAGCAAAAAAATAAATATGTGCAGGGAAAATCATGAAGAAACTAGCTCACAATATGTTCCAAAGTTCTTCAGAATGTGTTTATATTTCTGTAAAGTGGAAAAATATTTTAAAGCACAAAGCTTTAAAAAAAGACATGAAAAAAATCTATGGTTATCACAAAATTTTAGGCAAAAATTTCATAAAGTAAGACATTAGATTAAATGATTGATAGTAAGTCTAATGTCAGTATTTTGTTATTTTTTATGAGTGAAAAAAACCACAGTATACATAATTCAACTCTAATTACTTATCCATTGTTTAAAGCTAAATACATATTGCATATGTTTAACACTTATAGTCCATGTACAAGAATTCCTGCTGGCTCAGTCATTCACAGTAGATCTGGAGAGGGAAATTACATTATGTTTAACCTGAGGGACGGGAGCTATGAGATGGAGGAAGACGACTGCAGGCTATTTGTCCCCAAGTACCTAACTACCTTTTGTTGCCGGATTCCAACTCTTCGTTATTCCAATTCTATATTACTCTCCGATGTATTAAGCAACTGACAAATGCATTCTCTTTATGTTTGAGATAGCTAAAGCAAGCAAACAAAAAATCATAACTGATAAATAGTGTCTTATCTATAACTGTTCTAAAACAAAGATTTCAGCAATCATGTCTTCCTGTGAACTCCTTTTCTATCAAGGAGAGTCCAGCACAGACTCACATTTCTTTCCATGAAAGCTCAGATTAAAATTTCTCCGAACCTTCCCGAGTGTAGTAGCAGATTCTTGTGATTTGCGTGTTTTGTATCTCCAGCCTGACACTTTTACCAAGTGGTTTTTGTCTACCAGATCAGCTTCTTTTACCAGATCAATTTTTTTTTTACCTGAGCTTTTCTTTCCTCTTTCAAAAATTAAGGGTAATCATAGTATCTCACAGATCACTTAAAGTATTAAATAAAAGTTTTTGTAAGGTTGAAACTGTTGGTGCTCAGATATTCCTTAAGCCCTTAGCCAGGCATCAGACAATTCAGAGTAGAGGAGGAAGAGGGAATGGGGGAAAAGGAGAGTTTTTTTCAACAGATGGCCCTTAGGGTAGCAGAAAGGAAAGAACGAAACAAGGGGAGGCGACAGAAAAGAGAAAAGAAAGAACAAGAAGAGTTTTACCTTTTGTTGCCGGATTCCAACTCTTAGTTATTCCAATTCTGTATTACATTATGTTTACATAATGTAATTTCCCTCTCCAGATCTACTGTGAATGACTGAGCCAGCAGGAATTCTTGTACATGGACTATAAGTGTTAAACATATGCAATATGTATTTAGCTTTAAACAATGGATAAGTAATTAGAGTTGAATTATGTATACTGTGGGTTTTTTTCACTCATAAAAAAATAACAAAATACTGACATTAGACTTACTATCAATCATTTAATCTAATGTCTTACTTTATGTCTTACTTTTATCTTCTCCAGTAAAGATAAAAGAACTTTAAATGCTTTAAGTTTTCCAGTTGTTTTATATACATTATATTGTGTGTTTCACTGCAGATCTATGAAATAAATAAAGCAAGTAGGAAAAACAGAGGCACCACACTAAATTTGGGGGCAGAGCCAGTCCCAGGAACACAGTTCAGGTGCGGTCTCTGTGATCCCCTTGACCCAATCTATATGTTTCAGAACATTTGCAGGTGACACCTATGACCACCCAGTTTAGAAATAGCTCCCTCTGCCAGCTGTGCTGGTGCATGCCTGCAATCCCAACACTCAGGAGGCAGGGCCAAGAGGATCGCTGCAAGTTCAAGGCCAGCCTGCACTGCATAGCAAGACTTTGTCTCAAAGAAAAAAAAAGGAAAGAAAGAAAAAGAAAAAAAAAAAAAAAGAAATATGTCCCTCCTCTGCCAAAACTCAAGACAACTGCTATGTGTGATATTAAACCCTAAAGAATCCCTTTGGCTATGTATGAAGAAAAAGATAGTTTTTAAACAAGTGCATGGAAATGGTAGACATTTGCCAGGCGTGGTGGCACAAACCTGTAATCCCAGCACCCGAGAGGCTGAGGCAGGAGGATCGTTGTGAGTTCAAGACCAGCCTGGGCTACAAAGTGAGCTCAAGGCCAGCCTGAACTACATAGTGAGACCCTGTCTCAAAAAGATAAAAAAGAAAATAGTTGACATTAAAGTTGTCCCAAGCATACTTACAATGGTAACCATATATAAAATATTTTTATATTATTATATTTTCACCTAATGGGCATAACTGCAACATTATTCAGCAGTGGCTGAATATTATTTGACATAGTATTCTGAGTTACATCAGCTATCAAATCAGCATAGCCATTTGCTTATGTGACAGCATCATGCCAGAACAAAATCTGACTTCTTAATGCTTGCCTGTTACAGAACAAAAAAAATGGCCTTGTAAAAAATTATCTCTCTACATTTTGTCTTTATGACATCCTACCCACTTAGAGTAGGAAGAACAACTATGCCTCAGCAAATGTAGCACTGTAATAATTATAGCAATGCAAGGAGACTTATACATATTTTTAATAATATAATTAAGAGCCCTTGGTGAATTTACCAAAATGCTTGATCTACAGGTAGAAGTGCAATTCAAGGGAGGCTCATAACATGTTATATATGAGAACATATAAGAAACTATTATTTTAACTGGCTCATGAGTCAAAGCATGATCTCCATAACCATGCTAGAAATAGAAGGGGTAAATTTGTACACCATGAGTTATGAGAAAGCCCAGACAATTGTCAGGAGATTAACTTGTAGGCAGGAAATAATGCCAGGACATGCAGAGGAAGGAACGTTGAAGACAGCAGTAGCTCCAGAACTGCCCCTCATCAGAGCTTGACCAAAAGAACAAAGGAGAACATGGCTGCTTGTGAAATAGCTCCAGGAAGAGACAGGCTGCAGCCAGACCCAAAATTGCAACTTCATCTCCCTGCAGCAGAAGCTGTGACTGTGGAAAGTTGGCATGGATGGGCCTAGTGTGCCCAGGCAGGCTGGCATCCCCTGAAAGTAATAGATCACACCACACACTAAAATTAGTAGTTACTTCCTTCTGTGGCATCAGATTCCACCTTCCTGTCCTAAGGAAGATTTTTATGAAAAAAGATAGTACTTACAGACAAGCAATGGCAACTTCAAATTAAATGATAAGCACACAACCAAGGCTATGTGTGCCCCAAAATGATTTTTTTATATGTATGTGAAAGTAATAACACTATAACTGTCTGTTAGTCTTTCATTTCCTTGTTAGGCAAGGTCCAGAAACTCTGACATTAGAAATATGACAGCCTAAAGTAAAGAATGAAAAAAAGAATAGTTAATGAAGTAATAAAGAAATGCTCTAGAACAAACAAGCAAAATACCTTCAGATTAAAAGAAAAAAGTAAATAAAACATGAATCACACCATACAGTACTATAAGAAATTCAGTGTACTAAATATACAAAGGAAAGCCTAAAGTGTTGCAGAGAAAAAATGAAAAGATTGTCAATTAAGAAAGCAGAATCAAATTGACTTCGGAATCAGATGGGCATCAGAATTAGCTTGGCATTGTAAGCTACAGTGCAGGAGAGATGACAAAGCAATGGGATACTTCAAAGGTTGAAATACAAATATCTCTAAAACCCTTTTTAAAATGTCAGAACAAATAAACACATTATCACATTGCAAAATCATCGAAAATTTGTTAGCCAAGATCTATTATTTAAAGTATTACTGGAAATATTCCATGGGGGAAAAAAAGGAGATACACAAGTAACATTTTTTTAAAAAAGTGGCTGTTAGCATAGGGATACACCTGGATCAGTAGTATAAAACTGAGAATCCAGAAATAAATTCAAGCATTTAAGGTCAGTTGATTTTGACAATGGCATCAAGACAATTCCCTAAGGAAAAGGAGAGTTTTTTTTCAACAGGTGGTCCTTAGGGTAGCAGAATAACCCCATGCAAAATGTTGAAGCTGAGTGTCTACCTCACACTATATGGAAATAATAACTAGAAGAAGAGCAAAGACCTAAGTGTGAAAGCCAAAATTATAAAGTTCTTAAAAGAAAACAGTTGTAAATCTTCATGACCTTGAATTAGATAACAGTTTCTCAGCTATGACACCAAAAGCACAAGAAGCAAAATAAAAAATAACAATTTTGACTTTATTGGAATAAAAACTCTTGGCTTCTCAAGACCCCAGCAAGAAAATTAAAGGCAAGACATAGAAAGGTAAAAAAAAAAAAAAA
>NW_004955439.1:9992427-10050313 GCF_000276665.1 Chinchilla lanigera
TCATAGACAAGAAGTAAAAAGAAACCAAGGAGGAGTCTGGAGTCCCAGAATGCCCTTCAAGGCCACACCCCCAATGACCTAAAGACTTCCCAGTAGGCTCCACCTCTTAAAGGGTCAACCTCAGTTCCTAAGTTCCCAATCCCTCTATCCTGGAGATGAAGAATTTAACTTATGGGCCTCAGGGGGACATTTAAGATCAAAACCATAGCACAACTGAACAATAAAAAGATAATCTGATGTTTAAAGTGGGCCAAAGATATGAATAGATGTATTTCAAAAAAAGATACAAAAATTACTGATGAGCACATGAAAATACACTCAACATGACTAGTCTTTTGAGACATGCAAATCAAAACCCAAATGAGATACCACTTCACACCCTTTCATATGGCTGCAGACAATTACAGCTGCTGACAAGTAGAACCTGCATGTAATGTGGGTGTGGGTATATAATGGATTGCATAATGGTACAGCTACTTTGGGGTAAAAGTTTTCAATTTCTGGAAAAAGTTAAACAGTTACCATATAGCACAGCAATTCCTCTCCTAGGCAGATAAGCATATACATCCACACAAAAACTTGAATATAACTTTTTTAGCAGCATTGCTCATAACCACAATTGCTGAAATAAGCAAAAAACAGAAACAACCTGTGTTCACAGCTAATAAATGGATTTTTAAGTGTACTATATCCCTACAGAATATTATTCATCAGAATATTATATCCAATATTATATCCAATATTATATCCAGAATATTATATCCAATAATATATCCAACAGAATATTATTCATTAGTTCAAAAGAAATGAAGTACTACAACATAGATGAACCCTGAAAACATGCTAAGTGAAAAGAAAAGCCAATCACGTGCACCCAAAAGCACATATGTACCATGTGATTCTATTTACATGAAATTTCTGGAATAGATAAATACATAAGGATAAAAAGTAGATTCATGTGTCTTAGGGTAGGGAAAGTGGGGATCTGGGTGAGGGGGACCAGGGTTTCTTCTAGGGAAAACAAAAATGTTCTCAATGGGACTGATGATTGCTTAACTCCAAATACACTTCAAAAACATGGAATTGTACACTTTTAGTGGGGGAATTATATTGTACATGAATTATATGTCAATGTTTGTTTTAATTATTTTTAAACCACTGTTTAAAATTAGCTCTAAAAACATCATATAGACAGTGTTATGAACATTGGAATGTGTTGAAAAGAATATTAGTAAACTCTGAACATGGTCAAAAACACAAACAAGATATCATTAAAACTGCATTCAGAGGAGGAATACCCAGAAGCTTAAATGCATTCATTAGAAAAGCAAGAAGATGAAAAGTAAATGAGAAAAGCTTTCAGCTTAAGTAATTAAATAACAACAAAATTATTCACCCAAAAGGAAAATATATGTAAGAAATGAATAAACAGAAATGCAGAAATCAATACATTTGAAAACAGAGCTATCATGGAATTCAAAAATTACTGACCAGATAAACACAAAGCTTTTCTTTGACAAGCACAGTGAAATAGGCATAAATATTTTAGGAGATGTTCTCTCTATGACTTTTTATTTCTGTCCTCTCACTGCAAGAGTCTCCCAAAGTTTTATGCTCGCTTAGACGCCAACCATGCAAAGTTAATAGCGGGGCAGTAACTGTGTCTGTTATCACCACCACCTTTGGTGCTCAGTGGAGACCAACATAGCCACTGTGAATTTCTCCAACATTAAAATAGCTTTGAGACATGGTATTATTTTATCATGGTAAGAACATTTAACATGAGATCTACCCTCTTAATAAAAACCCTAACTCTACTGTGCATTATTGCTGACTCTCAGTGTAATGTTGAACCGAGGTTCCCTAGAGTTTATGTACCCTGCCTGACTGACACTTCAGAATCCTTGATTTGACACTTCCTCAATTTCCTTTCCCCTGGGAACTACTATTTCTCTCTTTGATTCTATGAATTGGACCAATTTAGAGGCCTCATACAAGTGAAATCATGTAATATTTGTCTTTCTGTGACTACATAAATTTTTTTTTAATTCAAATAGTAGAAATTCTTTTTTTCTGTGGGCTATCGGGCATTATTTGAGACTCCATATACACGGCACATGTATAATATATACAGGATCTAGAAACACCTTCAAGATCAAGGTTGAAGTTGGGAGCTCTGGTTCTACTAATTCAACAGAAGAAAACCAACTTGGTGACAGAAAAGAATCGACAGAACATCTACTTCCAGTGAGCTTTCTAATAGGTAAGAGAGACCATATTCTAGTAGACAAGTAGGTAGTTTGGTGAACAGATAGACAGACCAGTAACAGACATACATGGCTACAAAAAAAAATAGATATACATGGATATATGAGTGGGTAGATAAATTAATACGGAAGAAGGAAGAGGATATGATAAACAGATAAAGCAAGACATAAGTGTATATTCAGTGATTGCCCAGATGCAACAAAATATGCATTCTATTATCATTTGTAACTTGCTGTCAGTGTGACCTACAGTAAGCATGAGGCAGAGCTAGTTTTCTGTGGTCAGCTGACAGATTATGAAGAGATGTGAGAACAGCTCTGAGGTCCTGTAAATGTGGTAGCTGCTTCTTCTCTCAGAACTTGCACTTGGATAAAACATTTGTGATGAACAAACCTAGACCAAGAAACTATTCTTGCTTGGGTCATATGCCAGTTCTTTCCCACTGAAGCAACCTACTTTCATGGGACTTCTTTACTGGAGATGAGATAATTTATCTGCCCATAATTATTCATCTGCTTCTAATATCTCCCCAGTGAATTCTTGTAATACTGTAAGGTACTCATTAATTCCTAATAGAGTCTATGTTTTGGTTTCCTCTGAAAACATCAATAACTCACATAGTTAATATCTTGTCACCCTCAGCACTCTCTTTCCTATTGAACCATGGAGCAAGCTGTAGGGTAGGATCCACCCATTGTGTAGGTAACAATGTTTGCCTAGTGGTTAGAGTTTTATGGGCACAGACTAAGAGGTCACAGGTCCCTATGAATCAAGAAGTCCACCTGAATCCCAGGATAACTCAAGTGATCTAGTAACCTTGTGAAGAGTCTATAAGGACCAGTGCATCACTGCCTAGAGATGGTCAACTGAGATTGGAGCCAGCTCATTGTCTTGGTCCTGTCCCCACTCCCTGGCCACTACTATAGTCAGGAGATACCCCATGAGGCCTCCTCAGCCACATGCATCCTTACCCTAAGCCAACTACAATGTAGAGAAAAAATATTAGCAGAAACCTCATGAGCCCAGTGCACCCTGCACCAAGACAAGTCTCCCTCCCTCTTCCTGCCACCACTGTCTTCTTCAGCTGGCTCTCTGGATTCCAAGGGTTAGCTTGTCCCTTCCAGGGAGATATTATATTGCTCCCTTGACTTCTGCAGCACAAGTTTTATTGTTTGTGCACCATTTCAGTTTATTTGTTTGACATAATAAAGGCCAACATTTGTTGTTGCTTCCCATATGCTGGGCACTGTGCACCCATGTTCTTTAACCCTCACAACTGCCCCTGTGAGATAGGCATTAGTTTAGGTGGCCCCATTTTACTGCTCATAGAGGATTAGTGGACACACTGGCCAAGATCACACAGCTTGAGGGTAGTGAATCAAACTTTAAGATTAGACAGCTTTAATTTCAAAGCCAAGTTCCTCAACTCCCAAATGTGTTGGTAACCATAAGCTAGTAAGTAACACTTCAGATTGTTTCTGATATATCCAATTTCAATGAATTTTTAAACTAGTATATATTCAATCATATTTCCATATTGATAAGTTTTGCATCCACAGATTCAACCACAGGTAGAAAATACATGAAAAAAACACATTAGTATTAAACATGCAAAGAGTTTTCTTGTCATCAAACAACTGTTTACACAGCATATACATTGTGAAGTATTGTAAGTAAACTAGAGATTATTTAAAATTTACAGGAGGAAGGGCAAAGCTTATATGAAAATACTACACTATTTTACATAAGAGTCTTGAGCAAGCGTAGATACATGTGTCCATGTGGTGACTGGAACCTGTCCCCTGCAGATGACAGGATGATGGCATTTCTTCATTCAAAAACATGTATTAAGGGTCTACTATGTCTCATTCTATATTATCTCTCAGAAGCTCACAGCCCAGTGTGAGAAGCGGAACACACAAATAACCATAAACCAGTGACAGGGAAAAAAAAATAGTCCCTTTCTTCTCTATAGATCTCCCCTATTTTTCAGCCTTTATCAGATTACCTACTTTTTGAGAATATTTGCAATTACATATTTGCAACTCAGATAGGAATTGTATTTCCTCCTTCACAAAAAATTATTAGATTTGTTAAAGAATCAATATCTTAACAGTGCTTTTTCCAAACTTGATCATGATTGCTAATAAATTATTTCTGTTTGTACAGTGCTAAGATTACTTTAAATCTTCCAAACATTATTACCTTTATAAAACTATCCTGAAAGAAAATATTTGCAAAAGACATATCTGATATGGACTGTTATCCAATATGTACAAGTAATTCTTAAAAGTCAACAATAGGAAAATGAGTAATCCAATTAAAAATGAGCATAAGACCTGTATGGACACCTTGCCAAAAAAATTCACAGATAGAAAATCAGCATATGGAAAGACGTTCAACACCATATGTCACCAACCTATCACAAATTCAAACAACAAGATGCTATTACTTATTTATTAAAAGAACCAAAACCCAAAACAACATCAAACACTACCAAGGTTATGAAGTAACAAGAACTTTCCTTCATTGCTGGTAGAAAGGTCCCATTGGAAGATGGTTTCTTCTGGCAATTTCTTACAAAACTAGATACACCCTTACCACAAGACCCAGCAAGCTGGCTTCTTGGTATTACCCAAATGAGTCAAAAACTGTGGTCCACAAAAAACCTGCACACAAGTATTTATAGCAGTTTTACTCATACTGGCTAAAATTTAAAAACAACCAAGATCTCTTTCTGTAGGTGAATGGATAAACTGTGGTACATCATGACAATGAAATATTACTCAACAAAGAAAAAGGTTAGCAGTCAAAGCATGGAAAGGCAAGGAGAACTCTTAAATGCACATTACTAAGTGAAAGAAGCCAATCTCCAAAGACTACATAATATGTGATTCCAGTTACGTGACACTATGGGAAAAGGCAGAACTGCTGAGACAGTAAAAGAATTGGTGGCTGCCAGTGAGTAGGAGGGAGGGAGGGATGAAGAGGCAGAACACACAGGATTTTTAGGGCAGTGGAGCTACTCTGTATTATAACAATGGCTGTATGACTCTACACAGTTGTCAAAACCTATAGTATGTAAAACCCTAGGCAGCCCTAACGTGATAATTGTATGTCAGTGGAGGCCCACTGATCATAACGAACATGCAGGCAGTTGCTAGCAGGAGGGGCTGCGTACATGTAAATGTCAGAGGAAGGAGTGCAGGGAAAATCTCTGCTCATTTCACTTGATTTTGCTGTGAACCTACAGCTACCACCAAAGAAGTGTATTTTTCAAAACCTTTATTCAAAATTGATTTTTGTTTTAGTTTTCTATCCTCCTAATGATGGACTAAATTAATTTTCCCCCAAAGATTTAGAATGATTTCTAGTGTCCAAACCAGCCAATTCATGTCATTTAACCCAATGCATGAACAGCTATTCAAGAAAAGGAAACCGAGTCAGCGGAGCAGGAATGTGAGGGCACGGACCTGAGCCGCGTGCGGAGCAAGGGTAGGCTGTGTGTCACCGCCTTTCGTTGCCCGCAAAGCAGACAGGCTCACGTCCCTTAAAACACAACGCTTGATACTGCATTGTTGACTTAGAGCTCTCTTAAAATAACCCAAATCCCTCGCTGGCTCTTCTTCCTGACCACACGTTCTCAAAAATCACCATCAGAGTGCAACTGGCGCTGAGATTTTCCAAATAAAATGTTTGTTTCTGACCATATAAATCGCCCTGTTTTCTGTCGTAAACACTGGCTTTATTGGCAAATGGAAATGTGAGTCGCAATTATTGTGGTGAGGCTGTTGGCATGGCTGTGGCTTTTCCTGTTTCCCCAGTGCCGGCTTTCCCATTAGGCAGGAGTCCTGGCAACCTCTGAGGCGCCTCCTGATGGACTTTTTGGCCCCAGAACGTGGGCCCATGATGCAGATGGGCTTCTCTGAGCTCTCTGAAAGCTCCTCACTTGCCCACAGCTGCACATTTGCCATCATTGGGAGGAGAGAAATGGTGTTTTCTTCTTCTTAATACAGCCGTGGTACCAGACTGTTTCTCAGTATTATGCAGACATTACAAAGGGTGTTGCATAGCAAACCACTCCAAAAAATCAGTGACTTAAATCAACACTAATTTATTATTCCTCATGATTCTGTGTATTCACTCGGCAATTCATAACCAGGATCCTCTCCGTGGTTGGAGTCAGAGTGGAGCTCAACTGTGACATTGGCGTGGCTGGGTCTCTTACTGTCTGTGGTCTTACAGTCTCTGGCCACAAAGATGACTCTGGATTGCTTTTCTTACACAGCAACCAAAAGCGCAACCCCCAGCATGCAAGCGCTTGCCAAACCTCGGCTTGCCCCACATTCATTGGTGCCTAAGGGCCCAAAAGAAGTCACATGGCCAGGCCAAGAGTCAGTGCGTGCCCGAGAAGGATTTCACAAGTGCATCAGCCCCATGAGGATCATCCATGCAAGTCAACCCCAGAAGGAGGGGAAATCAACATCGGATCACAGTGATTTAGCTCAGCACCAAAAGTATTCAACATAAAAACATGACAATTGGACACATTCATGGCCTAGGAGTCTCTATTGCACTGAAGATACCAAAGGCCTATCAAGAGCAAAATATGACTTAGGAGCCTTTTGAATGGAATGGACAGCATATGTTCCCATTACAATGATTCATTTCCCCAAACATAAAAATTTTAGTCTTGCTAATCAAGTCTTTTCTGGAAATTTTTTTCACTTAGATTGACAAAGCATGAGCTATGTCATCCAGAATTGAGTGCCAATTCTACATTCTACCACTTCTAGTTTAAGGCGCTTGAATGACCCCCTTTTCAGTACTTTTACATGTTTTCCCTCATTTGTAAAAATGAAAAACAAATCCTTCCTTTAAAATTCACTGTCAGGGGCTGGGGATTTAGCTCAGCGGCAAAGCTCCTGCCTGGCAAGCGCAAGGTCGTGAGTTCGGTTCCCGGTACCGGAGAAAAACCAAAAAAAAAATAAAATAAAATAAAATAAAATTCACTGTGAAGGCCTGAGGCGTAGCTCAGGGGTAAAGTACTTGGCTAGCACACACAAGGCCCTGGATGTGGTTCCCAGCACGACAAAAAAAAAGTTAAAATTATACTGAGGATTACAGTAGTTATTGTGTATGGGAATGACCGGTACAACATTTGGTGCTGAATGGGCATTTTTAACATTCTTGTTCTGCCATCTCAATAGGCTTCTCTTTTTAAAAAACAAGTTATAATACCTTCAAACTTGCACCACATCAAAAAAAAATTTCTTACTGAAATCCTCAACCATTGGCAAACATAGGTTTTTACCTAAAAAGCTGTAAGTTAAATTCTTTACAAATCTTAAAAATGAAATTAACCACTGTCTTCCAAAACAGGGGCTGGTGAACCATCCATAACTTTTGCATGGAGTACACACTGCCATCTCTTAGAATGAATCACTGGGGTTTACACCCATACATAAAACTAGGAACTGGACTGTCATGGTCACTTTCCTTGTCCCTGGAACAAAATACCCTACACCTGCAACTTAAAGGAGGAAAGGTTATTTTTGGGGTTTATGCTTCTGGCCCATGATCAGCTGGCTCTGAAACAGAATGTACTAAGTAAGGCATGTTGAAGGAAACGGTGTTCAACCCATGGGATCCAGGAAGCAGAGAAAGAAGGGAGGAGCTTCGGACAAGAATACACCCTTCCGGGTCACAGCCCGGGGGCCCACCTCCATCCAGGTTTTTTGAAGACATTTTAGATAAAAACCATAACATGGACTAAGGCTACGAGATAATTTTTAGAAATTAAGCCGTTGCTCCTCAAGTACACTTTCCATCAAGACCACCTTCTGGGCTTAATTTAGTCTCCACTGAAAATAACAAGGTACTGATGTCCTCAGTTTTCCTACAAAGCTAAATTATAATACAATCATCACAATGTGGAGATATTACGATACTCTCTCTTATAAGTAGAAAAGCTGCTGCTTCCAAAACAAGAAGCCACTCTCTTGCTGTTCGGTCCAGTGGACAGCATAGCAGATCACTAAGTCTCTTCTGCAGTTTTCAGTCCTTTTTGTTAATTTAGGGACAGAGAAGGAGCAGCATAGAATGGGTGGATATTGCTCAACATCTATTTCTCTCCTCATGTAGTAAAGTGGTTTTTCAAAGCACCAGCTGCCATCCTTTAGTTGGCCATGAAATCAACTTAGTGGGTCAAGACCAACATTTTCTGATGGGATGGTGTAGCACAGAGCAGCATCGCACTGCACAGCGGAGGGAGAACAGAAAACGTCAAGGTACATCATATTCTCTTATGAATGTTTTATTTCAGGCAGACCTGCATGTGACTGCGTGAGGGTAAAGTGAACTTTACGGTGGACTATGGCAAAAAATTTGAAAACACTCTTTGCGCATGTCTTTCTATTCCCCTAACATTAGCAAGTTAAACACTATGATTCTTGGAATTCTTTAAAAAAATATGCCAGGTGTGATCTGAGTTTGGCCAGTCAGGTACCTAAGTGTGAGACCAGGAAGATGGCGGTAGTCACCCCTCTACTGCCACAGCTATTACTGTTGGTAAGAGGGGAGAGTGTGGTCTCTTGTGGTATCTGTAGCAGAGGATCCAGCATGTATGTGGTCACTACACCCATGTGTCCTGAGAGGCAGCTATAAGGCATGTGCTTCCTGATCAAGATAATTGTAGGGCAGGGAGCTTCTGGGTTAGCAGCACAAAGGGAGACACCCCAAAAGTGGTGGCTTCCTGATCCTAGTGGTTGCATTGTGAATCCAGATCCACCGTGTTCTAGTTATAGATGTAACAGCAGACCTCTTGGGGGTTTAGTTATGTTGCATGCCTTTGGGATTTGCTATGGAGAGCTCAACCACACATCTATTTTTTTAGTCTTTATATGATTTTGTAGCCACGTAGGACCCCATGACAGATCTCTTCTTGCTTATGCAACTATCAGCAGCATCTATTCTGTACTGTGCTTTATAACAACTGGCACAAGAGGAGAAGTAAATAAAATAAAATAAAATATTTGCTGGCTTTGAATCTTATGCTGGAACTTTGTTATGAATCTCAACAGAGAATTCTGAAAAGAAGCACAAATATCAAGGAATGTATCATATATATTTTTGTTTTGGTTTGGTTTGGTTTGGTTTTTTATGGGAGGGGAGCCCCATAGCACCAAGTAGTCAATAAGTACTCATTGGCATATTGGTTAAAAATACTACATGATGGAAAACACAAAATGGCTTAGTATCTTTATAACTAGTTTCAGGGAGAATATATGAATCCATCGTAGGTAAGGTTTGCTGGAAAGACTGAGACAGAGAGTTGGGGGCAGATTGTTCATAGAATTATACCTGCTAGGAGAAAACCTATAAGAAAATAATGTGGTAGGATCGGTAAGGGAGCAGGTGCACTGAGATATGGCTGCAGCAGACGCGTTGGCAAGTCTTATGGGTGAAGATATGTGAAGCTGAGATGCCCTTTCAAAGGTGCCCTGCACTGGAGGAAGAGGACCCGGTCTGCATGCCCTACGGTGACCAATCACTGGATGACAGCTACCAGTGGGAAGGGCTGGGATCCAGGATGAGGTACCTTCCTTCAGCTGCGGGCAAGTCGTTGGAAGAAACTCAGCTGTGGGATGTGGGAAGCCAGCAGCTCTGGGCAGTAGGAGAATGACCGGGAGGCGTTTCAGGACTAGGAGGGCAGCTCAGTGGCAGAGCACTAGTTTCATATGTGCCAAGGCTCGGGGTTCAATCCCCAGAATGGCACAGGAAGAGAAAAAGCGAATAAATGAGGAGACAATAGCATCTTCAGGAGAGTCCAGCAAAGCATTAGTCTTCATCATGTCCCCAGGGTCTCCTAAATTCCTCGTGAAGCCATTTAGCCCAGCCCTATAGGAAAAGTATATTTTGAGTATATGAGTTATTTTCAGCATGACAGTGACAACAAAATCTATTTTCTAGTTAGCAATACTCCAGCTAAGTATGTTTCTCAAATAAAACTTTGCAAATCTGGAGCCAAAGAGCATGAGTCAGGCTTTGTCCTCTATTTTCTATTTCCAGACCAACAGTGGGTGCAACCTCTCAATTATTATTTATTGGCCATCAGCACTTAAGTAGTAGCAGGATTTTTTAATACTACCTTCTTCCCTACATTTCACCAGGTCAAAAATGAAACATAAACTTACCCAAAAGGTTTTCGGGGAAAGTAGCTTTGTGAAATGAAAAACTCATGGAACCAAACCAAGAGTTAGGAAATCTGGAGCCTCTGCTCAGTTCTGCCAATCCTCCCTCTCCTTCCCTCCCTTCTTCTTCCTTCTCCTCTCCTTTTGTATCTTCTCTTTCCTCATTCTCCCTTTCCTCTCTCTCCTCAATTCATCTCCTCAAATAACCATGCCTTCCCTACCAGAATTGTTGTGTAAGTGAAAAAAAGTAATATACATGAAAGCATTTTGATAAGGAAGAATTGCAATGTGTCTCCAAGCTATTGTTATGAGTCATCTGCCCACTTTGCAATTATACAAACCATTACACATTGAGAACCTGCTTAAATCTGTATGTATACAGTTGAAAGTCCTGATACATAAAGGGAAGACCCAGCCCACCTGAATATTCAAACTCCATTCTAGCAGCCAGTTTGGTCAGACATTCAACATGGCAGTTGGGTCTCCACCATGGGCCTAGCATGTATATGCAATGAGCAAGCTTGCAGGAGGCAGCACAGCTAAGTGTGAGTAATGTGGACACAGGAATACTACTGGCTTACATTCCTGCTCAGGTGGCCATGACCTTCACTTGCCTGAGTCTCAGTGTTTCTTTGTCCATGGAAATGAGATGCTACCACAAAGGGTGGTTGGAAATAAGTGCTGGCGGAGTTATGCACAAAACAATGTGGAAACCCATAAGTGGGCTGTCTAACTCAACCTTACAATAGCAGGGAAACACTTTGGCTGGGAAACATCCAAACAGTCCCTAAAATAAAAGTAGGAATTAGTCAAGTAAGGAGAGGAACTATAAACAGTCTGAAAGGTCAGCAATTGCAAAGCACTGGAGGGAGTAAAGCCCTAGAGAAACTGCAAAGGTCTTTCCTATATAGTGTGGCATCTCTAGAGAGTAGGAGAGGGAGAAAGCCCTGTGCACTGTGCCCGCGAGGGCATAGGGCTGAGTCATCGGATCCTACTTGTATTTTTATGTGATCTGATCGCTCTGACTATGAGAGAGAAGGGAAGGGACAATCTCTCATTCTAGGAACACCCAAGGGGAGGCTGGGTGAGAGACAGTGGGACAGAAACCAACTGGGGCTAAAGCAAAAGGACAGGCTTGGGTAGGTGAAGGAGAAGGCAGGTGGTGGAATCTGCAAGGCTTTGTAATTCATCAGACCTGAGAGTGAAAGAGATGGAGAAGTCACCATTCCCACCCCTATCTTCACTAGAATGTTGGAGAAGATGCCAGGTCATTCCTTGAGGAGTAAGCTCAGGAGAGAAGCAGCTTATGGGGCACAGGTGGAGAGGGGCAGAAGATGGTAGAGACTGAAATTGTCATTTCCATATTGCATGGGTTGGATGAGAGAAGCCTGTCAAATGTAACAGCATTGACTGAGCATTTGTACCCTCCAGGATCTAAGTGACGGACCTTGCACACATCAGTTGGTGACTTCCCACAAGGACCCTAGGAGGAGAACTCTTATATTCCTAGTGTAGTCCTGAAATACATGGGGCCCAAGGAGGTTGATCAGTTGGCCCAAGTCACTCCACAAGGCTGTTCCCCAACCCAAATCTTTTCCTTGCTAGTTTCCTTTGTATGTCTTCTGCACACAATGCTACACCATACGGAGCCATGAAGAAAAGGCCAAAATATGATCTAGGGAGACAAAGGGTTGGCGTCATCATTTCACAGATGATGCTTAAACCACAAGAATAGGTGGAACTGGTCCACAATATTTACAGCAATAATGATGTCAGCTAGCGTGAACTGAGCACACCCCATGTGCCAGGATGTTTTCCAAATGCTTTACGTTGTTTAATTTTTACAACATGTTTATAAGGTAGCACATGAGTTCCCTAGGGCTGCCCCGAAAGAGTTCCACAAACTGAGTGCTTCAAACAGCAGAAATATATTGTCTCATAGTTCTGAAGTCGAGGTCATCCGTTCTTTCTGAGGATATGAAAGTCTGTTCCCGACTTCACCTCTGGTTCTTGGTGGTTCGCTGACAACCCAGCATCTCTTGACTTGTGGATCCATCACTCTGAGGTCTTCTTTCATCTTCACATGATGGCATTATCCCTGTAATATACATCTCTAGGTCCAAATTTCAATTTTATATACACATCTGTCATACTAGATTAGGGATCACCCTATCAACTTCATCTTCACTTGATTATCTGCACACACCCTGCTTCCAAATGAGGTCACATTCACAGACACTTTCTGTACCCAGGGCTCCAACAACTTTTGACAGGACACATGTCAACTCATAACAGACAGGGGACACCAATCAATCCATACCTCATTTTATAAGTGAGGACACCAAGCCCGAGGAGACTAGTAACTTCCCTGAGATCACAGAGCTAATGCACTGAAAAGTATCTAAAGTAGGAGAAGAGGAATCAGGGACAAATCCCCATGGCTGGCTCACATGCAGGAGACAGGCACAGGACCCCCACTCCAGGGTCACTGTGGGCTAGACCAGACATAGGTGCCTGGACCCAGAGCAACTCATCCACACACTTGCCACCAGCCTCTAAGGTGACGTGGCACAAAAGTACTACCATACATCAGGGAATCTTGCACTGGAGAGTGGCTGACCAAACCGGTCAGGTTCTCCAGCTGGAGGACAGACAGAAAAAAAAGCCAGAGCACCCTTTCGCCCTGGGTACAGAAACAGCAACACAGAGACAGGCCAGAAAGTGTTAGAAAATATAAGCAAGGGGCAGCCTAGACTGTCCTAGAAGCCAAAGGTAGATGGGAAGAGGAGAAACAAGAGGGATATTAGCTGACATAATAGAAGCAGAGACAGGGAAGAGTTGAGCTGCCAGTGCAGGACCAGAGAACAAGGGCCAGGGATATAGCTCAGTGGCACAAGCACCTGCCTGGCAAGTGCAAGGTCCTGAGTTCAATTCCTGGAACCAAAAAAAAAAAAAAAAAAGGATCAAAGAACACCCTGAACCAGGGGAGCGATAAGAAACCCTATGCCCACTCTGTGCCCTGCCCTCAGCCCCCAGTGCTGGGACTACTGTATGCAATCTAATCTCTAGGACATCTGACTGCTCTTTACTGAGTTTTGGAATGAGAGGTCAAGACTGTCACTCACTTTTTACCACTTTTCCTAACTTAAATCTCCCATTTCACTTTTTGTTTCTTATAACCTTGAATTTATCTCACTGAAGTATCTAGAGAGGTGGAGACAGCAACCTGCATATCACACCTGGAAGCCAAGGGTAGAGAATGCTTCAAGAAGGAAATGGCCGATCCTGTCAGCTGTTGCAGAAGGTCCAAGGAAGGTGGGCACTTTAAAAGTAACAGTAAAGATCTGCCGACCAAAAAGTGAGCACTGGATGAGAGGAGAGGGAGCAGTTTCCAGAAACGGCAACAAGTACAAGAGGTGAGGCCAGAGAGCCGTAGCAATGACACTTTGAAGAGGCTTAGCTGTCAAGAGGAAGGGTGACCGCGCCCTGAGGAGGTGCTGTGAAGGAGTGGGAGGGATTTTTTAAGATAAGATGTTTTGACGTATGTAAATGCTGGTGGAAACAGGAAACTCATGAAGGTAAGGATGGAAACTTTTCAAAGGAAAGAAAACAATGGAAGGGACAAAGTTGCTGAGGACACAAGTGCCCGGACAGAGGAAATAACCTGATGTAGGAAGAGGGAAGGAGAAGGCTGCTGTGGGCGCATAGAGGCTCTATCAGGAGGCCACTGCAAAGGGTTTTTCTGTAATGGGTTCTATTTGCTGAGTGAAACGGGAGACGAGATTATCCACTGAGAGGGAAGAGGGAAGAGGCAGGCTAACAGCTTTGAAAGAGAGAGTATTTGTAGTAGTCGTTTCGGAGAATGGCAGCGAGATCTGACGGAGAAAACGTTGCAGGATGACGGGTCGGAGCCGAGGGCTCCGCTGAGATCAAGGGTCACGAATTCGGGATGCCGCTCAGCTGCGGTTGTGTATGATTTTCTCCAGCCTTCCTCAGCAGGGCAGGCACAAGCAGCAGAATCACTGGTAGTTGAGAATAATTCAAAGTGGAGGACAGGAGGCCAAGGGAACCAGAAGTTAAAGGCGAAAGGGAGAGAATGAGTGAGGAAATGGGCCGTAATCCCTGCTCTGGCTGCAGACAATGAAGATGCGCAGGGCGAGGGGAAGCAAATGTGAGCACCAAGCAAACTCGGAAGCTCCGAGAACTGCACTTTGGGAGGAAGAGGTAAAGGTCTGGAGCTGTAAGAGGCTGGGGAGATTTGAAGATTTTATGGGAGCATCGCACTGTCCCCCATTAATATTAATATGTACAATTAATACGTTAATAAATTTAACATAGTTGAGAGTTGGAGAAGTTCTAAGTATTGGAAGGTGCAGATAGGACGTGTGTGTTTCTGTGTGTGTGAGTGTGAGTGTGTGAGTATGACTGTGTGTGTGTGTGTGTGTGTGTGTGTGCGCGCGCGTGTGCGCGCGCGGGCCCTCTTTCTGTGGGAAAATTGCCCTGTCATTACAAGTGGTCCTGACGAACAGTTCGCGTCATACCTCACCCCACCCCACCTCACTGGTCACCTCCTGGCTCCAGCGAGTGGCTCCAGGCTGAGTACAAGGATTCAGGGGCGGGAATAGGGTCTCCTCCTCTCAGCTCATGGGCTGTAAGGACCATCTTTCCTGTCAGCATGGATGAACCCTTCTGCAAAAGGAAAAAGCAAAGCCAAAATGCAAAGATAAGCAAAAGCAAGTAGAAATAAGAGAGGGATAGAAGTAAAAAGAACCCAGACAACAACTTTTGAATCCCCAGTTCTGGCCACATTGAGGGTAGTCTACACCTGAACCTTTCAAATGAGCCCTTATGGTTCTCTTTTCAGCTCAAGATCGTCTACATTTCATTCCTTCCACTGCAATCTAGGGTGACAGTGGCTGAAGCAAAGGGAGGAAAAATGTATGAGAACTGAGAAGGCCCAGGAATGAAGGAGGAGGTTACCTGGGTTGGCCTCACAGACATTAATTAACACCCAAAATGAAGACACTCGTGGGGTGGAGAAGACCAGTATCACTTCTGCAAAAGTCTAAATAAGAATGGACAAGATGCTACTGGGTAAAACCAGTGGGAAATTACGCATTTCTTAGCAGGAGCTTCAAAACAGTGGTGGTTTTTGTACAAGGGTGAAAGCATGAATAACAGCATGGACATCCTCTCAGGGAAAGAGAAGCATCCAGATCCCACCTGCTAATGAGAAGCTAAGTGGAGTGCATGATAATGTAGCCAGGATCGCTACTCTAAACTGAGAGATGACTTCCAGGTCAGAGGTTGTAAATGAGACTCCACTTCTAAGTCCTAACTATTATTATAATGTCACTATTAACAGCTCTTTGACCCAGCACCCCTTGACCTTGAACCGCTTGCTCTTCCTCTGTAAAATAGACTATAAAGTAAACCTGGAAATTTAGGTAGATCATGGGCTTACATTTCCCCCCCGAACCATTTTATACATATATTATGATGTCTTCAATGACCTAAACAGTACCCCAGGAGCAATTTCATTTGTGTGTTTGGTAGAAGAGTTACTTTAAATATTTTAAGACCTTATCTAAAACTCTCATCAACCTAATGCCAACTCTGGAATGAGTGTCATGGAGGGAAAGCCAGCAGCCAACTGGCATTTCAACAAGGAGGGAAATGGCTTCACTAATGGACTTTCAACTCCAAATGACAGACAGTTAATTTGCATATGAACTATATACATATACAGAGTTTATTTTTTCATCCCTCATGCCCTTTCTACTAAAAATCTTGTGTTACATTAAAATATTTTAAATATTCCTGTTGTATTAAATATCATTGTGTATATGCTTGAGTCATATAGTGGAAATAGTATGTAAACATGTATTTGGATAAATGGAATGTAATAAAGGGAAAGTTCAGTACTAACCACTAGGCACCTTTTCCAGGAATCTGGACACATAGTGAATGATAAATCAAAAACATAACACGTTCATGCTTTTAAATGGTACTGTTTAATATATCTTTGGTAGTGTGGGAAATAAATTTCCAGAGAAGAATATTAAATTTATTAAAGATTGTATTTGCAGAATGAAAACTGAGAAAATATACAAAAACACCCACCCACGGCACACACCCCAGTGACTACATTTGTGGATGCCTGTTCCGGGGACATGGTGAGGTCACTCTCTCCACTTAAGCAGAGGTGTGGGTCCAAAGCAGCAGCTGCAGCATGCAGAGATTGTAGGGTTAGGATTACAGTTTAGATTAGGGTTAAGGTTAGGATTAGGACCAGGGTTAGGGTCAGGGTCAGGGTCAGGGTCAGGGTCAGGGTCAGGGTCAGAGTTAGAGTTAGGATTTGGCCTGAGACTGTAGACATCTGCCTGAAAAGCTTCAGGCTGCCCCTCTGACCTCTGATGGGTTTGGACCTCTGATGGGTCCAGCTGGTGTCCCCAGTCAGGGCTGGAGGGAACATTTGCTCACTAGCAGAATGCACCTTACACCAACCTTGCACACCAAGGAATAAGCTGGACAGAGGGCCTGCCCCCTTGAGCAGAGCTGTGGTCACTCTCCCTTGAAAGCCCATCATCCAACATGTAAGTGTCACTCCTTTACTTTCATTTATATTTTTCATTCTGTTTTTCACAGCCTACATGTATTAGATAGCAATGTCACTCAAAGAAGTTCTTTGCTTTCCTCCCATTTGATCACTTACACTGGTCACAAACCAAATTGGGCAGGAACCAAATCAAATTTCCCCATGAAGTCAACATTGAACCTAACTGTTAAATTTGATTTGATTCTTGTCCAATTCAGCTCGCAACCAAAATTGTGGAAAGATCTAAGTTCATGAATTGAAGCTCCACTGTATCTTGAACAGCACTGTGGATTCTTGGGTCTTTAATTACTGAAAGATTAACAACCAAAGGCATTACATTGATCAAGCTTAAAAATTAAAATTAAAGAACACCATCTAGTATTGAGTCTACATTCAAGTTTACTCAATTGTTGCAAGAATATTTATGTGCTTTTTAATCTAATCTAGTCTCAAACTTCGTAACTGATTACACTGTCTCTTTACACTCTTTTAGCCCAGGAGCACCTTGTGCCTTGTTTGTGACGTTGACTTTCTGACATCTCAGAAAGAGTTAGTTGTACATTTGTCATTTTCCCTTAATGTTGTGGTGTGCTAGATCTGCCCTTCGCTTTAATAACACATTACTGATTCTTTCAGAAACTATAAAAAGTACATTTCATGTGATAACCATAGAATTAATTATTCAAAAGAGATAACACATTTTCTCAATGATATTTGCTTGGTTTGATTTGGTCTTGCAGTCCTAGATATTGAATCCAGGGCCTTCACAGTGAGCTGATTCTCAGCCCATTTCTTTTACTTTTTTATTTTGAGACAGGAGTCTCCTTAAGTCATTAAGTTGCCCAGGCTGGGCTCAAACTTGCAACCCTCCTGTCTCAGCCTACCAAAGTGGTGGGTTCACAGGCCTGCATCACCATGCCCAGCTCTCACTGACATTAAGAATATGGTTTTCTAAAAAATATTTGTGAAATAGAAATTTAAAAGATAATAGAGAGTTAAAATAAAATCTCAATCCTGGGAAATCATCTTTGCTGCAAGTGTTCTTAATGCATTGGTGAATAAAATCACACAGGATTTCTTCACCTTACAGGTTTGGGTTAATATGAAGGTTTCATCCTTCACATTCCGAAGTCAGGCAGGTGTGATGGAACATGCCTATAATCCCAGCTGAAGTAAGAGAATAGCAAGTTTGATGCCAGCCTGGGCAACTCAGGAAGACAATTTTCAAGACAAAAGAAAAGAAGTAAATTAAAATTTTAAAAAAAGAGCTGGGAAGGTAGCTCAGAGCTGCAGCATCAGCCTCGCATGTGTTAGGCCCTGGGTTCAATCTCCAGCACAGGCAGGAAAAAGTACTGAGGTTACCCCTGTTCAAAAGTTCAAAATTACCACCAGATACAGTCTGGTAGCAACATTTAGAACAAAGTTTCTTACTGAATCTCAGACCTCTGCATAGTTTATCCAAACAAATTAGTTGCTTTGCTTTTTAAAGAATAAAAAAGCAGAATGCACTCATCACTCTGTTATTTTGGGCCATTAATTGTTAGTCACAGGAATGTTTTCCTTCCTTGCACAGGCATTTCTACCAGCATCAAGATGCGGAAGAAAACGAGACAGTGGGGTAGAAGAGGCACAGCCCTTGAGGCAGAGCCACCGTGCTGAGCATCCTGGCTCCATCACTAACAGACTGCCACCTTTGGGAGCTCCAGAGGGGTTGTATAATAAAAGCACTAAATCTTCTCCATGTCCCCTCATCTGATGATGACGCTTTGTGTACCTGTACTGAAATGTCACATTGTATTCCATAAACTGTCACACCTTTTATGTGTCAAATAAAAAAGTATACGTCAAAAATAATTTTTAAAAAGCTTCTCCACATGGTCATTATGAGAATTAAAGTGGCCAATAAAACACCAACTCAACATGCACTTGCACTTGGAGACCAACAATGTTAATGCATCATCCCATTCCCCTATCTAGTGAAACTCTCAGTCTCCAAGTGCTAGCAAATTAATAATAGGTGTTTTCCATGTTAAACGTTTATCTAGGATGCACTTTGAAGATCCTTCTCTGCTCATTATGCATTCTCACTGTACCATCAGTGTGTGCAATATTCACACACTGATCAAATTTCAAAGATATGAGGCACTTGTGAACTTGAGACTTGAGTCCACCTCTTAGCTGTGCCCTCCTCTAGAAATAACAGGGTTCAATGAAGAAGCTTCCGGTGGCCTTGTGGATGTCTGTCCTGCCCAGTAGTCATGTCTGTAAGGCAGGTACAGGCCACAAAACAATGCCGATGTGAATGGATCAGTCTTTCAAGATGTTTGATGATCTCATAGTCAGGAAGAGCCAGAGTGGTCACATTCAAGCCCAGCATCTGGGAGACCACTTCCCTGAAGTCTACCAGCTGCAACAGCAAACAGAAACACATTAACAGGGAGAGCAAATGTAGCAGCTACTGCTGGGGCAGATGCAATAACAACAAATTCTGGAAAATACAGATTTTCCTGAGGTAGGAAGATTGATCTACCCACGTTGGCCTTTTTCTGTCATTTATAAATAGGCTTGCCTGCTAAATGCCTTCTGAAATCTCCTCAGATATCAACCTAATAACTACCTATAAGATTCTGATGAGCCAATTGGTGGCAAATTGGATACTAAGTCAAGAACCCCAGTTAAGGAACCACTAATGAGGTTCTGATCTTACTAAGATTCATTTTCAAACCACCATGGGTGTATTAACCAAATATGTACCTGTCTGAAATTCAGAGCAAAGGAAATGATGACTGTGTACACATTCCACATACTAGAAAGTACTGTACAAATGTTGGCATGGCTGTGTCACTGGATGACAACCATTTCTGCATTGGAATTTTACCAGGGTAGTGATCTTCATAAACAAAAGGGAGAACAAATAAGAAAAAGGGATGAGCAGGGGAAGACAAGAGGAATTCTAAATTACTATCAAATCACAGCACAGACTACTGTGTGAAAAACCAGAACGTGATTGGTATGGGACCACTGCTTGTCCATCTCGAGAGCAAAGCTGGTATAGAGGCACATCCCTGTGATCCTAGCATGCTGGGAGCTGAAGGCAGGAGGACTGCAAGTTCGAGTCCAGCCTGGGCAACTTAGTGACTTAGTGAGATCCTTTCTCAAAATAACTTGATTACAAAGGGCTGGGAATATAGCTCAGTGCAAAGGCTCTTGGGTCGATCCCTAGCACCACCAAAAGTGGGCGGGGAGGAGGGACAGTCAGGGAAAATGGTTGCAGTATGCTCCAGACCCCTTCAAGTTCTCCTAGTCCAGTTTCTGTGGTTCTAAGGCTAATGCAGAACAAGATGAGTCAGGGTTATCTGGACAACACCTCCAGAAGGTACCTTCCACCTAGAAAAGGTATGCTCCAACCTGAGATGGAGCTACATTAAACATCACCAGACAAACATGGTTCATTCACTTCCCAGACACCTTCCATACAGAGTACAACTGGGAAACATAACGTTCTCTCTGCCCACTTTGGGTGGGCTGTTCACACACTCCCCTGACCTTCACGTTACAGTGTGATGGTATCAGGAGGTGGGGCTTTGGGCGTTAATTAGGTTTACAGGGGTAGTGTTGGTGTAACCCCCATTATGGGCTTAGAATCCTTATCAAAGAGGCCCCAGAGAGCTGTCTTGTCCCTTCTAACACGGGAGGACTCGGCAAGAAGCTATCATGTCTCGACCAGATGCACACTCTGCCGGCACCTTGATCTTGGACTTGCCAGCCTCCAGAACTCTGAGAAATACTTATCTTGTTTATAAGCCTCCTGATTTATGGTATTTTATTATAGCACCTAAACGGACCAAGACACCATAGTCTCCCAGATGAAAAAGTTTCCCTCGAACTTTCCCAACCTTTTGAAGGAGGTCAAAGATCTTAATTCCTGAGATGTTTCCTTTTTGAGAACATTTGTTCATATAGTTTGGCTTTCCCCAACTCTGCCTGACACATGAGCCAAAGTAGGGGCAGCCAAAGAGGAAAAAAAAAAAATCCCAGGACCAGAGTCCACTCGCTACCCTTTGAGCTACAGAAAGAGAGTGACACATGAAAGCCAAAGGCACTGGGGTCAGGCTGCCCGGGACATATTTCTTTATGCCTGACCTGATGTGCTCGCCAGATAAAATGCTCCTCCTTGCAACTGGCCAATTAATACTTTTTTATGGCTTACATCTGTGCTTGGTTGACCATGAGTCTGGGTGACACCGTTTGAGATGGGAGACTGTTTCTTGCAACTGATCTCCACAAGAGATAAAGCTCCTCGCTCCCCACACCCCAGGCACAAGCCCTGCTTAACTTAAAAAGATCTGGGATGATGCAATCTCCAGAGACAATCACCAAACATCGTAAAAAACCTCACCACCACCAGGCCCTGGTTGTTCACTGCTTTTCCACAACCTTGATTAAAAAAAAAAAAAAAAAATTCTTTTTCTTTTTCTTACAATCCAAGCCATGCAGCCATGAATTGCTTTTCTAAGCAGGATAAATCATCATGGCTAATGCCAAGACGGTGCCACAGAGTGGGTAGCTAGATTGAGGCAGTATAGAAAGCTTTATAGATTGTTTTTGAAAAAAAATGTGAATGATGCTCTTTTTGACAGCACAAATACTAAAATGGGAATGACTCCCACAAGATTAACGCGTCCCCTATGCGAGGGTGACACTTGAAGCCTCGTGTGTCTCATTTTCAAGCTTTTGAACTGTCCTGTCCTTCCACAACCAGCATTTCAGCACCAGGTTTGTGCCTACCTGTTTTTCTCTCTTTTCTGCTTCTTCCAGAGACTTCTTTAGCGTCTTCATTTCACTGGTCACCACTTCTATCACGTTTCTCGCCCTTTCCTTCTCCTCCTTCGCCTCATGCTCTGCGGTCCCCAGCTCTGACTGGGCAGACATCAGCTTTTTCTCAGCTCTCTCCTTCATCCTCTCCAGCTTGTCTCTGGATCTGTTTAGGTCTTCAATGGCTTTGGTCTGTTCCAAAGTTTTAATCTAGGAAGTCAGGGGAAGGCAGATGATTTCTTCTTCTGCATTTATTTAGGAAAACTGTATAAACACAACAAATCAGAAGTCAACGGAATTCACTCAACAGCTTCATGACTAAAGAATGGAATTCATCCCAGCAGCTACACAGACTTTGCCAAACATGATGAGCTGAACGGGTACCACTTCAAACAGTTGTAGTTTATAAACAACACATTGGAGTCCCTTTATCTAGAAAATCGATGAGATGAGATTGTAGATGGCATGGTTCTTAAGTGAGATTAAAATAAAACCCACAAGTAATGTGTAACTTCTGCCCTGTCAGTTGGTCAGTGTCCCTTGTAGGTAAAAACTCGGGAGAACAACATGTCCCCTCAAGGAAACCCCACCTAAATCTCCTCAGCAAATGCTCATCAGTGCTGCGAGGAAAACCTAGGGCAGACTTACTCCGAGGTGTCTTCTGACTTCACCCACAAGTATGGGAAGTAGAAGGCGACAGCCACAACTATGACAACCAAAGCGGGGAGGGTGGCTCCCACTGAGGAATTATTCCCAGGTTTTAAAGCCAAAACAGAGTATCCTGGAGTGTGAGGCACATTTTCTTTATTACCTCATTATTTAAGATTACACCAGAGCTGCTTGGGAAAGAATTTAAGTTTAAAAAAAAAAAAAAAGGAATGAAATTCTGACATAATCAACATGGGTGCCTCTTCAAAACATGGTACTAAGTGAGCTAAGCCAGACACATAAAGGCAAATTTTGTAAAATTCTACTTATATGCGTTACCTACAAGAGACTAATTCATAGAGACAGAATACAAAGTTACGAGGGTCTGAGAAAAGGGGACTGGAAGCTACTGTCTGATGGGCGCAGAGCTCCAGTGTGGATGATGGGGCAGTCGGAAATGGATGGTGCTGGTGGGTGTTTAGCACTGTGAATGGACTTTGTTCTCTAGGATGTAAACTTAAGAATGGCTAAGATGGCAAATTTTATGTTCTACTTACACAGTGAAATTAAGGAATATGAAGCAGTTTTGTACAGACAGAAATATTTTTAAATGGCCTCTCTTTTTGAGACAAGGTCTTGCTATGTACTCCAGGCTGGCCTTGAACTCATGGCAATGGTCTTGCCTCACCCTCCTGAGTGCTGGGATTACAGGTTTGCACCACCACACCCAGCTCTGAAAACTTCTAAAATAAATACAAATAAGCCCACACTTACTACCCACTAGGATGGCTAAAATAAAAGTGCAAGGCAGTGACAGGCTCTGGCGAGGGCGGGGGAAATTGGAACTCTCATGCACTGTTAGTTGGACTGGGAAATGGTGAAGCTGCTGTGGAACACACTTTGGCAGTTTTTGAAATGTTAAACATAGAGTTACCATATGATTCAGCAATTCCACTCCTCGTTGTTGGCCTAAACTGAAAAAAAAAAAAAAAAAATACATCCACACAGAGACACACACACAAATATTCATACAAGTACTATTCATAATTGCCAAAAAATTAGAAATGACCCAAATGGGCATCAAGTGATGAATGGTAAAACTATATGATACAATCATACAACGGAATGCTATTCAGCAATAAAAATATGATACAATCATACAACGGAATGCTATTCAGCAATAAAAAATAATGGAGTACTGTGACATGCTACAACATGGATGAACCCTGAAGACATCACGCCAAAGGAAAGAAGCCAATTACAAAAAACTGTGCAATGTACAATTCCACTTATATAAAGAACAGGAAGAGATCTGAGGCTGGTGGGAGGGGAAATGCAAAGTCCATGCTGCTAGATGCAAGAAAGTAGAATGGAGGCACAGGCCTATGTAGCAACGTAATGAGAAAGAAAAAGAACTGGGGAGACATACTTTAAATTGTTGCTGATAAATAAAAGCTGTGTGTATGTGTGCATGCTTGTGTGTGTGTGTGTTGTTTATTTGGAGAGTGTTGTGTTGGTTTGCTTTGCTTTTTTTGTTTGTTTTTGTCTTTTTGAGACAAGGTCTTGCTATGCAGTTCAGGCTGGACTTGAGCTTTGTAGCCCAAGCTGGCCTCAAACTCACAAAGATCCTCCTGCCTCAGCCTCCTGAGTGCCGGGATTACAAGCATGCACCACCACACCCGGCTTATGTTGGTTTGCTTTGGTTTGCTTTGATCTGGTTCAGTTTGGTTGGGTTGGGTTGGGTTGGGTATTTTTTGAGCAATGATAGAGGTAAGAATTATCCTTGAGCTGTTGGGCTGCTGATTATTTACTGACAAGGGGCTTCAGTAGCACACTGACATGGATCACATATGGATCCCGCCCTGACATCTCTACCCAGCTTTGGGCTTGCTTACCTTCACTGTGGCTGAGCACTTGAACTGGAACAAAGTGGACCTGATCTCAACTCTGAAAGTTCTTATGATCCCACTGGAAAGTCCAAGGAGGAGTGGACACTATTCGAGATTGGAACTAGAATGTGATGTAGATGAGATATGACTGCTTGGGAAACATTCTTGTGTGACTTCACTAAATGAAGCAAACCTGGATTGAATACATGCTAAACTCATAAACTACAAACTAGCAACCAGCTTTTACCTACTAGAACACACACAACTTCCTGAGAAAGAAAAATTCTTTTTGCTTTGGTTTGAATGAATGTATTTCCTAAAATTCATATGTTGAAGTCATAACCCCAACTTAATATTTAGAAGTAGGGGGCTAGGGGGTAATTATGATGAATGCTCTTTAGAAAAGAGGTCCCAAAGAGCTCCCATTCTACCGTGTGAGGACAGGGCTAGGTGTCATCTATGAACTAGAATGCAGGCCTTTACTAGATATGAGATATGCTGGCACTTTCCAACCCTTCAGAACAGGAAGGACTAAATTTCTGTTCTTTATAAGCCATCTGGTTTATGTATGCTATTTTGTTATAGCAGACTAAGACTAAAATAGACACTTTTTGAGACAGAAGGAAGCTAATGACAGTCACACTTGGATAGGTCATTGCCATAGAACTGACAAAATGTCTTGGAAACTGACAGTAGCCATAGAACTTGCTATCAAGAAGGCATAAGAACAACTGCTGCAGCTCTGGAAATACACAGAAAATGAGGTGCCACAGTGAAATGACACCCGTAGAACAAGCACTGGAGATAAGGAAATGCTGCCCACTAAGCTGAGGTTTATGGGGCTGACCTTGAAGATCATTCATGGATCCTACGTTGCCGGGGACTATATGATAGATACCAGTGTATCAGAGTATTATCTCGGAGGGTATTCCTGAGTGTGTTTATTGCATGGTGTGAAGGAGAAGAATGTCCTTGTTGTTAAAAAATACACAGGAAAGTATTTAGAGGTGAAATGTCAAGATGTTCGTAATTTTACTCTTAAATGATGTCTTAGTTACTTTTCTAATTGCTGGGACAAAATGCCTGACACCCACAAGTTAAAGAAGGAAAAGTTTATTTCAGCTCAGTTTATAGAGATTTTATTCTATAAGTTAGCTGGCTCCAAGGCAGGGCAGCATGGCAGAAAGGCATGGCAGAGGAGAGACAGTCCATGGCATGGCAAGCAGGAAGTAATAGCTGAAGCTTCCTTTACCTTTTATATTCTATCCAGGGTACAAGCCTATTGGTGGGTGCCACTCACACCAGTGTGGATCGTCTGTCCCCAGTAAATCCAGCCACACCAGAACTATGCTAAACCAATGAGTGAGCTAACTCTCTCTCTCTCTCTCTCTCTCTCTCTCTCTCTCTCTCTCACACACACACACACACACACACACATCTCCCTCTGTCTCTTTCTCCCCTCTCCCCCTCATATTAGAATATAGGAATAACATGCTAACAAACTGTATGAAGTATAAAAAGATATGCATTATACTATTCTTGCAATTCTATAGATTTAAATTTCTCAAAACAAGAAACTTGGGAAAGGGCTATAACTGACATGGATCCTATTAATAAAAAAAATTTGACCTCAAATGTGCATTTATTTATAAATTATATAAATATACTATTCCAAGTAACATATTCTATGTTTAGACTAGCAAACATGTAAAAAATTGAGAGCTCTCCATGGCTTGAATAAATATCTATTTTTACAAAAAAGTTACCTCCCATTGCAACAAAGAGATTCCCCTGCACAGGCAAACTAGCTCACTGCTGCTGAAAAACTATGGGGCAAAGTGGGAAGTTGCTGGGATGGGGATGCTGAATTCAAAACCTTGTATTAACAGAACAAGAGGTACAGTCAGCCTTCCCGTGCCAAATGGGCAAAAACCTCTGCAGTGGGCTATCTATTCAAGGTGGTGGGAAGCAGCCTGGAGAGCTAGAAGCAGGCTGAGTCGTGTCCTAATGAGAAGACTGTACTGCCAGGAATTTCTGAAAACTATGAGACTTTATCACAATCTGGAGGGCTGCCTGAACTATTATTGTCAAGAAGAGCAAGAGCAAGAAATGAAGGTCAGAACCAGGCCATCAGCACAGAACAGAAAGCCAGCACAGTGGTAGATGGATGTGGAGTAGGGAGAGACTAAATCACTTTCATTTATTTTTTCTTTGTTTCTTTCTTCCTATCTTTCTTTCTTTCTTTCTTTCTTTCTTTCTTTCTTTCTTTCTTTCTTTCTTTCTTTCTTTCTTTTTTCCATACTAGATTGAGTCTTTTCGTTGAGCAACATCCCAGCCCTTTTATTTTTTATTTTTCATTTTGAGACTAGGTCTTGCTAAATTGCCCAGCTAGGTTCAGACTTCTGACCCTCCTCCCTAGCCCTGGGTGTGCTGGGATTGCAGGCATAATGCTCCTGAGGGCACTTCTCTGAGCAGGACAGAAGTGGCTATAAACACCATGGATCAATGGGCTACTGAGCCTCCAGCAAGGATTGGGAGGAGTCCAGGTGCCTCCTCAGGAAAGAATTGTTAAATCTGATGCACAATTCTCTTAAGGGCCACCAAAGGAAAGGTGGTGATTACATTTAAAATCTGATGACATTTCTGGTTTCCCTGGAAGGTCTAAGTTTTCCATCAAGTGGTTTTCAAACCCTGCAGGCATTGTGCAGGGCTCTCAGGATGGGGTAAGGCAACACAGAGGGAGGCGATAGAGGCTGTGCATGCCTTGAGAGCTCTGAAGCGTTAGAAGAGGCGGTCCAGCAGAGGCGGTCCGGCAGAGGCGGCACCTACCCTCTGTGGCCACAGTGAGCGCTCCCTTAGGAGAATCAAGGCCTTGTCACCAGCCTTTGTGAACTCAAAGCTTGGCTGTAACTGTTATTGGATCAGAGCTTCAGTGACTGCCCCTATGCGTTCCCATCATGAGCTCCATCCTCAGTGACCGTCCACCTCCCCCACTGGAGTTTGTACAGGCAGAACTCCAGGCTCCAGGGTGTCTGGGTGCCATCTGGGCCTCCCACTTCTGCTCCCCCCACAGCAACTCCCAGTCAGGGTGGAGCAACCGAGGCTGGCTTCAGGGCTTCTACCCCTACTCTGCCACACCCCCAGGGCCATTCTGCAGGCCTGAGGTGGGCACTGAGGACATGCCCCTCTGATACTAACCCACCCACTATCCCCCATCAGATGCTCTCCTCCGATTCAAATATGTCCCTCCCAGGGCTGTGCCAGCCTCCCTTTCTCTAGGGAAATACACCTAATTCCAGGCCTTGGTCCTGAAGGTAGAAGGGCCTCCAGGGAAGGAAGCTAACAACCTGGAAGGGAAAACACGGTGGGAATATGCCCACTCCACCTGTCCAAGGAGCGGCTTAACTTCCAAAGCTTTTTCTTATTGGTCTTTTCCAGATTCAGAAACATTCCAAAAGTCAGTTTCCTATGAGCCAGGATGTTATTTTCTGCTGGTTTGGGATACGTACATCTGCCGGGTGTGCTGTGTGCATGTTAACTGACATATTACTGCCAGTGACGCATGTGCATGCAATTTAAATACTTTTACTAAGTCCCTGTACACTTTTATGTCTTTCTTCTCTGTATTCACTAGAAGTTGAACATCTTGAATCCAGGAAATATACCTCCTGACCCTTTACACAGTTATGTACTCCAACTGTTTCTTTCCTTCTTTCTTTCTTCCTTCCTTCCCCAGTGTGGGGGATTAAACCCAGCACCTTAGCACTGAGCTGCATATCCAATCTTTTTTTTATTTTGAGGCAGCATCTCTCTAAGTTGCCAAGTTGCCCAGGCTGGGCTTGAACTTACAATTCTCCTTCCTCAGCCTCTCAGAGTGCTGGGATTACAGGTGTGTGCCACCACACTAGGTGTGTACTCTGACACTTCTCCCAAACACAGTCCCTGTCTGATAAATCCCTCTATCATCTCTAATCACATGGTTACCTACACCTTGAAAAAATGTTTGGATTTTCTGTCTGTAACATCACTCTTTCTGGACTGACATTTCACACATTAGAGATGACTCTACCTGAAATATTAAAAGCGCAATAAGTTGACATAGAATTCTGACTTATGTAGTTCTCACCCTTCCCCACAGCGCTAAGAAACAGCAGGAACTTCTCATCATTTCTCTCCTGGTATTTTCATCTTTTGCATAAATTTTGATGGTAACTGGACAAATGAAAGGAGGGGATAGAGTCTGGTGCCATGGTACATGCCTGTAATCCCAGCACTCAGAAGGCTGAGACAGGAGGATTGCTGTGAGTTCAAGGCCAGCCCAGACTGCACAGCGAAACACTGTCTCAAAAAGGAGGAAGAATTTGATTGACTCCTACTAGTATTACATTGTTGAACTACATAGCTACCTTACACATCCTAAAATGTCATTTCCTCTTCTTGCTTATCATGACATTGATAAATTTGTCATTGAGAATTAGCAGTATTGAGAAAATAAATCAGTATTACACTAAAAAAAAAAAAAAAAGGAGGAAGAGGGAGAAGGAGAAGAAGAAAAAGGAAGGGGGAAGGAAGGGGAAGGAAGGGGAGGGGAGGGGGAGGAGAGGAGGAGGGGATGGAGTCACACACTTGCCTTAAGCTCATTGGTGTCAGCCAGCTTGGCTTTGAGCTCAGTGTTGGACTGGCGACAGGCACTCAGCTCCTTCTGCACCCTCTCTACCTTCTTCTCCAGCTTCCTGACAGTGAGATGGGCCTCATCCCTTTCCACAGCCAAGGCCGTACGCAGCTGCCTCTCCCCCTCCAGCTGGGCTATTTTCTGACGGAGGAGATTCATGTGCAGTTCTTTGCTCTCCAGCCTTTCTTTCTGAGTCTTTAACTGGTATGATATAAATAGGGATTGAAAAAAGTGCTAATCAAATAGTCAGTAAGTATCAATGAATCACCCAGATAACGTCAATTTTTATCTACATCTCGAGAAGACTAGGGTATAAACTATCAAAGAAGGTCACTGGGCACCTTTTCCTGATCACATTTTTTATTCGTATTTTTTCCAAGAATTAATTCTGAGGCTGCAAAGTTTTGAACAAAAGAGCCCCAGAAAGTGTGCAAAAGAATCAGCTTTACACACCTGCTTCTCACCAACATTAGTGCCTCATAATGGAAATGTGAAACTACTTTTAAAACTACCCAAGTAGGTTTATCAAGAGCAGACTACAGTGAGGCAGAGAGACAAAATCCTTGCCAACACTCGCTGGCACCAGTGTTCTCTGAAACAAAATAGGCCACAAATTAGTACTGCAACCTAGGCCTGCTAAGTGTAACCCCCAAGGGCTAGGCTGAGCGGCGACCACCGTGAGTGGAGATGCTCTTAAAGTAGGGTGTGCAGAGAAGATATTTAAGAAACCTTTGTGTACGTTTTAAATCTTAGAACTACAAGTGACGTCAAGTAAGTTTTAGTTCTTTGAGGTCTTCATTACGTTCCTGGCCTATACACTTACCCTGGCCATCAAACTTGCTGAGAGAAATGAGTGATGGTTTAGAAAATGACAGTGGATGCTAAGAGAGGAAAGGTCTTCCTTGCTGTGTCTAATTCCACTCTACTGCAAATTTACACTGGAAAGTTCTCTATACACGGGTGCTTTTAACAGTTATATCATTCTTAAGAAAGAACAGTATTGGGTATTAAGAAAGAAAATTAGTTATCTGAGGAGGACTTTGGGGGGAAAGAATTGTAGCTCAATTTGACATCCCTGATTGGATTGGTCTGCCTTCTTTCATAAAATATTCTTCCAGATATAGTAATTTGGGAAAGAGGTCAAATGTGAATTGGGGATCTTATATGAGCCAAGAGTTCAATAATGTTGTTGACTAAAAATTAGCAGTCGTGAAGGTAGGTCTCAGCACCATCTTGGTATAAGAAATAGAGAGGTATGTAATTTGCCCGGGCTCAACCAGCTTGGGAGAGCCACAGCAGGAACCCAGATGTGACAGTCACTGACTCTGCACTAGAACTCAAGCGTAGAATCTTCTAAGAACTATTATAAGAGCACATCTGTGTTTTCCTTTTTCTTTCCCCAATACCAATAACTGTTTTACAAATATTGATTTTTTTTTAGTAATGGAACTAGAACCCGGGGCCCTTTACACTGAGCTATGTACCCAGACCAACTAATAATTATATATATATATCTCTTTCATCTAGTCATTCATTTGGTCCCAACTGTTTCTAACTCTTTCTTTGAGTGAACGAAAAGTAAATCCTTCTCACTGTCCACTTGCTAGTGGCATAGAGTGTACAATCGCAGAGACAGCAGGATCTCCTCCTCTTCTCCCAAAGCCATGGCCAAGCTCTGTCTGCCAGTCTCCCTAGCTCCTAGGTTCAGAACGTACCCTGGCTAGGGGTAAAAGTACAGGGTCATGCAGCACATGCTAGGCACTTTCTTCAAAAGACGTCTCTTCCGTGTTCTGCACCTCCCTCTTCCTCACCCCCTTCTTCTCCAGCCTTCTGCATGCAACACAGATATAATGGTTTCAGGCACCATGCTGAACCAGGAGGCTAAGGACCACTCCAGGAATGGGAAAGGGGTGAGCTGAGATGAGGCTGGTTCTTAGAACAGAGCAGAGCCGCTATGCTCTGCCTATCTCCAGAAACACATGTGGGATAAGAAAAACCTTCTACTTCTTTCAGCCACTATTATTTGGGGCCTCTATTACACACAGTGAAAATAACCTTAGATGATACACACACTTACCAACTCTTCAGACCTGCAATGGAAACTTGTGTTCCATATAAGGATAGGTGTGGCAGCACATGTCTGTAATCCCAGCACTCTGGGAGGCTGAGGCAAGAGGATCAGAAGTTTGAGTCTTGCCTGGACAACTTAGTGAGACCCTGTCCAGAATGCAGAGGGCTGGGGGTGGAGCTCAGTATGAAGGCCCTGGGCTCACTACCCAGCACCACGAAAAACATCCTAAAAATATATCTTTTCAATGTGTTTTCTAGACACACTGATAAATATGGTAGAGGTCAACTGCTTTTCTTGCTTTTACAACATTTCAGTAACACCTACCTTTCTCTGTAAATTGTGGGCAATAGTCTTGTTTTCAATGACTGCGTTGCTCTCGAGGCGGACCAGCTGTTCTGTGCGAGCTAAAACTACATCCAGACGCATGTCAAAGCCAAGTTCAGCAGCCATCTGGTTCAGCTTCATTTTTTCTGAAAGCTGATCCAGAAATTTAAGATACTAAACAAAAATAAAAATGGGACACAAAAGTAAAGTTAATGTGGATCTCCTGGAATCTTCCTCTTTCTCCCAGGCTCACAGGTGGTTCTCTTTAAACCCAGCATGGAGCCTGGACTCTGAGCCCAGGCCTTGGTGATAAATTCCTGAACAACCCTAACCATTTCATTCTCTGCCCTGCTCCTTGTCCAAATGCTCTTTCTTGTCCAGGTCAGTGACCTTGGTGTTCAATCCAATATGGTACATTTCTTCTCAACCCTACCATGGGAAATGCGGCAACACCCCTGCTTGCATCCTCATCTCTGCTTTGGCAACATGGTGCTGCAGCTCCCAGGCTGACCCAGTGCCAGGTGGCTGCCCATCCACCACCTTCCAAAGGAGTTTTGCTCACCAACTAGGCCCTGGCTTCAAAGGTGGGAACTGCCACTCAACCAGTTAGCACTTAACTCTTCTTGGGCAACAGAGACAAACACAAAACAAAACGCTCCATACTTACAAAATTTGAATAATATTGTGGGGTTTTTATTAAGTTTATTGGTACATTTTAGATACACATAATGACCACATTCATCATAGAGAATTTGTACTCATACATGATATATTTTGATTTCTCCTTTTTTCCCAGTCCCCTCTCCTGTTTACAAAGTGTTGTTTCTATTTCATCTTTGATTTTTTAATCATTTTTTTCCTTTTCTTCCTATCCCCCTTCCCCTACCCTAGTTCTTCCCTTTTGAACAATTTCTTCCCATTTCACAATGTCTATTGTACATTTTGATCCTTATTTATTCTTTCAGTTTCTCACACTGGGGAGACAATGTGATATTTACTCATGTGAGTCCAATTTATTTCACTTGAGGGTATGATCTCAAGTTGCATCCATTTACCTAAAAATGCCTCAAACTTATCTTTCTTTAGGGCTGAGTAGTATTCTACTATATTAAAAAAAAAAAAAACCCACATCCTCTTTATCCATTCCTCAGTTGATAGGCATCTGGGTTGTTTCCAAGATTTATCTATTACAAACTGTGCTGCTATAAACATAGATGCACATAGATTGCTGTTATATGATGTTTTTAGTTTTGGGAGGATACCCAGAAGGGGAACATTGTGGGTTTTCTTAAGTTAAAATGCTTTCAAAAAGTTTTTAAATATGTTTAATGCCAACCTTGCACAGTAGCACACATCTGTAATCCCAGCTACTCAGGAAGCTGAGGCAGGAGGATTGTAAAATCAAGACCAGGTTAGGAAACTTAATGAGACCTTGTTTCAAATTAATTCAATACTATTAAAAGGGCTTGGGGTATAGTTCAATGGTAGAACCCTTGCATAACATACATGAGGGAAAAAAAACTTGCATGAGGTCTTGGGTTCTACCGTCAGTACTGGGGAAAAAGGTGTGTAATGCATCAAAGTTAAATGAACAACATGCTAAAATAGACTTCTGTGAAAGATGTCAAGGTTCTTAACATAACCAGCTTAGAGTTACTTCCTCCACTGGGCTGCTGGCTTATCTGGCTGTGCCCAGACCCAGAATAACGCTTACCAAGCACTCGCTGGCTGAGCAAATCAATCAATGAGCCCCCTGTATCATAATTGCATGCTTTAGTCCTTTGATCTTTTCTTCTCATGACGATAACTTCTCATCCATCTGGCATTTGTAGGCAATCAAATGTTTAAATAAGCATAATTTCCTGTGAGTCTAAGCATATCAGCCTCAAGCCTGGAACTATCTAGATTTCAGTTGTCAGGATGAAATTATCTGTAAGTGTGTATTTTCCAATTTTGTTAAATAGCATCCATATAAATACCATTTAATCTCTTGTTTATAAGTCACTGTCATTACAAATACCACACGTTGCTTTGTGTCTCAGTGCCATAGGTTGCTTTTACCAGTGCATCATCAGGTTATTGCCTCTTAACTCAGTGCCAGCTCTCCCTGTGGAATTTTTAATTTCTTGTAGTATCTGTAAGTGACAGCTGCTATCGTTGCGTTTTACATAATAGTCGGTGCCTTTTATGTGGAACTATAAGAGCCCCTTTACTGCATTTCTACATCGACCCAGCCACTTTGCCTGTGAGGATCTACAAGCCAAGACCCTGCAGAGAAAGAGTCTGTTTCAAGGATCTCAGCTATACCTCAGATTACAGCTGCTAGACGCATTTAACTTCATAGAAGCAAAGGAAGTTGAATCACTGCTTAGCATGAATAAAGAAATGGAGCATTCGACGCTATTTTGTGCTAGCCTAGCTTGCCTGCATTTAGTATTTAATCTTCACACAACTTTGTTTTTCAATTTTACCACATACCCGCCGTTGCTAGGACGTGCACTTTGTATGCAATTATCTGTGGAAAAGCCACTGTAGACAGAATTAGCTTACATAATGTGCTTTCATAACTGGGAGTTACTTTTGGCATAATCTCCATTAAAATTCATGTATATAGAAATGTAGTGATTCATTTATATAGAAAGGAAGGAAATGAAACCAATCCACCTGAAATTCTTCCCTTTGGTTTATTTTTTTTCTATAATTCACATAGTATTTATCAACTTTTTCTCTAGACCCTAGAGACAAGAAAAAACAATTTAAAAACAGACTTTCCTAAAGAAAGAATAGATTAAAAATGGAAACAAAGCTTTTATAAGTAAGGAGAAGAAGAAGGGTTGAAGGGAGGGGAGGGGAACAGGGGAAAAAGAAGAATCAAGATAGATTACATACAGGTACAAACTCCCTACTATGAATGTGGTCATTATATATTTATCAAAAGTGTACCAATAAAATTCATTTAAAAAAAGATTTCCCTTAACCCCAGTAAACTTGAGATAAATCATCATGGATGAAAATTGCTGTGACAAGCCATGGCATGGTGGCACAAACCTATAATCCCAGCACTTTAAGAGGCAGAGGCAGGAAGATCATAAGTTCGAACCTAGCCTGAGCAATTTAATGACTTAGAAAGTCCCTGTCTCAAAAATTAAAAATGAAAAGGGCTGGAGATGTAGCTCAGTGCAAAGGCCCTGGGATCAATTCCCAGGACCACTGAAAGGAGAAAAAATATACACTGTGATAGAGGCGAGCACCTGCTGCTTGGGGACCACGCACAAGCAGAGCTTAGTCTCTGGGAGGACACCCAGGAGAAGTGACATCTGTGCTGCACCTCGCAGAGATGGCTGTTACCAGGTGGGAGGAGAACATTATGTCAGGAGGAAGAGCTCCAGCGAGACCAGAGGAGCACTGCTAGAAATTGGAATGTGGGTGTCTTCAGTCTCAGCGTTTACCACACACCCTGCCAGCATCCTGCTGGTCCCTGAAGTCTTCTGAGTTTGCCCTCATTGGCTGGAAAGATGTTCAGGAAGAGATGTAAGGAGGAGAACTAGGCAGCATGCCCAGTGTGAGGCCATGATAAAAGAAGGAATCTGAACTTGACCCTGAGAGCCATAGAGAGCCATCAGCCACCCAATTTTCAGACAGGAAGTGAGATCAAACATGCGATTTACAAAGACCTCTCTCGCAGCTGTAAGGAGCAAGTCTTAGGTATGGTGGGCAGGCCGAGGAGGCCTATGAAAAGGCTCTCCCTGGAGTCCACACAAGTTAGATGATGCTCAGAGCCAGAGCCCCGCTACTGATCTAGACACAGGGTGGGTGGTGGTGGAGGCACAGTGTGGAGACAGGATGGCACTAACCACTAAGGCACTGGTTAGAGAAAGGGAAGAGGTGGGAAAGGCACAGGTAGGTGGAGGCAGACTGCCAGCATCACTGAAGCAGGACAGGCAAAGATGAGGACAGGTCACTTCAGTCCCGAATATGTCTAGGTTTTCAGGGACCATCTAGGTGGGGCTGTCCAGATTACCGTATTACACTCAGGTGAGGTATTTCTTTTCAAAATCAAAACCCTAACCAACACCTGCCTTCAAATATATAATGGAAAGAAAAACTCCACCCTCCCTTATTTCTTTCTTTCTTTTTTTTTTTTTTTTGGTTTTTCTCCGGTACCGAGAACCGAACTCATGACCTTGCGCTTGCCAGGCAGGCACTTTGCCGCTGAGCTAAATCCCCAGCCCCTCCTCCCTTATTTCTTGAATCAATTCCCTGACATCACTCACAGAACTACTGCTTGATCCACAACCTTATTATCTTCTGAGGTGGACTATTCTAAGAGTCTCCAGACTGGACTCCCTGCCTCTGGCCTGCGTAGCCTCTGAGCCAGTCTACTTTCTAAGCCAGGAAACTCTTTCACTGAAAACCCTTTTATAGCTTCCCAGTACCTATAGGATGAAACCACAGTAGTTTGCCTGGCCTTGCCCCATTATTCCTACCAGCCACCAGTGCTGCCCCAGGCTGCTGGCCTCACCAAAGCATCAGCCTCCATCTCCTTGTATCTGTTGCTTCCAAGGCCATCTTGTCAACCTCCATTTCTTCTTTTTCAGGCAGTTCTCTCCTCTGTATGCCTTCCTATCTCTTCTGCCTGACTGTTCCTGTTCCTTTAAGGTCCGTCTTGGTTACTTTTCTGTCATTGCTGGGACAAAATACCTGATGCCCAGAATTAAGGGAGGAAAGGTTTATTTAGCTCACAGTTTGTGGAGGTTTCAGTCCATACTCACCTGGCTCCAAGGCAGAGTGGCACATGGCAGAGGGCAACAGTTCATGGTGAAGACAGCAAAAGCAAGAGCAAAAAAGGGAGGAGCAGCAGAGAGCAAGTCTCTTTCCCTCCCTTATATTGCATGCAGGCTGCCCGCCCTAGGGCGGTGTAGCATTCACACCCATAGTCCCAGCATTAGACCATGAATCAATCATAAACTCTAGAAGCTCGGTCCATGATTGCATGAGGCTTTTGGGGGACATCCAGACATAAACCATAATATTCTGCCCCTGGCCGCCCCCCATATGTACCTCTTTATGCAAAAGGCATTTTAGTCCATCTCTAAGAGTTGCCAAAGTCCTAACAGTTTCAGCATTGCTGAAAAGTCCAAGTCTCCTCCAAGATCTAAGGCACACTCTTAGCTGTGAGCCCCTGTACAATGAAAAGCTAAACACTTCCAACATTCAGTAGCACAAGATAATCGTTACCATCCCAAATGGTACAAACAGGGAGATACAAAGCATTGGGAACAGAGCAAGTCCAAAATCCAGCAGGGAAAACATTAAGTCCTGCAGTTCCACGTGCAACATCTGAGGCAATCTGTGGCAAATTGTGAACTCCACATGGCTCCGCCTCTATGGCACTTCTGGTGGCTCCAGCTCCCATGGCTTCTCTCTTGGGCCCACTTTTCTCCCTCTTGCAGCTTTCCTCAGACAATCCACATTCCTGGCTTTTCCAAACTTCTAGGGTGTCCCCTACACCTTTCACTTCACATTGACAGCTTCACATGCTGCCTTCCCAGGGACACACTGCCTGGCCTCCCAGGCCTTCTGAAATCTAGGTGGAAGCCTTCTTAAGCTCAGAACTCCTGCGTTCTGCATGCGATTAAAACCACCACCATGTGGATGATGCCAAGATCTTCTGCCAGCTGGACCAGTAGCCAGGTTTTCCTCTCTCTTGGCTGTAGGGGTCAAGTTCCTGGATTGCTGAGCACTGTGAATCTGATTCTGAGGAACAAATTCTCCATGCTGCCACCATTCTGGAACCTGGTGGGGTCACTGCCATTTTGGAACCTGGTGTGGCCACCGCCACCATTCCAGAACATGGTGCTCTGTGGCTTTCTCCTCAAAGCAAAGTCTTTCACTTTGGCAGGTTTGAGACCACAAAGGGTGGAGACTTGCTGTTTCTTATGATGCTCTCAGGCCATCTTTTATATTCTCCTGTTCCTTCTCAGCAATCAAGATCTCAGCTCTTTCTTTGCAGTCCACAGCTTTACTGGAGCTTCCTTTCTGGCCAAACTCACAATGTTTTAAATCATCCTGCTGGGCTCTTTGCTCTTGATTCACAACATAAATCTGGCTAAAAGCCCCCAACAGTAGCCATGCCACTGCCCCAATACTCAGCTGCCTTGAAATTTCTTCTGCCAGATTAATTAGTCTGCCACCCTTAATTTAAGTCTCAAGCAAAGGACACAAGCAAAATGCAGATAAACTTTCTGCCAAGCCATAACATCATTGTCTGGACTCCAACAACCAATGCAGTCCTTCCCAGCAGAAACCTCCTGAACCCAGTATTAACCAGCAGCATGTCTATCAGCCTTCTGGTCTTCTGAGCTCTGATTAGAATCTCCCAGACAGAACAGCCCAAGGCGTTCCAGCATTTCTCTTTCAGGTGAAATCTCTGAACCTTTCCAAACACTTCCCACAAGCCATTTCCAATGGCTCTTGAATCACATGGTCAGGGATAGTCACAGCAATGACCCCACTTCTCTGGTACTAAATTCTGTCTTAGTTTGGGGTTTTTGCAAGGGGAACAATACAACACAGGACACATATTTATAAGATTATTTATAATAGTTACCCAAGGAATCATATACAAAGAGAGTGCAGGAAATCTGTCCACACACTAAACACCAAAGAATTCAGCTGAGGGCCTGGATCCCATGGCAATGTCCTGCATGAGTCCAGCTGAAGACCTAGAGCCCATAACAATACCCCCCATGAGTCCAACTGGAGGCCTAGAGCCCACGACAATGTCTCATACAGGCCAGTTTCATGGATCTGTGCTGGGAAGGCTCAAAGGTCAGTGGTGGAGCTAGAAAGTCTGTGCTAGTGGGATGAAGGATCTGAGCTAGCAGGCTGAGGGATCTGTACTGCAGTCAAGAAGCAACGCTCAAAGTAAGAACCAGAGCTCCCCCGAAAAGTAAAACAACCATCCTCAGCAACAGTGAGGTCTCACGCTCCTCTGATGATGAGAACAGCCAGGCTCCTGTCAGGAAAGCCAATGTGACAAATCTTTGTAGGGCTTCTCCAGGAGATTGAGTGGTACACCATCTTCTCCTCCAGAGCCAGGAAGTGATGCTCAAAGTGAGGACCAGAGCTCCCCCAAAGTGAACTGCAGCTATTCTCAGCGACAAGGTCCCAAGCTCCTCAGATGATGAGAATAGCCGAGTTCGTCAGGAAAGCCAGCATGACAAGCTCCTCCAAGAGAACAGCTCCTTGCAGCTTCTAACAGCACCCAAAAGCTTCTCAGCTCCCAACAGCCTCTTATGCTGCTGCCAACAATCCTCAGGTGGGACCCCCACACCCAGCACCATGCTGGTTCAGTTCAGCTGGGGGTTGCAAGTTGATCACCAGTTGTCAGTCCACCACAAGGCCCCTGTCAACTATTGCCTCTTCTGTGAAGAAGCCTCCTCTCCTCACACACGCACACACACTGAAATCAGAGAGAAGTCCTTCGTCCTTTTTCCAAGTCTTTGCCACACTTTACAACTATCTCTATGTAGTACTGGCAGGAGTGGGGCTGTGCTGATCTACCTGTGTCAGCCCCCGGACTGATTTCTAGACACCTTTCCCGCAGGGCTGCATGCCTACCACGAGACAGCATTGGGCTTCCTGGATTACTTTTAACTCTAAAAGAATTAAAAGGAGTCTTAAGACTACAGATTTTTTTTTTATCTAAGTGTATTTTACATGCCAAATTCTGCATCTGTGTTCTCAATGTCATTTGCTTCTTTTTCTCCTCCTAGCCTCTGTCCCACAGACTCACAACCCACAAGCCCTTACCTCCCTATCCTGCTCACGGGAAGATGTCTTTGACCCTGTTTGTTACAGATGTCGCCTTGTGCCTTTTCTTTTGCCCAGATTTCACAGTGGTCTTCTCGTGAGCCTGTCCCCCTCCCACTTCTAGTCAACCCTCAGCCCAGAGCAAGCAGGTTCCCTTCTCCATTCTACAAATTTGTGTCTTGAAGGTCACAGGGGATCTGTGCACACTCCGGGGGGACAGTTCTCCTCTCCTCTCCTCTCCTCTCTTCTCCTCTCCGCTCCTCTCCCACTGGTTTGGAGACACCATCATTTCTAAGGGTCTCTACCCTTCAGTGTCAGCCTTACAGTGACATCTCCTCTTTTTGTAACACAGTCATGCGTTACTTAGCAGTGTGGATGCTCTGAGAACTCCATTAAACAGCTTCATCACTGGAGTGAACATCACTGACTGTACTTTTCATAAACTCAATCGGCTTCAGTGTCATTAGGCACTATAACCTTATAGGACTGGTGTCACATGTGCAGTTCATCACTCACTGACACACCATTCAGCAGTATGTGACTGTAAATTACACTCATAATCACTTACCACACTTCGTGTTCCACAAAATAAAGAGCACTCAGTCTCCATGACACAAGCCATTGCACTATTCTCTATTGTCATTGCCCCACTAAGAATGCCACCTATGGACATATGGGATTTACAGCTCGGCATTCTCTGAACAAAGCATTTCAAAATTCCCTGCCCCTGTTGAAGCTGTTTCCAATGTAGCATTCACCCTTTCTCAGCACTATAATCCTACTTGTCCTTCAAGGATGAACATGATTATCTCCTCTCTTATAAAACTGTATCTTTATCCAGAAGTGCCTACAATACTTTATTAATGCAACAGTACTTTTACAGCAGAGTCTGTGGTACAGCAAATGACCTGAATGGTGTTTCTCCTGTTGAATTATGAAGCTTTGGAGAGCAGGAACTGTACATTATTTATATTTGAACCTCCCAGATCTTCAGGGAATATACACAATGGGTACTCAATAAATACCTATTATGGTGGGGATCCAACATATCCCCGCAAATGGTCCATCGTGTTGAAGGCATGATTGCTGTTGTGCTTTGGGAGGTGATGGGATCATGGGGGCTCTCCTCTTAATCCACAGATGAGATCATAATTTAATGGTATTTGGGGGAAGGTGATGGAAATAGGAGATGGGACTTAGATGACGGAAGTGGATCATGGGGTGTGATAAATTTTATCATCAGCCTTTCCTTCTCTTTCCTTTTTTTCTGCTTCCTGGTTGCCATGACATGAAAGTTTTCTTCTTCCACACCCTTAACCATGGTGTTTCTCCCTCTCCACAAGATTGAAAACAATGGAGCTAGCTAACCATGGACTGAAACCTCTGCAACCCTGAGCCCAAATAAATCTTTCCCCTTTTATATCGTTTGCCTAGGTATTTAGTCACAGCAAGGAAAAGCTGACTGACACTGTACCTACCAACTTTAGTGGAATTAATGGAAGTCAAGGAAGATCCAAACAATAGGAAGGGACTTATCACTCCTTGAAATTCATTCATGACCCAGGGTACATTCAGTGTAAGTCCTGCAACACCCAGAACATTCTCAAGTCAAGTTCTGAATGACCCAGACGCTTCCACCCAGGCGCACAGCCTCAGGGTCTTACTTTTTGTTTCTCGAAATTCAAGTTGTCTCGCAGAACTTCTCCAGAAACCAGCTCTCCCTCCAGGTCTGTCAGCTGGCCCTGAAGAGCCTCCAACTTGTTTTCTGCTTGTTGGGCCCTCTGTAGAGTTTTCTGGTGAGACTCAGACTCATTTCCCAACTGTTCAGCAAGCTCAGATACTTGAGATTCAAGCTGGGAGACCATCTGGAAACGAAGACACAGTACAAGGATAAGCCTTGTTTGAGATGCAACAAAGTGTTAAAATCTAGCTCTTAGCCCGAGTAGCATAACTACTTCTCACACCCACTTCCAGATTCTTGTAAAAATTAAATTTAAAAAATAAGTCACTGATAGCCCTATTTGCTTCTGTTCGAAATAAATCTACATTCATTATTAATAAAATGTTTTGGGCTAATATTTTTTGTTTTTATGTAATTCCTTCAACAGACTAATCAATAAATATTTACAGATAAAATTTACTTACCTCCAAAACTGTCATTATTTTAAGAGTTTCAAAGCTTAGTTAGGAAACAGAATTAAGACAATAAATATTTTCAAAATCTACAAAAGAATAATTTGCCCCAAAAACTGCTTCACCACATACAGCTGATTAAAGACTATACAGTGAATTGATCCTGATAATCTAACAGGGAATTCCAGTGAAGAAATAGATTTTTTGCAACCTTGTATTGCGTATCACTTATTCATCCCCTACACTCCAATGTCATTGACTTTACATGACATAGTTATACAGCGGTTTTTATCATTTGAAGGGCCAAAATCTCTCCGATATGGTGATATCCTATAAGCAAGCAAAAGAATCCAACGGCTATCCTCTCTCCTGCCCTATAAAACCAAAGGCCCTCTGCTAAATTCCCCTAAGGCTCCCTATTCAGAAAAGATGCCAATATTTCCACCCTTCCCAAGAGTCCCTCTCTGTCTCAACTGTCCTGTCCCCTTAAACCAAGAGCATAAGTGTATTAGAGACCTAAAGAACATTTTCAGATTCCCACGCTGATTTTGTTAAACTCAGCTTTTGTCAGATATTGAACTCAATAAAACTAACATACCTGGGATGAAAAACCTGTTTCTTTTGATGGTTTATTTTGGAAGAGGAAGAGAAAAGAGTAGATATTTACATAACATGACACCGCTGAATAGGGTGAAACATCTTGACTGGTTCAGCCTTTTTATAGTCTAAATTTTAAAAAAGAATACATCTTCTGCCTGCCTATCTATCAACCGCCATGCTTAAAGGCAAGAAGGTATTTGAGTTACCTCAGTTTTCTGAGAGGTTGCTAGATGAAAAATAGTGAGATTTCATCTGAGTTACCCTCAGAATTTAGACTGAGGACCTACAGGTATAAATCAAAGAAGGAATTCTATGCCTTTTTAAGAGAAAATTTCTCTCCAGTCCCTCTAATAATAATGGTAATACATGCCCATTATAAAATATTGAAGGCAAAAATGTATAAAGAAGCAAAAAATTGCCCCATGATACTATTCCCCACAGGCAACAAATGTTAATATTTTAAAGTAATTCGTTAGGGATTGTTAAAATATCAATGAGATTATATTATGTATGCAACATTCTGTCTTTGTTTCTATCTGGTTATATTTTAAGCATCTTCTTGCCCCATTCAAAATTCTTTTTGGTCGGGGGAAGAGAGTTTCACTATGCAGTTCAGGCTGGCCTTGAACTCATCAGCAGTCCTCCTGGCTCAGCTTCCCAAGCCCTGGGATTACAGGTATGTGCCACCACACACCCAGCTACCATTCAAAATTCTTAATTAATATTTTAATGCTGCACTAAGAATCTATCATGAGGTTGTGGAATGTAGCTCAAAGTAAAGCATTTTCCTAGCATGCAGGAGCCCTTGGTTTCTATCCCCAGGACCTAGAGAAAGAATCTATAATGAGAATGTCGTATAATTTACTTAAGCATTCCTTTGTAGGAAAAGAAAACCTTCCTAGAGATTAAGGCTGTTTGAAGACACCATCCAGTTGGTAAAGAATTCCCAGTCACTAGAAATGGCCAGAAGTGGGCCAACTATTTAAGAATTTTACATTAATGAAGAGATATGCGGGAAAGGTTAGGCCAGATGAACCCTAAACTCTTTAATCCTGTACTTTTATGGCTTTCAGGGTTTCTGACCCATAATTTACTCAAGAGTGTGTGTGTGTGTGTGTGTGTGTGTGGGTGGGTGTGGGTTTGGGTGTTAGAGACTGAACCCAGGGCCTTTGTACTGCATTACATCCCCACCCCTTTTTTATGTTTTAATTTGAGACAGAGTCTCACTGAGTCACTCAGTCGCTCAGGGTGTGCTAGTATTTGCAATCCTTCTGCCTCAGCCTCCCAGAATGCTGGGACTACAGTTGTGTAACACCATGCCCGGCTAACTTCTATGGGAACTTAAAACCAGATGTTTGACAGTACCCTGTTCAGAATTATATTTCCCAAGGAAATTGTCAATGTCCTTACAGAATATAAGAAGCTGAGAAGCTTCATTTCGCATTTACTACTCTTAGTGTTCATTAACAATAGATCTGCTCCTAGAGCAAGAGATACGATGGATTGTCCAGGCCCAGCACACAAGGAAAATTGCAGAAAAATGGCCATACATCAAAGTCCACAGCTGCCCCCTCCCCAGAGAACTGGCTCATGTCATTCAAGGTTTAACACCTGCTTCACATGGAACTCCAGGGAGGGAGGGACTCTTTCCACCAGAAGAGCCATCAACACTTGGCCCGTGGCATTGGTGACCTAGCAAAGAGAACAAAACCAAAGGGAACACAGACCCAGAAAGCTGGGCTGGAGGGAGGCAGATGGGGTCACTCAGCCCTGTGCAGAGGCTGCAGCCCTCACTCGAGGAAAGAACAGCCTTCCTTAGACATCATCAGCAAGGGCTCCATCCTGAAGATGGCCCCGAGCAGACACTAAGTTAGCCGGAGGGAGGGAGGAAGAGCCTGGGAGAGTCTCCGTGGGGGGCGGGGAGTCTGGAGTCAGACAAGACCGATTCAAGCCTCAACAGCCCTGCTCACCGGTGTGTTACCTGAAGCAAGCAATTAGCCTCTCTGAAGCCCACAGATGATCAAATGAGCCTATCTAGATCATCTCAGGAGCAAACCTGAGCACCAGAAAAGATGTTCCCTGCTTCGGTCCCCTGTGAAGCCACACCTCCTACTGTGCAGCAACACGGTGTCAAACCTTGGCAACAGCTGCCAGGGGAGGCAGCACCTGCGAGCCTTGCTCCGCGTCCGTCTCTTCCTGCAGGTTACCCTGTATGCAGGACCAAGCTCAGCACACTGTGTCTGCTCATTAACAGTAAACCTATTGCAAACCCCACTGAAGTACAATAAAATGCTTCCAACTTTGCCGTCAGTATTACCGCCCTGGGGTGTGGGCTCAGCCAAGGACCTGCTCTTTCCGTTAAGAACTTTTCAGAAATCGTCCTCGTTGTGTTTCTCAGATTATTTTCAACTGTATTTCTGTCACCTAGAAGTATTTCTGGAAAGGACACATAAAGGACAAATGTGCTTGAATCAAAGGTAAGAGGGTCCCACCTGTATGTTTGCCCTCTGTGGACCCAGAGGTGTTCCAAGGAGCCTTGAAGACCCTACAAGTGTAACTTTTAACATCACTAATACGTACAGTTGAACTATACAGAATCTACCCAACTGCCATGCCAAGATGCTGGAGTCTTTTCGCAGCAGAAGTAACAATAGCTAAATCTTTAAGGTACTGTGTCCTGTATGTCCATAAAAAGATGAATGACAGAAGATGTGCTATATGTGCAAAACGGAGTACTACTCAGCCATAAAGTGGAATAAAGTTGAGTCATTTGTAGGAAAATGGATGCACCTTGAGACCATAGTGCTAAGTGAAATGAGTCAGACGAACAACCCTAAATATCGCATGGTTTCTCTTATATGAGAAATCCAAGGCACAAAACTTTAAAGAGCAAAATAAAAGAGAGACAATAAGAAACAGAGAGATGATATTTTATAAGTGGAAACAGGACCAAGAGTAGGAGGGAGTGGAGAGGGAAGGAAGAAGGAAAAGAAAGTAAAAAGAATTAAGAAGTGTTCAGTGACATCTCTACATGTACCAACTCCTCACAATAAATGTAATTACTATGTACTACAAACATGTACTAATAAAATTTTTTTAATTAACCCCAAAAAAAAAAAGAGAGAGAGAGATTCTGGATTCCAGAGAAGAGCAAACATCTAAGAACCTCCCTACCCCATCACATAGCTTGGTTTCCTATGATTATTTATGTGTCGGGGTACATAACACTACCAGGTTTGTTCAGAGCTAAATTTACATAAATGTGTTCAGATCTATGAACACTCCCATCTGACTGTTCCTGGGAATGTCTAATGCCAGTGCCTGAATGACGAGCATATGTGTCCACCAAGACTGGAAGCACATGTTGTTTTCACACTATGAAGTCTCAGGCATCAATAAGCTTGTCCTTCATTTTTTTCTCAGTATCATCTGTTAATATACACCTGACATTCTTGGGGACAGAATGTGTGCCAGATTTCCACCCTGGAGACGTAGGCCAGAATACATACCTCAATTTTTTCAAACAAAAAAAGGCCCTGCAGTAAACTCTGCTCCAGGCATAAGCAGCAGGGTTTGGGGAAGTGAAGTCATAATGCCCTAACAGAGTTGATTCTTCTCCGAAGGACAAGGACTTGATTTCACCAGAGAAGCATTTTGCTCTAAGATTAAACCAAACAGAAGCAGAATAGCTTTAAATTGAAAAAGAGCTTCCTAGGTCACTTAAGAACCACAAACTTTGGAGCATAAACAAGTCTGCTCTGATTATTCAAGCTTTGATTTTCGCTTAGGAAGTACATAGAAGTCCCAGGTACCAGAAACTCAACATCAAACCAGTCCCCTTCCTTCTGGCCTGAGTGCATGGAGCATAGTGCTGACTGGCTGGCCCTGCCCCTCCCCCTTTCCTTCTGTCAACTTTCGTTGTGGGTGGAGCTGGGCAGCCCAAAAAATAAACATTGAAACACTCCATACTTCAAGAATGTGACTTTGTTTAGAAATGAGCTCCTTGCAGAGATAATCAAGTTAAAATGAGGTCATTAGCATGGGCTCTAATCCAATCTGACAACATCCTCATGAAAAGAGACAATTTGCACACAAAGTCAGATATGCATAGAAATTAGAAGGTATCCATAAGACCAGGGATGCCTGAGGCCACCAGCAGTAGGGTGACCAGAATGGAGCACGTCACTCTTCACAGCTTTCAGAAGAAACCAGCCCTTCCAACACCACGGTTTCAGATTTCTAACTTCTGGAAACATGAGTGAGGAGCTTCCATTATTTGAGCCACCCAATTCGTGGTACTCCATTACCAAAGCCCTAGGGAAAAAAACCCCACCCAAGAGGCTGGGAAGCTAAACCCCTACTGCTCACTCTCGAGGATGCCTGTGTAGCCGGGGTGACCTGGAACACAGCCATGTGCAAGGAAACACCAGCAGTCTGCTGCCCCTTCTGGGGAAAGGCCCCCTTCAGTATGTGGCGGGATTTATGACAGAGCAGGAGAAAGATGATGGTGCACGGCCAGCAGAAGAGGGATCAGAGGCCATGGAGTCCGCTTCAGGTCTTTTAGAACATCCAGCTGGGTCCCCTCAGCTCTCACACAGCCTTCAGAATAAGAAGGTTTCCTGTGAAGAAAGTAAAGCTTCCACGTGTCTAACGTAGACAAAAAGGTGGTCCATCCAGTTCTATGTGCATAAGCTTGTATGATTCCTCTTTAATTTAAGAAGTGAGACTGGGCACCATAGCACCCACCTTGGGAGGCTGAGGCAGGAGGATCACAAGTTCAAAGCCAGCCTGGGCAATTTAGCAAGACCTTGTCTCCAAATAAAATAAAAAGGCCTAGGGTATAGCTCAGAGGTAGAGCATTTTCCTTGCATGTGCAAGGCCCTGAATTCAATCTCTGGTACCAGAAGTGTGTCTCTGTGTGTGTGTCTGTCTGTCTGTCTGTATGCATCTGTGTCTGTGTAAAATTTAGGAAAAAACAAGAAGTTTATCATGGTCGTGTTCTCCTTACACATGATCAATTTTCATCCAGATGGTTGGTCAGTTCAACCCCTCAAAGTAGGGGAAGTTTTGCTTCAAAATTCTAAAAAAAACCTAAAATTGTAACTTTCTGCCATGGAGCAAAAAAACTGTTATTTTATAAACACCTGTCCCAGCACTTGGGAGGCTGAGACAGGAGGATCACTATGACTTTGAGACCAGTCTGGGCTACAGAGTGAACTCAAGGCCAGCCTGAACTGCAGAGCAAGACCCTGTCTCAAAAAGACCAAAACAAACAAACAAACAAACAAACAAAAAAACACCTGTTACAATGACCTCAATTTCTAATACTAAATAGCATTTAAAAACTCATTTAAGATTGCAGGGACCATAATCTTAAGTGAAATAAATTAGGCAGACAAGCTTAAATATCACATTGTTAGCTCTTACATAGAACCCCAGGGTAAAAATAAAGAGCAAAAATAAAAGAAAGATAACAGTAGGGAGGTGATCACTCTCGAAGAAGAAGGAACTCAAGAGATGAAGGGAAGGGGTACAAGACAGTGAAAAAGAATTAAAATGTGTTATGTACATGGACCAACTCCACACAAGGAAGTAAACATTATGTACTACAGACAGGTACAGAAAAAAAAAAAAAGGAAGGAAGGAAGGAAGAAGTGGGAGAGAGGGAAAGGATACTGGATAAAAAGGCATTAAGATGTGTTTCGCACTTGTACCAACTTCCCCCAAGGAATGGAGACATTATGTACTACACACGTACTAATAAACAAAAACAAAGAAAAGATTGCAGAATATCTGGCTGTAGAACATTCATTCCTCTAAGGCAGGGGTTTTAAACTGGGAATGATTTTGCCCCCTGGGGGACACTTGATGGTATTTGAAGACCTACGGCTGTCAAAACCTGGGGCGGGGGGCTTGGGATTTAGCTCAGTGGCACCTCACCTGCCTGGCAAGCAGAAGGTCATGAGTTTGATTCCTGGTACCATAAAAAAAAAAAAAAAAAGCAAGAGGACCTCGCGTTGCAATTAAAAAAAAAAAAACCTGGGATGGGAGGGCTACAGAAACCTAGTGGGTAGAGACAGGGAACACTGTTAAGTGCTGTACAACAGGACAGCATCACAACTAAAGACTCTGCCATCCCAAGATGCCAACAGAACCCAGGCTGAGGAACCCTGCTCTCAAACATGGAAAATTAAATTTTGCCAGAAGCAAAAATGCAAGGAGCACGTGGAAATGACCTACTGGCGTCATTTACTGAGGTGCGGGTGGTGTCCTCAGTTCTACCGAGAATTGCAGACGCTGGAGAGGAACAGGGCGGGCAAAGGGGTGAACGAGAAGAGTTCCTCGTGCGGGCAGGAGCGGACATGCGGGGGAGAAGCTGGGAGGCCCGGCCCATGCCCACTGGGTCACCGCACCAGTACTGCTCCACTGTTGGCTGGGTGTGGAGCCGTGGCAGCTGGCAGGGGGATGCGGCCTCCTTATCAAACAGATTCATCAATTTATAAAGCTCCCATTCTTCCAAAACAGTTCTAAGACAATACACGAAATCCATTTTCTCCTGCTTTTACTTGAAGATGAGTCACACAAGACATCAGCTATATGCTTGATTTCAGGCTTTTAAATAGGCAGAGCAGCTATTGAGAGAAATTACAGGGTAGGAAAGGCAGACAAAAGCACTAAAAAGATTCTGAATCATCCTAATTTTTATGGGGAGTGGGGGAAGGCATATTCAGCTTAACCAATTTGCACAATTTTCCTTTTGAAAATAAACATATACATCGTGCTGACAATTGTAGGCCGTGCTTCACATGCTGGAATCAAAACTGTTTTAGGAAAAAACTTGAAAATACAGAAGGAGAAGCAATAAAATGAATGGCAAAAAAAAGAAACCCATAGTGGCTGAAGTATATCTAATGCCATTCAACATAAATAACTTAATAAAGTTTTTTCTATCCTGTAAACAACTTTCTTCCCCAGTCAAGTACCTCTGTGTAAAATGAGTCACGAGAAAAACTAAGTTGATCTCAGAAATCCAACATATTACGAGGTAGACATCATTTATGGAGCGGCTGTGTGTGAACATTTTATAATCAAATAAAACCCTGAACTTGGCCAAGGAACTTGAGATTGCTGCTTCTGAAGCATCTGTGAGTTTTTGGAAAGTCTTTAAAGGGAATTTAAGAGCCAAGCAAGATGGCACATGCCTGTAATCCCAGCATTCAGGAGGCTGAAGCAGGGGGATTGCTGCAATTTCAAGGCCAGCCTAGGCTACAGAGCAAGATCCTGCTCCAAAAAGGGGGAGGGGACAGAGGTTAAGTATTTTGATCATTAAAGAAACTTTACAAATGTAACCTTGAACTTTATCTTTTTAAATAAAATCGTATCGTGTAGATTTTAAAGTATACCAAGTGAAGTGATAAGACTCATATAGAGTAAAATGGTTAACATATAGAACAAATTTGTATATCCATTATCTCCATAGTTCATTTCCCCCACACAGAAGGACCTAGAGAATGGTATCCTACCTGAAATATAAGAGACACAGAAAGAGAACATCACTTATCTGCAGAATCTTTTCTAAAAATAGGGGATGCTCAGATATAAAACACTGGTTCCCAAAGGCAGATTGGGGGAGGGGGAAGGGGTGATATCTCGGGGTACAACCCTGAGGTTTGAATTACTGATTATATTAGAAGATGGAAAATGTATCTTCCCCTTGTGAACTAGTATGACAGGAACAGAAGAAGCAGTCATACTGGAATTATATGTGGAAGTTGGACAGAATTTACTTGAAAACCTCATTAATTAGGACTTCAGTCATTTCATTTTGAGGATCATTTAAGTAGTCCAGGCTGACAGGGGCTTTGGTATCAATTTATAGATAATGTGAATTGTAAGCTGGGCATCGTGGCACATGTCTGTAATCCCAGCCCTCAGGAGGCTGAGGCAGTTCAAGACCAACTTGGGCTACATAGTGAGTTCAAGACTAGCCTAAACTACAAGTCCAGTGAGACCCTGTCTTTGAAAAAAAAAAAGTGAGAATTATTACTAGTATGTTAATAGTGTAAATGACAAAATTAAGTGCACTTCTGCTACATAGGTGCATTAAACCCTTCTCCACTTGTTAAATAGATGCTTGAAAGACTTTCCCAAGCAGCATGATGCAAAGAGGAGGAAGAGAGAGGAGAGGGGACAGGGACAGCAGCAGTGATGTTAATCTGCAGGGCTGTGATTTACCAGACAGCATGTTAAGGACTTTATGACAATTTTTTCTGTTTAATGCTTAGCATGAACAAAAACCTTATGAGGCAGACGGTATTACCGGTCTAGAAACCCTTATCTGTAGCTGCAAATCCAGGTATTTCTGTAACTCATTTATTGACAAAGCCTGGCCTGACCTGACCCAGCTGAGCAGCAAACCCTGACCTGAAGTGACACGAAGCTCCTTGTAATTCCCACTCATCTGCCCTGCGGGTGCCCCAGGGCTTGCTGCAGCCTATGACCACGCCAGTGTCGGGTACAGTCCAGACCCTCCTGCAGAGGACTCGGTACAGTTGCTCTTGTGCTGTTTTTCTGCCTTTTCTGTCTTTCTAAACCCTGAAAAAAAATCCTGAATTCCCAAAGATTCCCAACAAGGGACTGTGCATCTCATGCCAGCCCCTAAGGAGCCGAGGAAAGCAGAGCTCAGAAGCCAAGCTCTGAGAAGCTGCCCCTACTCGATTCGGCCCTGGCTGCTCGGACAGGAGGAGTGCAGCACAGCCAGTGGCTGCTCCGGCGACTACGCCAGTGCAAGCGACACCGCTGAGACGGGCATGACAAAACGGAGCTTTACAACACCCCCTTCTCTCCTCCGCCTAGGGGAATGCACAGATTTGCAGGTGCTGGCGCCAGGAGGTCGACTTCTCCAGCCTTCCTTGTGCTGAGTGCACAACCAGCAGCCCCTCCGCCCCGCCCCGAGGGACAGAGAGGAGAGGCAGGTGCGGCCCCGAGGTGGAGTCCAGGACAGAAGCGCAAGCGTGGAGCTGTCTGCTGCCTGCCTGTATTCCCGCTGCCCTCTGCCCCTCGCTTGCGCACTGGGACGTGGGAAGATGGTGATTTGAGGCGAGCGAGGCCCCTGCATCCCCTCAGAGCCAGCTTCGATGAAAGCCTTTTTCCTTTTCTCCAAAATAATTGGCCTCCTTTGGTTTGGTCAGCAGCTACCACCGGACCTGAGTGTATGCAACTGAGCTGCCAGTAACACAGCAACATTTGAATTACACTTTAAACTAATTTAGATGAATCACTTGCTGACCTGAGCTAAGCGAGCGAGTCCACTCTTTTGAGAGAACTTATAAGCAGCCATCACCCACTTACCCTTTTGCTGCTCTCTTCCTGGCTGCCCATCTCTCCAATCTTCTCCAAAATGGCGTCCTCTGTGGGCCCCGCCTGGCCCAGCCTGCCTCTCAGGAGGGCTGCGATTTTCTCCCTAAATGAGGAGTTCTGGCTTTGTGAAGCCACAGCTGTATCCCGACTGGCCTTCAAACTCTTCTCCAGCTCTTCAGAGCTTTTCTTCAGGAGGCTCAGCTCCTGCTTTGAGGCATCCCAAGCCCGCTGGCTAGCAAGCAACCTTTCTTGGAAGATCTGAACTTCCCTTTCAAGGGCTTCTTTTGCCTCTACAGTACTGAGAAAATCCTGAAATAATTACAGAGCATGAATGACCAGCCACCAACCAGGAATGTACAACCACACACACAATAGCAAATAGTTTACTCAGCTCACTGATGACTTCAAGGAATCAGGGTTAAACGCTCAGCTCAGTCTTAACTCTAAGATCTGTATAGTTATGAAGTTGCTAAGACGCATCATAAAAAATTATTTGAATAAAGATGTCTTTTTAATCCCAGCTTAAAAGGAGATAAGCATTCTCATGAAAATACCATTCCATAAAGGTGAACCAGGTCTGTCGTTCACTGTTCATTGGCTATTATCCTCTTGTCTTGTGAAGACAAAGCTACAATTGATAGAACCAGGAGAAAGAAAAAAAAAACAGAAATAACTAGCCATTCGGTGGTGGAGAATTACAGGTAGAAGTTAAGGTACTATACTGAAAACAACAAATAATCTTAAGGAATATAATATAATATAATATGTATGATTAGATTCAGAAAAATGTAGGGCACAGAGAAAGTTACCTGTGTATCTATTTTTGTTTTTTGTTTTTGATTTTTTGGTTTTTTGGTTTATTTCCAGTACCAGGAATTGAACTCACAACCTCATGCTTGCCAGGCAGGCACTGTGCCATTGAGCTAAATCCCCAGCCCCTGTGTACCTATTTCTATTTACCATAATGTAGAATGGTCCACAGTGGCACTAAATGGGCATCTTTTATATTATATTTTAATCCCTTGTTAACATCACCTTCCAACGTACATTAATTTACATCAAATAAGATTAAGCAGTTGACCAGCATTGCTATAGGGTTGCTAGCTGGTTAATTGGCAAATTTTTTAAAATTAAAAAGAGTATATTAGGAGTAAAAAATACAGCAAGGAAACAGTATATTTCAACCACAGATTCTACACTGAATGGGCTGGTAACATTTCAGACTGCTAGTTAAAATGCAATCATCCCTTTTGCTTCTGAACTGGACTTTAAAAGGAATTATCTCCACCAACAGCTTGGAGATGAGGAAAAAGCTTAGCTGAAGTGCTAGTTCTTACTCTTTAGAGAAAACATAACATTTTACTCTTTTTCTTATGGTGATTTCTTTAAAGGAAATCTCAAGTATCAATTTGAAAGAAAAGTCACAGGCATAGAGGTAGTTAGAAAACTGCCCTTTCCAGAGATGTGATAACTAACCATGGAGCTGATTTTATAAAATCCCTTGCTTTTCAGATGTGGGCTTCCTGTTCCCCCTTTCCAAATTAGGATCTCTGTAGAAAAACCTCACTGTGGCTCCTAATTAGATTCTGGCCCTCAAAGTAGAATCAAGGACACTATCAAAAATACGTTTTTACAGTTTATGGATTTCTCTTCAGACACAGCAGTAACATAAGAGCTATTTCCTCACTCAGTTAGAGTACCCACCATTCACCCTGCTCATTACAATGTGGGCCACCATTTTACTTAGCAACTACAATCTCATGTGTGAGGTCCTAAATTCAGTGATGCAAGGATAGAAATTAATCCTAATCTGTTTTCCTTGATAGCTTAATGTCCTTTGAAAGAAGGAAGTAATTTTCTATGTATTTTCCTTCTCTAATTTCTAGATAAGATTAATGTTTCAAGGCCAAGTGTGGTGATGCTTGCCTATAATCTCAGCACTCAGGAGGCTGAGGCAGAAGGATCACTGTGAATCTGAGGCCAACCTAGGCTCCATAGTGAGTTGAAGACCAGCCTGAACTGTTTTACAAGACTCTGTCTCAAAAAAAATCAAAAAAGAAAATTAATCTTAATCACCTCAGAGTTCTAAAGCCATATAGAATATTACATATCAACTTTTTATTGAAACAAAACCTCTAATGCAAAAGGAGAAAGTTTGTACAGTCAACAGTGATGTTTGTAACCAATTATTTATCTTTTAAAAGCCCTCAAAAGACACAAAAAATATATCAGATGTTTGAGTACAATGAATTTACTGTCAATTTGAAGATTAATCAAGAAGCGGCTAACACCAAAAGACCAAAAGACAATTAAAATGTCTCAGCCCTGAGGAATTTTTCTACATCAGTATCATACTATTATTTCACCAACTGAAAAATAAGAAAGTCCAACAGTCCTCCAACAAATCCGAAGCACTTCTTTTAACCCTAAGTACCCATACGTCTGTGTAATAGAAATCACAAAAGTAGTTAGTGATCTTGGAGCATGAAGGTGCCAGTTAGCAGTTCTGATTTCTTCTTTCTGGACATTTTCAGTCCAGGAACTCAAAGCTGCTTCATTATGAAATGCAGGACCAGGAGCTAGAGACAGACCTTGGGGACAGCCACTCTCCTAGAGCTCTGATTCATCGCTCTGAGATTCAGCGGGGGCACGGGGCTGATCGGCTGGAAATAGATGTCCGCAGACTGCAAATGCAATTACCCGCCCCGCTCTCGGGAGAAAGCCAGCAGACGGGAGCCTGGCTGCGTGGCTACCTCAAGGATACACTGAAGCACACAGGGCATGAGGTAATGTGACATGGACGTCGCCGGCCAGGACCTGGGACTGCTGTCAGACCACACTGACACGGAACAAGAAACAAGGAACTCCCTCCAAGAAAACTCAGGGCTGACCTCCAAGGAGGAAATCGCTTCTGCGACTGAGGGCAGGTCCTAGCTGCACGGTGATGTTGATCACTTTAAAAATTCTTTTTATAATGAGCAAATCTTGAGGTTCATTCCAACTAACTCAACAAGTGAATAATGACCCCCTTCACCACTACTTTTAATGAAAATATTCATAAATAATATGATTAAGACACTCGATCTAGCTTCCCAATAAAATGTGAGTCCAAATTAAGTAATGAAAATGTTCAAAGTGTTGTGTTTCTAATACACAATCTATTTTCCTGTTGTGATATGGCTGCTATTGTGTGGATCCAGATGTGCCTAACATCAAACTGCCTCTCAAAAATACAATATCTAATTATCGTCCGGGTGGGAACCTCTAGCTGGATCTTCATTCCTCCAATCCTAAACCAGCTTTATAACATAAAAAATCAGTTGGTTAATTCTGCCTGGAGCAGTTACAATGAAGAAATAAACCTTAAAAAAATCCTCCAAGCAGACACTCCTGCACCTTGCTGGCGCAAGTATGAATAGGTACAATTTTGGTATAAATTACTGGCAACAATGTCAAACAAAATTTAATATGTCTCACAAAATTTGATATCATTTACCACTGAAATTCCAGTCCCCAAAATGTATCTGGAAGAACCGGGCATGGTGGCACACACCCATAATCCCAGCACTTGGGAGGCTGAGGAGGATCATCTCGAGTTCATGGCCAACCTGAACTCTGTTAGTAAGTTCAAGGCCAGCCTGAACTACAATGAGACCCTGTCTCAAAAACAAAACAACAAACAACAACAACAACCAAAAATAGAATGTATCTATAAAGTAGATTATTTAATATGGGAGATTATATATGCAAGATTATTCGATTATAATAGTTATGGACCCCTGAGCAAAGGAGCTGGCTTCTGAGAAATGCATCGTTAGACAGCACTGTCTCTGTGTGAACATCAGATAGTCTGCTTGCTCAGAGTAAGGTGGATCGGGCTGGGGATGGGGCTCAGCAGCACAGCATCTGCCTGGCAAGTGCGAGACCCTGAGTTCGATTCCCGGTACCAATTAAAAAAAAAAGATAAGGTGGCTGTGATACCACTAGGCAGTTAACCTCATGAGACCACAGTCATATATATTGTCCATCATTAAGTACCTAGTATAGCACCACTTTAACCTAAATGAGATTATATGCACAAGCAACTTCAGTTCTTGTCACTTGTAGAAAAGGGCACTATAACTGGGGGGAGAGAATGTGACAGAACAAAGACAACTATGAAAACACTTGTGGGCCAGGTGTGGTGGCACATGCCTGTAATACCAGCACTTGGGAGGCTGAGGCAGGAGGATCATCGCAAGTTTGAGACCAGCCTGGACTACAAAGTGAGTTCAAGGCCAGCCTGAAATGCTTAGCGAGACTGTCTCAAAAAGACAAAAAAAAAAAAAAACAACACTTGGGTCTATTTACAGTGACAGTAGTGATAGGAAGGCAGAGATGCACATGTACACACTGGGCACACACTCACATGCACGCTAAACTTGGGCTGCATTAGTAGAAGTAATGTAGCTGGAACAAGGGAGATGATGTCCTCCTGCTCTATTTCCCTTGAACTAGACAAGACCTTGAGCCTGACACTGAGTTCTGGGAATCAGACTTTAATCTAGATAAGTCTCTCCTACAACTGTGCTATTCAAAATGTGCTCTGCGTGCTGGGGCCACATATGCTACTGTTTGTTCCAGTCCCCACAAGATAATTTCAGAGACCAAGGCTCTCAGTTTAGTGATTTCTGTAGTGAGCTGAAACTGAGGCAGCATCAAAGTATGTGATCATGGCCTTAATTTTTGAAAAAGGCAGGGCCCTGTCCAAGCTTGGCAAACTTGTATGGTAGGGAGCAGGTGGCATAAGTTGTATATCTGTCACGTCCTGCAGGAACAGATAAAACATATGTGCTATTATTAAGGTAAATTTGCCAGCAATCATCTAAAAATAAAAAGTATATAAAATCCAGAACACATTTCTCTCACTAAAAGACAATTTACATTTAACCATATCTATATGGGATAAATCAGTAGAACTGTCTCTAGATGGAGGATTGAAGATAGATTTTTTTTTCAAGACACATTTGTTTCATTTTGGATGCAAGTTACACATAAATACCTTGAAATTGGTTTAAAATCTTTTCTGCAAGGCACACATGAGTAATCCCAGCACTCAAGATGCTGAGACAGGAGGATTGCAGCAAGTTGGAGACCAGCCTGGGCTACACAGGGAGAACTTGCCTCAAAAATAAATAAATAATAAATAAATAAATAAATAAATAATCTTTGATAGCCTCAACAAACCTCTGTGAGATGAATTTCCTACTGGATGTGTCTTAAAATAAAATGTATCTCCTAAAAGAGTATAGTCATTAATCCAATAAAGATGACCTCAATTAGCAAACCCAAAGTGAGTCCATTGTCCCAATTAAATTTTAAAATACTGAGATAAGGGCAGTTCATTCAAAATATGCATGTAGAACTTTAACACAGGAAATTGTGCTCATGATTTTGTTCAGATGTGATTGCAAAATTTTTGAAAGTACAATAGTGGTTCTCTATCTAATCTCCCACACACATACTTTCAAAGGATGGGTACAGTTTCTGTAATTCTATCCTTTTTTCCTATGTTTAGTCTCACTATATTTATTAGATTTTAATGTTATGTTTGTGGTGTTTACCACTTAAAATTTGGACTTTTGCTTTATATATCATTTAAATTATTTTTCTATTAATTTATTTTATTTTATTCCATAGAAGTATTGGTCAGCAGTGGACTGGAAATAAAGAAAAAAATCATTCTTCCCCACTCATCATTTGGAAAAAAAATTTACTAGAGTGCATTCAGCACACTGGAAGGTTGGGGAAAGTTTTGAAATTGTGTTTTAGAAGGAAATATTGAAAGAACTGGAGCATTTTTCCTGTAAGTGTCATCAAATTACTCAAAGAGTGTTGTGTGGCAGCACAGTTCAGTTTGTTCCGCTCCATCTCATGATCTGTGAAATGGGAGCTGCAGGGTACCATTTTCCTTCAGATGAGAAGACCCTCGCCAAAGCTGAACTGATCCACTGGCATCGCCGGCCTTGGAGCATAATGAGAGGGCAGCTCAGCTCTGCAATCTCATTATCAGCACACTGTGTACGAGTTGACAATGGACTTGGCTGCCCAAGAGGCCACCCCTCACTACAGCGCCGCCAACAGCCTGCCCGACTGGTCGCACTGTGCCCAGAGGACCATGGACAGCTCCCCCCGGCGCCTTCATGAGAGACGTTTGCAAAAGGAAATTTAAAAATTAATTTAAAAGTATTATCTAACTGTTATTTTAAATGCTATTCTAACTGACCTTAAATGTTTAGAATGAACCTAAAGACAAACCATTGAAGATTTGATTATCACAATACAACGGAATGTCATTGTACTTTACTTACAATGTTAGTGCAATAATGCAGTACAAATGGGAAGCAGGAAAAAAGTGTAACAAAAGTCAGAGACATCGAGTTCTTCATATTTCACAGCAGAAAGCCTAAATGCTACTTCACATTGATGGATGAGGAATAGAACTGTATTACTTTAAAGTCT
>NW_004955439.1:10050480-10051970 GCF_000276665.1 Chinchilla lanigera
TTGCAATATATGACAGTTACCTTCAGTTTGGGGAATTGGTGCATATATCACATCTTGATCATTTTCAAGCCCTTTCTCCTCCCTTTACCCTCATCCTCTCTTCTTGCCCCAGCCTCTTCCCCATTTCCAAAAAGTCGACCTTCATTTTTCCTACCTTTTTTCCTTTATTTTATTCTTTGTTTATATTTTAGGTTTCTCATACAAAAGAAATCATGTGATATTTAACTTTCTATGTCTGACTTATTTCACTTAATGCGGACTTAAGATCTTCCAGATGACATGACTTCATTCTTCTTATGGCTGAGTGATACTCCACTGTGTAAGCATCACCCTCTGTTTATCCATTTGCCTGTTGATGGGCATTAGAGCCTCACTTCTCAATCACTCTGCTTGCTATGTCTCTCTTTCTCTCTCTCTCTGATTCTTTCCTCTTTACTACCCACTATAGAACAACAAATCCAGAAAGCAGAAGGGGTATTATTTCCAACCCAAGCTCACCTGAGTCTACACCCAGTATTATTTTCCAGTTTTAGTTCTAATCACTCAGATTAAAGAAAGTATGAACTGTGTGAAAGGACAGAAGCAGTCTGAAATGCAGTATGCAATTTAATTTCTGATCTGCTGACTTTAAATTCTGTAGTCTAGTACATAGACAAAGTGATAAAGACAACCAATGCATAGAACCAGGCTTTGATAGTTTCTAAAACACACTCCTTGGGGTGTAGCTCAGTGGTAGATTATGGACTTAATCTGCATGAGGTCCTGAGTCTAATCTCCAGCACCAAAACCAAAAACCAAACAAAATGCATATATAGATATAGATAGATAGATAGATAGATGTCAATAGATATTTCCAGATACTATATCTACTGTATATATGATGTCACCTGGATTTTTATTTGTGAAATTTTCATACAATAACTTAAGTAGAGGGTTTAAACAAATCAGAAAAGCTGAGTTTGGTTGAAATCACACCCCAGCCCAGTGAATACACCTATCACTGCAGGATATCTGGACTTTACTAAGAAAATAAGTTTCCTACTTCAAAAAGAGTGCTTTAGAAAGTACTCTTCCTCAGACCATTAATGTGTCAGTAAAACTTTGTGACAGTATTTTTCAACAGTAAATCTTTGGAGTCATAATCCTATGAATGAGAACTTTATTAAAGACTTCAAGATTTTTATTGCCCGTATTTTTAGTTTACAATTTTTATTGTTCTGGCAGAAACTTCAAGCCAAAGGAAATGTGTTTCCAAAGTCAGTCTGAACAACATCACATTAGTCATTTCCTAGTAAAAACACTTATGTAAGAAAAAGAATTCATTGTTTTTTTAGGGTATTATCACAACACATTCACTTACTACTAAAAATCTCCAGAGATGCACTTTTACAGATAAATACAAAATTCTTCCTAATTTTCAAGTCTTGATAATTTAATAACTACTATTTATAATTTTTATTTATTACTATTTATAATTGAATTAAATATTC
>NW_004955439.1:10052701-10054292 GCF_000276665.1 Chinchilla lanigera
CTCTCCGTCATTGTGCTCCTGCTGTTTCTCAGTTCCCACGAACTAAGCAGCTCCGCCCATCCTTCCACTGTGATGTCTCTGCCTTAGAACCAGCCCGCTATGGAGTAAGCCCTGAACAAATTAAAACTTTTCCCCTGACATTGTGTATTGAGTATTTCATCTTCGTGATGGGAAAGCTGATTAATACAGGATTGGACCAGGACCTTTCACCCTGAGCTATACCCCAACCCTTTTTTGTTTTTTACCATGAGACAGGATCTGACTGAGTTGCCCAGGTTGGGTTCAAATCTACAACCCTCCTTTCTCAGAAAAAAAAAGCTTTTTCTTCACAGGAAAATAGCAGCTAATAAATATAAGTAATGGTAAAATTAGGGTGTTACCACTTGCCACCCTGGTGAAATACTTAATCCAGGCAAGATTTGATGGATGCTAATGTCACTAGTAAAGTCCTAAGAAACAAAAATAACATAATTATCACCCCACAGACATCTCATTTAACTGCAGAAGAAAATCAAATGTGCCTTTACACTAAAGAAATTCATAGTCAAACTAAGTGTCACCAATAAAGGAACAACCTAACATGATTCTCTTTCTAACTTGATGCAACATGAAATATACAGGTTTACTTTCAAAACATTCTCACCAAGAGATTTGACCTGAATTCCACAGGAATCAGGTCCCCTTTTTAGACAGGGTCTTGCTATGTGATGTAGGTTGCCTAATAGAAAATTCCATTCCCTAATAGCAGAAAATTTTCCAAGCATGGAAAAAAAATCTGACATACAAATAAGTGAGGCATATAGAACTCCAGTTAGCTATAACCAAAATAAATCTACACCCACACATACAATAATCAAGATCCCAGAAATCCAGCAAAAGAACAGAATATTAAAAGCTGTTAGAGAAGAGAATCAGATCACCTATAAAGGGAAGCCCATAAGAATCACAGCAGATTTCTCAACACAAACCATCAAGTCAAGAAGAGCTTGGAGTGAAGTATTTCCAGTGCTAAAAGAAAAAAACTTTCAACCCAGACTGATGTACCCTGAAAAACTATCCTTCAAAATTAGTGGAGAAATAAAATACTTCTACAACAAAAAACAACAGAAGAAATTCATAATGGTCAAGCCAACCCTACAAAGAGTACTGAAATATATTCTAGAAAGAGATAAAAATGACCACAATTTCAAGAACAATAATAGAAAGGAACCACTAAGCAGAGGAAGCAGTTAAATAGAGGTGAAAAGTAGGGAACTGACAACAGGAAAACAACATGACAAAGATAAGCTAATACATATCAGTTATAATCATGCATGTGAAATGGCCTCAGTTCACCAATCAAAAGAAGCATACTGGTAGAGTGGATCAAGAAACAAAATCCAGCAACATGCTATGTACAAAAACACATTTAACTCAAAAGGAAATTCATAGACTGAAAGTCAAAGGATAGAAAACAATACTTTATGAGACAGGAACCCAGAAAAAAGTGGGGATAGCCATTCTGTTTGCAGACAATGTGAACTTCACCCAAGAATGATCAAAAGAGATTTTAAAAAGGGCACTACACTCTTATTAGAGGAAAACTGCAAGA
>NW_004955439.1:10056103-10057311 GCF_000276665.1 Chinchilla lanigera
TTTCCATGCATTATAAAGATTAATGGGAAGTAAGAACTGTGATTGTAGTGGATTGATAACTACTGGTCAACTTATAACCCCCAGCTGAACTGAGTAAGCGTGGTGCTGGGTATAGGAGGCCCACCAGGGGATTGTTGCCAGCAGCATAAGAGGCAGAATTGGAGAAGGATAATACTTTAATTACTAAAACGTTTGGTATCCACCCATTTGTACTGGCTACACCCTTGGTTCTTGCTCAGTAAAAGGTGACTGAGTTTGGTAATCAGGGCTGTAGTCCAAGAGGCCGTAAGTCCCCTGATCCCAGACTTTTTCCTCTCTTGTTTTTATTGTCTCTCTTACTTTTTCTTATCATCCACGAGCACCTCGTTCTCAGGACCTGTCACCCTGGATAGAATGACATTCATGATAAAACCCCTACAGAAAATCTGAATAGATGATCTTTACCCCACTCTGACAAAAGCCATCTATGACAAACCAACAGCTAACATCATACTAAATGGACAAAACCTGAAAGCTTTCACTTTAAAATCAGGAACAAGACAAGGATGTCCACTGTCACCACCCCTATTCAATATAGCGCTGGAAACATTAGCCAGAGCAATTAGACAAGAGAGAGAAATAAAAGAATCAGGATAAGAAAGGAAGAAGTAAAATTATCATTATTCACAGATTAAATGATACTCTACATAGAGGACCCCAAAAACTCCACCAAAAGACTTCTAGATTGAATATCCAGATGCAGTAGCATAGCTGGATACAAAGTCAACACTCAAAAGTCAATAGCATTCCTGTACATAAACAACAAACACACTGAGAGAGAAATTAAGGAAACTGTACCTTTCACAAATAGCATACAAAAAAATGAAATACATAGGAATTGATCTAACAAAGGAAGTAAAAGATCTATACAGTGAAAATTATAGTACTCTGAAAAAAGAGATTGAAAAAGATTTCAGAAAATAGAAAGATATTCCTTGCTCATGGATAGAAAGAACCAACATTGTGAAAAATGGCGATACTCCCCAGATTGTTGTACAGATTCAATGCAATCCCAACTAAAATACCATTAGTATATCTGACAGATCTAGAGAAAACATTCCTAAAATTCATCTGGAAACACAGAATAGTAAAAACAATCCTGGGCAACAAAGGCAAGGCAGGAGGCATCACAATCCCTGACTTGAAATTATATTACAAAGCTACTGTGA
>NW_004955439.1:10059016-10077431 GCF_000276665.1 Chinchilla lanigera
GTGTTGTTTTGTTTTTATCTTTGTTGTTATTTTATTATTGGCTTTTGTTCTCTTTAAAATAAAAAAAAGCTAGCTGGGCCTGGTAGCACACACCTGTAATCCCAGCACTCAGGAGGCTGAGGCAGAAGGATCATTAGAAATCTGAGGCCAGCCAGGGTTACAAAGTGAGTTCAAGGCCAGGCTGAACTGCATAGTGAAATGCTGTCTCAAAAAGATAAAAAATAAAGAAAAAATAATAATCAGCAAATGCAATGAGTGAACCCAGAGTAGATCTCAATTTTGGGACAGAAAACAGCTTTAAAAATCATTCTTAAGGCAAGTCATAAATTTTGAAATGCAGAAGATGAAAATGGTACTCGACGATTATTAGTTATCAATTCCTGTGTAACACATTGCCCCAAACTTAGTGCTTTAAAACAACAAGCACCTACTTGTTGCAGTTTCTAGGGGTCAGGAATGGGCCATGACCTTGCTGTGCGGCTGTGGGTCACAGTCTCTCCTGAGGGTGCACTCAGCCGTTAGCCTGGACACAGTCATCCCGCGGCTGGAATGACAGGGGATTCCCTTCGCAGCTCGCTCACACGGTGGCTGTCCAGCCTGAGGTCCTCGACGTGTAGGCATCATAATAGGCTGCCCGTGTGTCCCTACCACATGAGTCTTTCCCCAGGGCCACTTCACAGCACGGCAGTGGGCTTCTCTCAAGCACAAGTGACTCTGGAGAGATACGACAGCCAGTGCACCAAAAAGAAGCCACAGTCCCCTCACCTCTCACCTATTCTATTCGCTAGAAGTAAGTCGTTAATCCATACTCAGGAGGGAATTAAGCTCTATTCTCAAGAGAAGGAGAATCAGAAAACATGTGGGTTTTGGAAAAGCAGTCAGGAACTGAACACGACTCTGTAACCTATTTTTCCAGGCGGTTCTGCAGATCCACGCATTTGTGTGTGTGGGTTTGTGCATCCGTGTGCCTGTGTGACTGTGTCTAAAAGGCGAATGGGGAAAAATGCCAACAAACGTTGCTTCCGGGAAGATGAAGATGGATGTTCGCTATCACTGTCCTTCACTCTTTGTTTATGTTTGCAATCTTTCATCAGAAACGTGAGAGTTTCTGTGAACCAAATTGTGTTCCTCCAAAACTCACACGAGAAAGCCCTACTTCCAACACATGGGTGTTTGGAGGGGGGCCTTTGGGAAGTGATTACATTTAGAGGAGGTCATCAGGGCCTGCAAGATGAGATTATTGCCCTCCTAAGAGGAGACACCAGAGATCTCTCCCTCTCTGTCTCTGTCTCTGTTTCTGTGTGTGTCTCTCTCTCTGTCTCTCTCTCTCTCTGCCTCTCTCTCTCTCTCTTTCTCTCTCTCTCTCTCTCTCTTTCTCTATCTCCCTCTCTCTGTCTCTCTCTGTCTCTCTCTCTGGCAGAGCAAGAAGATAGCTATTTGTTAGCCGGGAAGAGGACCTTCATCAAAACGCAACCATACCTACACCTTGATTTTGGACCTCTAGCCTCCAGAAGTGTGAAGCATAAATACATTTGATCTAAGCCCTGCCGTCTGGGGGACTTGGCTTGGTTTGGTGTGTGGAGCTGAAGGTCAAACCCAGGGCCTTCTACATGTTAGGCAAGCACTCTAGCCCTGAGCAGCACCTCTAGGCAGGCCTGTGGTATCATTTGGGATGGCAGCTCAAGCTAAGACAAGATGTTGTTAACAATGATAGTCTTTACTCTGTCCTAGAAGCTGAGCATCAGGGCAAAAAGCCAGTGGAGGAGGATTTGTTGACCCATGGAATTAGGGGGGAACTGGAAATCACTATCATTGTGTGGGCAGCTGTCACATCATGGTGATGTCACTGGGGACAGGGGAGGCCCAGGGAAGACAGCTCTTCCTCACACACACCCATTCCACACTGGCCCCTAGTCCTGGGAGACCCCCTGGGCCTTCGCCCCTCCTGAGCCTCTTTGGGACGAGCGCCAGTCATTATCTGACCTTACCAGGGCGGGTTGCCCCCCTCCTACAGGTTTTTGGTAACTGGTTGCATTAGCTCATTTTTGCTTTAGGAAGTGGATCGCTAGTATTAATCCAATATTAATCCAGTAATTAGTTTGCAACAAAGCTTAAAAAACATGATTAATGATTATACAGTATTGAAAGCACGGTGTTAATTTTCCTGCTCAAACAAACTCTAGCTAACTTGAAAAGATCAGGCAATTCACTGTGTTTTTTAAAAACTTAGATTTCTGTTGCTTCTTTTTGTTGATGCCCCTCAAAATCACAACATCCATATTCTTTGATACAGAACGTATACTTCTTGAATTTTTTTTTTTAACCTTACTGGGTATTGAACCCAGAATCTTCGTACTATACTACATCTCAAGCCCCACCCCACCACTTTTTTAAAAAAAAGTTAAAACAAGATGGTGCTTCATCACCCATTTGTCCAGGCTGGGCTCCAACTTGAGATCCTCCCACCTCAGCTCCCTAGAGCAGAGGATTATGGGTGGGTGCCACCACTTTCAGCTTACGGTTTTGTTTTCTGTGATTCATGACACATGAACACATGCATGACATTACTTGTAGTGGACTTATTGATAATAGTGTGTACTCTATTGCCACCTGTTAAAGATAAATACAAATAATATATATAATATATAATAGACAAATCCCTTTTTATGCATACACACACGCTGAATATTTCTAGAAGCTGCATAAGACACTATAACAAGTTTTCTCTGCAGAGACTCAGGAAGCTGAGAAGAAAGATACTCTGTTTGTTAAAAAATAAAACTTATATTTTTAAAACAAATTTTTAAAATATCCTTAAATATGACTGAAGTTAGTCATCTTTACAAATTCTTTACTCTTAAGTATTTTGTATTTTTTTCTAATTAAAAGACAACTGACAATTGCAATCCCAGCATTCCGAGAGGCTGAGGCTGGAGGCATACAAATTTGACCCAATCTTGGCAATTCAAGCCCTGTCTCAAAATCTAATTTTTTTTCTTTGTTTGGGACAGGGTCTCACTATGCATATGCAGTTCAGGCTGGCCTTGAACTCACTATGTAGCCCAAGCTGACCTCAAACTTGCAGCAATCTACCTGCCTCAGCCTCCCAAGTGCTGGGATTACAGGCGTGTGCCACTGCAACAGGCTTCAAATTTTCAATTTAAAAAAGGGCTGGGCATATAGCTCAATGAAAAGGCCTGGGTTCAATCCCCAGTACTGTGTCAAAAAAGGAAAAATGATATCTACCCAAGGGCCTTCACCCTGCCTGCCCCTACCCCTCCCGCTGACAGCAGCCCTTTGAAACTGTAGTCTATATTTCTAGTTCGTCCCTCCCACGTCTGTTTTACCATTTCTGCTTCTTAAACCTGATCCCAGGCATGTGAGAGTACACACACACACACAGACACACACAGACACTGACAGACATACATGCACACTTCACGCGCTGTACCTGGTTCAGCTTGTCCTTCTCCTCTGCCCAGGAGATAGCTTTCCCCTGCTCTCTGCGGACGTCGGACGCCAGCCTCACGATCGTTTCTCTGTTAGCTTTTGCTTCCATCTCATGGACATTTATAGTCTCTTCAAGACTAGCAATTTGTCCCTTCATGAATGTGCTTTCCCTGCACAGCTCTCGAAGCTGAAAGAAACCCATCACAGCTGTCTTATAAAAATTAACAACCCCGTGCACTTGCTCTGAGCAACTCGCCATCTAGACCCAGTGGCGGCACGCCCATGCACAGCCGTGTGTGCGCAAGATCGCACTTGTCAGAGGCGGCCTCTAAACTTGTCAGGCGAGGTGGGTGGCAGGTGCACCCCAAGCTGCCCGCACAGCCAGCGGCCCACACCCCGGCTGCTCTGCAGAGGTGGTTGCAGGCGGTGGGAGCTACGCTCAGCCCACATCCGGGCACTTTCTGGCACTGAGGGAGACAGACGGGGCTGCTGCATTCTAAAAAGTGCCCTTCTGACTAATATGCACAGAAAGATTCTGCATAAGATGCTCAAACAGTGGCTGTCACTGAGGCCAGGATTAGCAGGCTTCTTCTGCGTCCTGTGCCGTGCCTGGGAATTGCAAACTGGGAGCATCTGTAAAATTCAGGAGGAGGAAAATCCCAGCAAGCAGGCTCCCTGTGATCAGGGCACGGGCCGCACCACAGCAAGCGCTCTCTGTGGGCCCTCGATGACGCCCACAGGAAAATGTGGAGACCCATGGGACAAGGTGAGCATGTGATGACGATCTAGGGAAGCGACCCGTCGCTTAAGCCTCAGCCGCTGCCATCACTGCACCATTGCCAGCTCGGTGCTGTCCCCTCCCTGTGGACCACTCTTCATATTTACATGCTCACACCTCAGTACTTCAAAAGTGCCCGCCTCCGGGACACTGATTGGCCATCTGCCTAAGCCAACGCCCCACACTTCTGATTTCCATTCTCCATTGCTAGATCTTCATGGGGTTTTCTTCATGTCCCTTTTATCGTGTGGAATAATGTTCAATAGTTGTTAATCTCTTCATCACCTTTACAACACAATGGTGAAAGCCTTAAAAAATTAGCTGTCCCAAACCCAGCATCTAGAATAGGGCCTAGCACATAAGCACTCACTCATATAGGTGAATAAATACAGAAATAAATTATTAGGAATGCCTCCTCTCCATCATGGACCCTTCAGGGTGTGTGTGTGTGTGTGTGTGTGTGTGTGTGTGTGTGTGTGTGTAAGAAAGTGTAAAGGTGAAAGAACTGCTTTGAGATGGGAGAGATTTTGTTCCTCTTCTCGGCTAAACACTGTATGAGGCTGTGGTCTTGATTCAAACACCAGACTTCCTGCTCTGGGATGGGAACTGTTTGAAAGGCAGCAGCTGCTCCGGTGGTGAGCCCGGAGATAGTCAGGACCACTACACTAACAGGAGACAGGCAGAATCCTGGGCCCTTATGCTGCTCACTGAAAGCATGATCTGTTCTCTCTTAGGACAGTAAAAGACTTCAAAGCTATCTTTGCTACGAGCCATGATTCCTCACTTGAGCCTGCAGATGCCCAAGCTTGACCTTTTGTACCTTTGCTACTATAAACCTTGGGTCAGGTCCGTCTCGGCCCAGCATAGCACAGTATCGATCACTCAGGGAGGGTCTGCCTAAGAGCTGCCAGACGGGGTTGATTAGCCCTGAATTTACATGCTCTTATCTCCCTTCCAGATTGAGGACCCCAAGGTAAGACAAGGCCATTGAGCTATACCCAGAAGCCACCAGCCATTGTCCTAAACCTACAGTCAGCTGGGTTCCACTGAGCCCTACGTGACTGAGCCCACTACAGACAGAGACAATTCTTTCCTAGAAACAAGACCATCCCTCTGCCATCAAGATTCCAGAACTGTGACACCAAGCTAAGATCAGGAACAACCAGGCCCCAGTTTACCTGCTAATCCTCGAAATCTGCTCTCTTGCCTTTGCAGGTGAACCAGTCTGAACCCCTGTATCAGAGTGTGTCCCCCACCAGCCACATCAGCTGGAGTATTTCCCTAACTTTCCATGAAATCTTGGGGGAGGGGGGTGTTGTTTGTTTGTTTGTTTTTGAGACAGAGTCTCACTATGCAGTTCAGGCTGGTCTTGAACTCACTATGTAGCCCAAGTTGGCCTCCAACTCACAGCACTCCTCCTGCCTCAGTGGCAGGATTTCGAGCTTTACCACCAGTTCAGTTTTAACTTTAAGTCTACTAAAACAAGGACCCACACTAGCAAGACACAGTAAGAGCCCAGAATCCCACTGTGTGTTTTGAAATATAAGTCCTGTATTATGCCGGTATAGAGAAGGCAATAAAGCAAGAGACCACTGCTACAAAAAAGTCCACTACTCATAGTTCCCAAGGGGAGCACAGGCCAGGCCAGGCCACACAGGGCCACTTGGAGAAGTCCCAAAGCCAGTCCGGAGGCACAGGGAATTGGGCCAGAGGCGTCACTGTGTATGCCATGGAAGGACCATGCCCACAGCGCTCAGTCGGCCAGCACAGTAGGTAGGCTGGGGGGAACAGTCTCAACTCTGGGGTGGAGGAATTCTCCAGAGCTGGCCGGTATCTGGCCCTGGAGTGATAAGAAAAGAAGACAGTGGCCAGGAGCCTAGGAGCCAGACCCTGGAAGGGGCGTGGGTGGCTTAGTCTGCACATGAAAGCTGTGCTGGGGACAGCCCTTCACTACCTCTGGGATTGGCTGACTCTGGCAGGGGCAGTCTCCTGGGCCCCAGAGGGCAAGGCATCAGGAACACAGAAAGTAAAAGGGCGTGGTTAACACAGTATTAACCCCCAGACCGGCACCCACATTGCCTCTGATAGAGGAGTGTCCAGAAAAGGAATTTCTGAATTTGCTTTTCTTCTCCCCACCACTTAGTTTGAAAGATAATCCCCTCAACTGCGGTGTAAAGGGGAGTCTGTGGCAGTGGGACTCCTGGTCCCACATTAGCCAGGAGGGGAAGGCATGCCCAGCACCCACGGGGTGTCAAGCATTCTCCTCCTGAGCCAGCGAACCCATCAGTGAAGTGGATACTTCTTGTTAAAGAAAATAAAATCTTACTGTAGCTTATGGAGGACCTGAGGGAGCGGATTAGCAGACAACTGAGAGGTGGCTTTTTAAGGATAGCCAGGGGTTAGGGGTGTAGCTCAGGGGTAGAGCACTTGTCTGTGCTGGAGGCCCTGGGTTTGATCCTCATCACTGGGAGAAAAAAATAAATGATTTTGTTTTGTCTTTTCTTTTTTAGACCAGGCTGGCTTTAAACTCTTGACCCTCCTGCCTCAGCCTCCCAAGAGTTGAGATTACAGGCATGTGCCACAGGGTCCCAACAGTGACTTTGTGAAATGAGCAAAGATGCCATACGCATTCAAATCTTTGTGAGGACCCTAACGGATCACTAGGGGCTACATGAATTACTCAGTCTATTTCACTAACTTTCATTTTAATGACAGTCACCATTAAAATGGGATTTTTAGAGCTGGTCCTGGTGGTGCATGCCTATAATCCCAGTACTCAGGAGGCTGAGGCAGGAGGATCGTCCCAAGCACAAGACCAGCCTGGGTTACAAAGTGAGTTCAAGGTCAGCCTGAACTGCATAGGGAGACCATCTCAAGAAGACAACAAACAAACAAACAAAAAATAGGATTTTTATTATTTGGCTTTAATGTAAAATTTTAAAAATACTTTAGAGCCAATCTTAACCTTATACCCAATAAATGTAATTGACACATGCCTGGGGTGTATGTGTATGTTTGTGTGTGCATGTGTGTCTGTAACTAAAAAGAAAAAAACTGTCCTAAAACATGTCATTAAGATGAATAATTAATTGCATTTGACAACCTGAATATATTTTAGACAAAACAACTCTTTTTGGAGACTAATTGATCCCAAATAATACTAGGAAGGATCTTGGATTGAGGCTCAGGGAAGTGATATGATCAGCCCCAGGTCAGACAATTAATTAATACTCCACTTGGGCCACCGTCCTGGTCTCCTGCCACCACCCACTGCAGCACGTTCCTCTGTGACCTGTCAGGATGACCCTGTGTTTACAGGCTTTTAACCTGCGTACAAACACCTTTAAAATGAGATCTGCATCGGATGCCTCCTGGTCCTTCCGGTCTGGGTCCAGGCAGTCCCAAAGCTGAGTCAGAAAGTCCACGTGCTTCCTGCAGTTCTCCGAGACTTGCTTCTTATTGTCCTCACTTTCCTTTGCACACTTTCTACAAGGCAGCAACAGATGGGTCAGGGCTTAACACCACAGCACTCGCTGCTCATCGAACCAACACAGAACGCAATGGAAACGTAACCTGGGGCCCAGTGCTTTATAAGTATGTTATCCTGCGCCTAGCAACAGGACAGGAGACAGATTCTTTACCTGTTTTACTCACGTTAGCATCTGTGGAGGTAGGGGCAGGCTCCTGGGTGGCACATGGGCCCTTTCTGTGCACGGTCACAACCCACATAGCTGTGACTCACATGGGGAATGAGAATCCCACCGTTTTTGTTCTAGAAGACCAAGCTCCACTCTCTGGTGAAACATTAGCCAGTGATCTACAAGGGTCCTGGTTCATGGCCAAGCGTAACTATGATACAACACACAGAAGAGAGGGATGTTCCCACCTCAGGCAAAGAGAGGTGTTCTGCCGCCAGAAGAGAAAGTCATTTGTTCCCACAGACCCAGCATCTTTAAAGAGCACTGGAATTGCCAGTCAGGGAAAATCAAGATTTTTTTGTTCTGTTCTGAATATTTTATTTCAAAATCTCAGGTTTGTTGAAATACTGGAGCCTGTTTTCAATACTTTAAATGTTAAAGATTAAGAGATCATCAAGAAATAGACATAATTTAAAGGCAATTAGAATGATTTTAGTAATTTGGTATCATTTTTTTCAATACCATAGATAATAAACGTGATCATTGCTTTCCCTTCTGACCATGTTAAGTGTTTACTGCAAATTTTTTCATTCTGTTCAAAAATCAACAAAGGCCGTAATTGCATATGCTCACAAGCTTATCATCATGTTTCCATTTAGTAAAAAGTATTCCAAGCCCAGAGTGGTGGCACACACCTGTAACTCCAACTGTGGAGGAGGCGGAGGCAGGAGGATGGCAAGTTCAAAGCCAGCTAGGCAACTTAGCAAGACTCTATCACAAAATAAAATAAAGGGATGATGATGTAACTTAGTGGTAGAGTACTTGCCTAGCATGCATGAGGCCCTGGGCTAGAATCCCAGTGCTTAACTTTTTTTAAAGTACAATAATAAAGGACTAATATTAATATATTTATGACTCCTTGTTTTCAGCACATGAAAGACCATATTTATTTGGTCTTTGAAAAAAAAAAAAAAAGAAGCAAAGAGACAGGTAGCCGAGGATATAGCTCAGTGGCATAAGCGCCTGCCTGGCAAGCACAAGATCCTGAGTTTGACTCCAGGTACAAAAAAAAAGAAATATTTGGTCTTTGGGGTCCATGAAAGGCACAGTTAGTGCTACAGCTTTGGTTTTTTGTTTTTGTTTTTGTTTTTGTTTTTGTTTTTGTTTTTGTTTTTGTTTTTGTTTTCCGGTACCGGGAATCAAACTCACAACCTCGCACTTGCCAGGGAGGCGCTGTGCTGCTGAGCTAAATCCCCAGCCCCTAGTGCTACAGCTTTGATTGATTTATATATATGATCTCATACTCTACCTCCAAGATTTCTTCATTCCCAAGGTGTCTGCTAACCTATGTACACACCTACTTGCACGTCACCCAACTCAGCGCAGTTACAGGAACCTAACACTAGAACAAACCTAAGTGTGTACAGGAAACAGTGAAGGAATTAGTTGACTTAATTAAGATAGTTCAGAAATGAAATACAATGGGTCATTAAAAATTATAAACTGAAATATCTACAACATATTTTTCAGTAAAAACAGTACATTACATGATGTCATTTGGGGGTAAACTATCTGAAAATCTATTTCAAAAAGCTCACTATAGCTTTTCTATAGTAAGGTTGTGGGTCATTTTAAAGGTCCTCTTGACACTTTTTTGTGTTTAAAAAATTACAGGAAGTGTATATCATGTTTGTTACTCTTTTATTTGGCAAAGACTTATTGGGCACTACTATGCACTAGGCTTCATCAAAAATGCTAACGAAACAAGAGTGAACCACACCGATAAAAACCCTTGCCCTCATGAGCTCATGCTCTAGTCGGAAAGACGAACGTGACAGTTAAGCTTGATTATTTACTTGACTGACTTCAGAGACACCTAGAAGATTATTAAAGCACACTTCTGGTGTGCTTGCTGGGTCATAGAGACATGTCCTTCAAACCACATCTGGCCCCTGGTCCCTTCCTCTATGCTCTTCTTCTGCCCTCTGCTTCCTAGATGCCATGAGCTCTGTAGTTTTCCTCTGCTACACCCTTCCACCAGGATGTCTCTGCCTTGGAACCAGCTGACCATGGTCTGCAATCTCTGACACCAGGAGCTAAAATAAACCCTTTCTTCTTAGAGTTGTGAGTATTGAGTATTTTGTCTCAGCAATGGGCAACTTGACCAATACAATGGACAATGATGAAAATGTTAACACATGTAAAACATACAGTATACTAAAATGATTGAAAAGATTAAATAGAAAAAGAGATAAGAAATATGGAGAAGGGTAAAATTTTAGATCTGGCTCTTTCAGGTCCTCAGTAGGAAAGTGACTCTGAGTGAAGACCTAAAGGAAGCAGGGAAGTTGTGCAGTAGCTGGGAAGGAGACTTTTGGGAAGAGGGACCAGCATGTGCAAAGGCCCTGTGGTTCAAGAAACAGCAAAGAAGCTAGTTATTGGGAATGAAAAAAAATAAAGGCAAGAAAGGTAACAAAACCAGATTAGGATGAACCATTTAGGTCATAGAAAACCCTATGCCTTTGTGCCAAGTAAGAATAGCAGTTACTGGAGGGCTCTGATCTGAGATTAACATGATTTAATTTGTTTCTTAACAGAATTGCTCTGGCAGCAGAGGGTACAGGTGAAAGCAATAAACTCACTGCTATGTACTAAATGTTTCTGTCCCCCCAGAACTCATATGTTGAAGCCTTAATCCCCAATGGGGCAATGTCTGTAGTTGGAGCCTTTGAGAATTGGTTAGATTATGAGGGTAGACCCCTCATAAGTGAGATTTGTGCCTTTTTAGGAAGAGACATGAAGGAGATGATCTCTCTCCACCAAGGGAAGCTACAACAAGAAGCCATACATCTGCACACCAGGAAGTGGGTGCTTGCCAGGAGACACATTAGTCAGAACCTTGGTGTTGGCCCTTCCAGCCTCCAGACTGTAAGGAATAAATTTCTATTGCTTAAACTACTCAGCCTATGGTATTTTTTATAGTAGCCCAAAAGGACCAAGGCAAATTTGGCATTAAAATTTTAAACAAACACTTATTGTGATAATCCAGATGAGAAATGATAATGGCAATGGGGCAACCATGCAAAACATCCAAAAATTAGGCATATTTTGAAGACAGACATGATTAATTGCATTTGATAACCAGACATGAGTATGAAAAAGAAAAGAACCAAGAATTATAGCAATAGTTTTTATCTGATCCAAAGAATAGAAGAATTGTCATTAAATGAGATAAGAGAACAAATAGGAGGATTTAATGGGAACACCAGGAGGTAAATTTCAAATTTACAAATTGCAATTTGACCTCTTTTTTTTTTTTTTTTGGTTTTTTTCCGGTACTGGGAACCAAACTCACGACCTTGCGCTTGCCTGGCAGGTGCTTTTGCCGCTGAGCTAAATCCCCAGCCCCACAAATTGCAATTTGAGATATTTGCTGACAACTACATGGAAATATCCACTCGGCAGTAAGATTTGTGAGTCTTGAGTCCTGGGAAGAGGTCCACACTAGATAGCAGAGTTGTGAGTGTTAACTGCATTCCAATCACTCTTAAAGCCATGACATAAAAAGAAAAGAGATTCAAAGACTGGGCCCAGAGCCAGTCTGTTACGGTTTGTGTCTAGATGTCCCCCCACTGCCTCATGCACATTTAGACGGGGCTTTTTCGGATGTAGCTGAATCTAGTGTTTGTGATTGATTCACAGTTCAATGGTGGGATTAACGGTGGTGATCACTGAATCAGCCCACTGATGCAGGCCTAATCCCTGCAGAGTGGATAAGATAAAAGAGGCAGAAAGAAGCTTGTTTCTCTCTCCCCTGTTGCTTTTGCTGTCTTCCACCACCATGAACTGTTGCCCTCTGCCATGTGCCACCCTGCCTTGAAGCCAGCTGATTAGGGACTGAAACCTCCACAGACTGTGCATTAAATAAACCTTTCTTCCCTTAACTTTGGGTGTCAGGTATTTTGTCTCAGCAATGAGAAAAGTAACTAAGACACAGTCCAATAATTGAAAGCCAAGGGAATGAGAAAAACAGCAAAAGAAACTAGCTGGACGTGTAAGATATAGACTAGTCATGTGCCATGACCTGGAAACCAGCAGAGGAAAGTGGTGCACGGAGAGAGATCACCGTGGCTCACACCACTGGCGAGTCGGGTACAGGAGACCGGCCACGTACCTGGCACTGTGCGGCACTGCTGACCTTACTGAGCTGCAGTCACGGAGCCCATGAAAGAGAGAGGAGAGAAATCGGAGGGAGGGAGCTCATGCGTACATCTGAGGAGAGCAGGAGGACAGGCACCAGGAACGTTGGTTTATCATTTTTAAGACGGGGTAAGTAAAACAAATACCAAGTATTTATTGAGAAAGATAGTTAAGCCATACATAGAATTTTTACTATATATCTGAGGAGCTATTGTTCTCAGTTTTGTCTCCACAGTCGCCCCTTGTCAGAACTAAGTAGGAAAACCCTGGGATCCATGAATTTCTACCTCACACCTGATGAGGAATGTTCAGAGTGGTCTGACTTCCAAGTATTTTCATAACTAACTTCTGAATAAATGCATCCTTCAGTGGGCTATCCTGCCACTTGAGGATTAAACCTCTATTTAGAGGAAATCTTCAAATTATGCATATAACATGTATTTGCATCCCTAATCCATAGGACACAACCACACTTAGGACAAGTCCGTGCATGGTGAGACGCCTGATGCTGCTGAGAAATGAGGTTGGGGAAAGTTTTCAAGATGCCAAAGATACCTGACATCAATGGGCTTTTTTCCAACTTGACTTTTATGGCCAAATCATGCAAAGCATTCAAAGTATGTGCAAAGACATATCTTACACATTGTAGAAGCTAGTAGAACTGCCAACTGAACTGAGAAACATATTACAGTATCCTTACTGTAATTTCTCGTCCAGCTCTGCAATTTTCCTCATTAATTCTTGGTTCTCCTTGACTGCAGTGCGAGCGGTGGTTTCCGTTCTGATTTTGGACGTGGCAAGTGCTGCTACTTCTTCTTCGAGTCCCTGGACTCTGTCTCTCAGGGAGGCGAGCAGAGAGGACTTTCTGGCGTTGTTTTCTTTGTAGCGCTCCATTTCAGCCTTCAGCTCTTGACAGCAAACTTCTTTAGAAAGTATCTTGGAGCGCAGGTCTCGAAGCTAACGTGAAAGAAGTGTAAAACAGGGGCAAGAAGGAAAGTGACTGAGTACTAGCTGGAACAGGTTTAAGAAACCCAAAACCAGAATTTAGAATCTCAACTTTTATTCATGACTTCACCCAACTTTATTTTTCTTTTCTCACATTTATATGCATTACCAAAGAGGACGTTTTGCCTTAAGAGAGGGCTTCACGTTCCATCTTTTTCAAAACCAATTAAGCAATGCCTTAGGGTGATTTGGTCTCACTCAGGACATATTTGTGGTGGGTATTACAAAAAGCAATAAAATATTTTGCAGTGGTAATGCATTTTCTGTATCAGTATTGCTGCTTATTGAACAATGATTCAAGGAAACTAGAAGCCACACTGTCATTTCTTGGCCACCACTGTTTCCCAAGTAAATATAAAATATTCAATATATTACTATATTTCTGTAGACCGTAATTGTGGGTAACAAAGATAAATAATATTCAGATTTCTGGGAAAAATAAAAGAGCTAAGGAAAACCCCTTACAGCATTTATCTGAAGAAAACATTTTGACATTTATATGTTCTGTGGCCATTTCATCATCGGTGTCATCATTCAGCAGGGCCCTGGCAACCTCCGTGACATTGTTAGTCACCTCCCAGGCCAGCCTAGATGCATGGGAGCACTGAACTGTGAGTGAGTCCAGGGAGACTCCAGAGACTCCGTCCAGATCTGATCTAGCCAGAGGGAGATGCACCACAAACATCCTACTGGTTTCCTCAGCCAGCCAGAATTCTCACAGGAAAAAAATTCAGGACTCCCTCCTAACAGCTCCCGACTGCAAGCAATCCTCACTAAGGAAGGTATTCCCAGAGAAGCCAGAAGTTCCCCAAGCCCATGTGGCCTCAACCCAAAGTCCTCAGGCACCCCCAGATCGCTCAAAGCTACAGATCTACACTAAGACCTAAAATCCAGACCAAGCCCCCTTGCTTTTAGCAGGAATTTGAGAGGATATGCACACAAGAGGATAGGTATAAACTTGGCCAAATTGGGTCCTACCATTCCATTTATAATCCCTTCGGCTCTGCTTCACTCTGTAAGATGCTAGAAAGACTCATTTCTGAGTGGTGAAGGTACACGATCTTACCTCAGACTGAGCACTTTCAAATTTGACCAAAGTTGCTGCAAGTTCACTTCGAACATTTTCAGCCACATTCCAGTAGTGGTTTAATCGCTCCCGAGTGACTGGGACTTCCAAGAGATGATCGCAGATTTCCTGGTAGAGTTCCCCGAAGAGACAAAATATAAAGAAAGTTAAACACACCTTTCTGAGCAGCTGCGCTAAGACTTAGAAGTACTGTGTTTCAAATCTGTTGGAAATGCTACCCAGAAATGTATTGTGTTCAAATCATTTCATTCTTGTTCTCAAACTTCAAAGAGAGCCAAGAGGCAGCCAAGGAACTACTGATGTGCCTTCTCCAGGCAGTGATGAGGTTTGGCGTCTAAGAATTGGCCTTTGGCAACCTGGGCAGCATAGCAAGACTCCGTCTATTATGAGAAAAATAGGGGGCTACAAGCAGAGATCAAGGGTCAAGAACATGAGAAGACCCTGATTTCAGCCCCCAGCACTGAAGAAAAACAAAGGGAAGAGGATGGGAAAGGGAAAGAAGGAAGGAAGGAAGAAAGGGAGGAGGAGAGAGAGAGGTTGATCCTTGCTACCTATAAAATTATCTTTGTGTAACTCAAATGCTATCTGACCTCTGCCCAGAACCTGAAAGAACAGAGAACTATGCAGCGGGGCGGGGGTGGAAGGGGGGGGCTACAGCCTGTAACTACAAGACAACTTTCATGGTTCTGTCTCCAGGCTGGGAAGATGATCCCCAACTCTCTAGTCTCATTCGTCCATCAGAGATCAACTGTGAAAGGTGTCTCCTTCCTTGCAATTCGATCAGCCTTGTATTCAATCTCACCCTCTCTCCTGGGGCCTTAGAGGAGATTCACAGAAACCAAGAGATTAGAGACAGTGGAGGTGCAGGGAATACCGCACCCCTATACAAGGGACCAACTCGCAGCTCCACTGCTGGTGCCTTGTGCAAAAACATGGATTCCAACAGGGTGTGGTGTGCCACGCCTGTGATCCCTGCATTTGGGAGGCTGAAGCAGGAGAAGCACTGTGAGTTCAGGGCCAGCCTGGGCTACATAGTGGGTTCAAGGCCAGCCTGGATGAATGAATGAATGAATGAATGAATGAATGAATGAATGAATGAATGAACAGACAGACAAATAAATAAGACACACGAGAAAAACATCGGCTTTTGAAGAACTGTGGAAGAGGTTGCATAAAGGAGTTTCCTGAAATACCTCCATGATCTCAGGAAACACAGTGGTAAAACCACGGCAACGACCAGAGGCTGCTCCCCCGCCAGAGGCTACTGTGTGAACCGCTCAGGAATGCAGAAGTCGTCAGAGAGCCCCTAGCCTGACAACAAGCACTGCCGTCCACAGAAGGCCAAACAAAACCTTCTGGGCGCTGAATAACACCAGTGTTTGCCAGTCACACAAGTCTAAGGCAGATGTGTTCTCCAGGGGAGAAAGCCTGACGAGTTTAACTGAGGCATGCATCACGGAGCCGTGTCCCGCACAGCCCACTTCGGGAGTCAGAAAGGCTTCTCCACCCCAGCCACTACAGCCGCGTTTCCTAAGTGAGACCACATGAGGAGGCTGAACACGTAGGAGCATTTCAACCATCGTATCCATGGCCCACCATTTTATAAAACCCAAGAGGTGCCTGTAAGCCTAGCACTTAGGAGGCTGAGGCAGAAAGATTGTGGAAATTTCAAGGTCAGCCTTCAGTGAGAGCCTGTCTCAAAAAAAAAAAGAAAGAAAGAAAATAAGTTCCCCAAGGATTTTGATGACTTCTTTCAATCACATTTTTTAGGAAATTATGTAGTGACATCATTATTTTATATCTGATTCTAATGAGAAATATTGTATCTGCTGACTATATTATTAATAGCCAGTCAAGACGGTTGAGAAATGGCCCTTCACTTCATGAAGTTACAGTCTAAAGCAGAACAGTAGCCAAATCATTAGCATCCTCAAATGTTCATGGTGGATAAAGATGATATTAAATTACAGGCCCGGGGTGTAGTTCAGTGGCAAAGCATTTGCCTAACACCTGTGAGGTCCTGGGTTTGATATTCAGCACCACAGGTGAAATACAGAAACAAGTATAAATACCCTCTGACCCATCAATTCACTGTCCAATGACTTCCCCCTAAAAAATACACATGTATAAAAATATACTCACTATCCTATAATTTGTAAAAGACAGGACAGGATTATTGAAATGATATAAATTCCTGTGGACAGAGCATCACTAAATAAAGCCATTTCCAACTTGTGCAACGGGAAGTATGAGATAGATAATTATTTTGGGATCCAAGGTATATCAGTGAATGAAAATAAGAAATTATAGGCTTATAGTTTAACTTTTTTTATACTTATCTTCATAAAGTGCACACAGGGGGAGGAAAATGCCACTCAGTGTACAGTATTTCCTACATGTATAGTTAGAAACAAACAAAGAAGGTCTTAGAGAATCCACATTACCCCATGACATACTTACCTTGGGTGTAGCAGGGAACCCTGGTATCGAGGCTAGGGTAGGGGAGCAGCGGTTTAACTTTTTCTAAAAAGATATATTTATGCATTATTTGCACAATTAGATGCAGTTTTAGAGGAAAAAATATTAAGAAGTATTTTAGCTGTGGTTATCTCTTAGTTATAGGGCCAGATTTTATTTTCTTTATTATAAGTTTCCTTATTTTCCAAATCCTTTACAGTGATCACATATTACTCTCAAATTCAGAATAATGCCCCTTCTTAAATTAAAAATAAAAAGGGACCAGCACAGATAAAAATCCAGCAACGCTGCTATATATTTATGAGGAACACGATGACAAAGAAGCCACCGTAGGTAACACAAGCTGGACACGTGGGAGAGCTGACATTTCAGGGCGCTCTGCTTAATGAAGCCCTCCTAGAGTCTGTAAAATTTTTTGAACATTCTTCAACTTTTCCTGTAAGTATTAAACAATCTTCACTTCTTTAAAAAAAAAAAAACCTTTTTTCTACTCTCTTCAAAATGGCAAGATAAGAACTCTTTCATTTGTCCTCACACGAGGACAATCTAAGTTATTAGATACCTCTCAGCTAACCCACGAAGCAATTTTATATTAATTTCAGAGAGCCAACTACATATGATTCAATTCTGCTGCTGATATTATTATGATAATGATTGAAATTGCCTCACAAGGTGGCTCATAGTCTTTTCAGAATAAAGGATGATTTCATAGTTCAGTAGCATAAAGCAAAGATAAGCTTCTTCATAATTTAGTACACAATGTGCACAATTATCTGACCTGTGTGGACAATGGCTCAGACCAGTCTTGCTACTATGGTATTTAGTTTTCTCATTATCCCATGGGGGAAGAAAAGATGATGAAGAAGAAGAAGAAAATCACTGCCTGCCTCCGACACACAAAAGCTTCTTAATCCGTTCCGCTCTCGTCTTGTCCCATAACTGATCCTCCCTGTGCCCCAGCATCATCCCCTGCTGCCCTGCGCAGTTGCCTGAAGACAGACTTCCACTACGGAATACTTCCTCTCTCTGTCCCTCTCTCTCTTTCGCTCTTTCTCTCTACACACTTCCAGCGCTGCCCAGTGATCAACCCCCTCTGAGACCCCCTCCCCTGTCATCCAACTTCTTCACCCAAGTACAGTTTCTTCCTCAATCTGCAGTGAATAAATTATCTCAAAACTGCGTCTCTTCTACCTAATCACTCCTCCCATTTTGTTTATCATTTCTTCTCCCTACTTAGAAGAATTTTCCTGAGCCTCCTGCCTTCCTTACTTTTTCCACCTGCACTGTAGCTTCATTGATAATATTCTAACTTTTACAGGGAAAATGACATACACAGGGCCCGCCAAAGAAGTGAATACTCACTTCAGGCAAAGAAAAACTGGTATAAATATTTTAATACTAAATTTAGAGAGACATCATGAGATTGATACAAGTCACCTTTGACCCCTTCAAGAGGTGCTCAAAGTGGTGGCCATTAACTTCCAGACATTTATTGTTTTTCTTTGCCTGGAGTATGTCTACATTTTTTTTGGCAGGTCCTGCATACATCACCAAGTGACCCATATTATATACAATTTTTATACTGTCATGTAACAGTTCAATAATAGATTTAAATTCTTAGAAAGTGATTTTCATGTTAAAATTAATTTCTTAATTAAGTAAAAATATAACTGGAGCCAGGCATGGTGGTGCACACCTCTAATCCCAGCGCTTAGAAGGCTGAGGCAGGAGGATTGCTGCAAATTCAAGGCCAGCCTGAATTACAAAGCGAGACTCTGT
>NW_004955439.1:10077531-10082160 GCF_000276665.1 Chinchilla lanigera
TAACTGGAAACATGTTTAGGAGTCTAAGTTACTATTGCGGCCACCTACTCTTCCCGTGCTGCCACTGCCAGTGGCCGAACACTGTGGGTTCTCACTGGCTGCTGAGGCAGCTGGAACCCTGAACCTCACCCCAGTGTGCATGGAGGAGCAGCGGCTAACAGAATCCGCACAGCAGAGCTCCCATGCGCTTGCTGGTCTGCAGCGACATTCTAACCGCACTTGGGACAGGACGTTCACTGCGAAAATAAATGGAATATAAATAATCATGTAGCCAAAATATGACGTCTTCATATTCAAAACAAGGCGTGAACGCTTTTGGGTTTTTTCACTAACTATAACAAGAATTTCCAATCAAGAAATGATAAACCAGGAAGGAAAAAATTATCTAAATAACTTCTGTGCTGCACTAAATTCCTGCATTCTCATCCCTGGCGGCCTTTAGCTCCGCCCAAAGAAAGCTCAAGCGATGCTGCTTTGTTTCCTCTAGCAGAAATCCCTCCTGTCAGAAGGAACCCACGGCCTCCAGTACACAGACTCCCGATGATAACAAAGCCTTTACAGCAGACACTTGGAAAACGGGGAGCAAGTGGGAAATGTCAGCAAAATGCAAGCAGAAAACTTACTAGGAAGAAAGAGGGGGAGGGAGAGAGAGGAGAAGAAAGAGAGAGAGAGAGAAAGAAGAGAGAAAGGAGGGAAGGAAGGAAGGAAGGAAGGAAGGAAGGAAGGAAGAAAGAAAGAAAGAAAGAAAGAAAGAAAGAAAGAAAGAAAGAAAGAAAGATAGAAAGATAGAAAGAAAGAAAAAGATGGAAAGAAAGAAAGAATGAAGGGAGAGACAGAAAGAAAAAAAGAGAGAGAGAAGAAAGCCAGGTGTGGCGACTCACACCTGTAATCCCAGGAGTTGGGAAGCTGAGGCAGGAGGATCAGGGAGAGTCCAAAGCCAGCCTGGATCACATAGTAAAACCTTGTCTCAAAAAACCAAACCAAAAAAAAATTGATCAATAAAATATAATTTTCCTTCCTATAAGAATTCTTATAAGGGGACAGGGCTGGGGATTTAGCTCAGTGGCACAGCACCTGCCTGGCAAGCACAAGGTCGTGAGTTCGATTCCTGGTACCAGAAAAGAAACAACAACAAAAAAAGAATTCTTACAAGGGGACAGATAATATGCACAATCAAGTCTTTAAGACTTATTTTTCTCTTATTTTGTTCCCAGTATAAATAGAACTGGAGGCAAACTTCAAGCCCTCCCCTGTTGGGTTTAGTAAGTATGTCTTCAGCACACTGTTTAGGACAGATGTGGGCAGATGGCCTCTTAGGAAACGACCTTTCACAGACAAGACCCACATCTCCTGAAAGATAGAGCTCATCTCCCTCCTCCCCAGGACCTGTTTCCTATCCCTACCTCCTGTCCCCTTTTCAGTCCCCCTTTCCTCCCCTCCCCCCCACTTCCTGGACCCCCTACCAGCTCCAAGACAGGAGCCGAGGAAGCTGTCAAGTGGCAGGCATCAGATTCCAGAACTTCCCACTCTTCTGGCATTTGTGATGTAAATGTCTCCCTGACTCAGCTTTCTGCAGGAGTTGGCCAGTGCAAACGCCCAGGGCCCGCCCTGCGGTTTGGGCTAGCTTCCTATAGCCACCTACACATCCCCTAAGGCGCAGGGTAAGGGGTAAATAAGCGAACTTGAGATTGCATGACGCCCTCTCAGGAGAAGTCACACCCAGCACCTACTCAGTCTCACAGTGGAAGCAGAACTCTTTGTAGGATCAAGTGAACAGCTGGATGCTCCTCTTACCAATGTAGCGGTCCCCGCAGCACATGTGAGCCTCTCCCCAGGCTCGCCCCATTCTGCTCTGAATTCTGAGTCCTGAGCCCCGGGGACGCACCCGTCTGGAAAGCCCACAGAGGATTCCACTGAGCTCCTCCGCCCTCTGCGTCTCCCCGGAAGCACGCGCACATCGCAAAGCTGGGCACACTCCGGACTCGGCAGGAGAAGGGCTCCCTCCTTCAGGCTACAGGTGTTCTGGGACGCGCTTCTGCTGCTTCACAGCAGAACCACAAATGAAGGCAAATGCTCCCCCGCTAGTGTTTTCTGTCATCCTCACTGTGTGCAGAAGGCCTGGGTTTTCACCGAATGACTTTAACTTCCTCCCAGAACTCCAGGTCTGTTGCTTGCCCAATGTCAAAATAAAAAGGAAAGGAGTGCCGGGCAGGGGAGCACAGTGGTACCGGCCTGCAATCCCAAAGTCAAGCCCGGCCGGGCACCTCAGTAACTTAGCAAGACTTCGTGTCCAAGAAAAAAGTTTTTTCTTAAAAGGCTGAGATATAGCTAGTGTGAAAAGCCCTGGGATCAATATCCAGTACCGCAAAGGATGAGGAGGAGGCAGAGGAAGAGAAAACAAGAGGAGAAGGAGGACGGGGAGGGAAGGCAAAGGGCAGTAAGAAAAAATTAAAGGAGAAAAAAATAAAAGCAACAAGAGAAACAAATAAGCCTCCCTTACTAGAGATGGACCACGGTGTGACTTGGCTTCTCCGAGCAGATAAACGTGAAGCACACGTGGCCTAGGCCCATGAGGTAAAGCAAACAGGTTGCCTCAATAGCAGCACACTGACCTACCCACTAAAGAATCAGAGCAAATGTCGGCCCCCACAAGACAATCCAGCGGCATCTCAGCCAACCCTGGCCCGGGAAATGCACTCCTTCCACTGGGTCAAAACGACGAGTCCAAGTAGACCTTGGACCTTGCTCAGGTTCTGGTCCTTCCAGATAATTTTGAAGAAGTTGGGCATAGAATGAATGAAATGCATAGTCTTCGGCCAGTTCTCCGGTGTATATTTCACTGCATTGGTATAGTAAATACCAGAAACACAGTTCCTGAGACTCTTGTCCAGGAATAGAAAGCATAACTCATCACCCACCCTGGCTTCCTGCTGAGAAGAGGAGAGCTGTCCTGTTAGGTGGCTGTGGAGGCCTCGCCTGCCTAACACCGACCAAGGTCTCAGACGTTCCGCCCCTGAGCATTTCCACCTGGAATTGTCATCCAAAAATCAGTGAAGCCTGACGCAAGGGCCTCTGCACTGTCCGCCTTCCTTCTGTCTCCCACTGAGCTGATCCAACCTTGTCGCTGCCAGAGCGGTCAATTCAGTGTAGACCTGATCGCCGGTGCCACACCTGCAAAAGCTGCCCGCCGCCTCAGTCAACCAGAACCCACACTGCCAGCCTTTCTGCCCCAACAGCCAGCCTCACCTCAAGACGCAGGGAAAAAGCAAAATCTGTCAGGACACCTCACGTAGCTTCTGTAACTCTGAAGAGAAGAAACTAGATAAAAGGAATAAAAGGTCTAAGGATTTTGGTCCCTACTGCACATGAAGTAGTACTAATGTACCCTCCTACCAAGAAGTGAGTAATGTTATGACATTAAGGTGCATTGCTTAATCAGTCCTTTCTCAATATTTCTGTAACCTTTTAATACCGTCTGTATGCAAATATTTATTATGTGAATAACAGCAGTAAATTAGCCTTTCTGTAAGGACTTGATCTACACAAACACAATTTAAGCACTTTACTAAGATCGTTCAGTTCTTACAGCAATTCTCACAAAGCAAAAAGAACTCAGTCTTCCCCCAAGAACCTAACTTCTAAGAGCCTGAATCCAGACGCACAAGTTGATCTGATTCTGCTGCCCATATTTTCTCCCTGAGGTCTGCAAATGCTTTGATTTTTGGCCTAGCCGTGTGAGTTTATGGAACCAATTTGAATATGAATTGATGTACAATGATATCCACGCACTACTGTATGTATCAGGCGTATCACCAATATACACAAAAGTGTAAGCTAAGATCAGATGAAAATAAAGAAAAATTAAGCTTTTCTTCCTGGAGCTCTCACAAATCATCTTGTGATCATCATCATAACCACGTTGGAGGATCCAGCCCTGACCTTTCCCTTTAACTTTTATGCCTGTAGGACCGGACTGCGAGCCCCAGGAGAGGCTGCAGTCACAGTCGGCAGCTACCACGGATTAAACACTGATGCCACGGCCGGAAGAAGCAAACGTGTCCTTTGACCCAGGGAGTGACTCTGACTTTACTGTCCATGTTGTGAAGAAGGCAACCTCGTTCCAGAGGGATAAGGCACCCTCTCCTCCCCTCCTCAGCTCTAAGCCCCTCCCCCCTCACTTGCCGCACACACCAGGGCCTTGCAGTCCTTCATCAGCTTTCTGTGGCCCTCAATCTAAACTAAATCCCATGTGTTCTTCTCGTGGCCCCCAGCGCTTACCCTGCATGTCACCGCCCTCTGTAACCATCACTCACCTGTGTGATCTCCAATTACTTCATGGGGAACTTGCAGGTTGCACTTTGATCCTTTTTACTTCCCTTCCCCTCCGTCCCTTCCTCCTACCCACTTCCCACCTCCCCCGTTCCATACCCCCTTCCCAGCCACCAAGTCCATCTCCCCATTTCCTATCATCTGTCTTTTATTTGTCATTCACATTTTGATGCTTTGTGTTTCTCACATACAAGAATCCATGCATTGGGGGCTGGGGATTTAGCTCAGCGGCAAAAGCACCTGCCTGGCAAGCGCAAGGTCGTGAGTTTGGTTCCCGGTACCGGAGAAAAACCAAAAAAA
>NW_004955439.1:10086205-10087752 GCF_000276665.1 Chinchilla lanigera
TTTTTTTTGGTTTTTCTCCGGTACCGGGAACCGAACTCACGACCTTGCGCATGCCAGGCAGGCGCTTTTGCCGCTGAGCTAAATCCCCAGCCCCCTGTGTCTCTTAGTTTTATCCCAATCATTACCTTGAAATGTTTGAAGAGTCTTGGCTGATACTTGGTAGAATTCCTTTCCAGATGTGTGTTTCTAACGTTTTGTCATGAACCATACTTACTGTTTGTTTGCAATGGTGTAAAGTTCTTTTTTATTTAAAACAAACAAACAAAAAATCTAGTTATTAATCTAATTTAATCTCTGCAAACAAGTGCACTTTCTAGGCTTATGTCCAGTTGATTATTTCATAATCTAAAGATACCTCTTCCCATGGCCAAAGGGAGAAGAGAGGCCTGTTAACTTTCCCAGTCATCACTGAAATATTTTATGTTTTTTATTTTTCATGATGATATAACGAAGTTTGCATTTCAGCTCTCTTCTCGAATTTTGTCTGGTTGATCACCCAAAGAGTATGTTTGAAATGTTCTGCTCTACTTGGAGATTAGTCTGTTTGTCCTCACAGATTTTTGTTTCTGTCGCATTTTGTTCTTGTATTTCACAGTTATATTATGAGGTGCAGGCACTTTTAGAATGGCCACAACTCCCCAGTGAAGGAGAACTTTGAACACTTTGTGGGAACTCTCTAACCTCTAAAACCGCACTTTAAAGTATTTTGCACAATATGACTATGATCATCAGATTTATTTTGGTTATTTCCTGGCATATGTGTTTTGATTTTGGTTTTTGGTTTTGTCTTTTTGGGACAGGGTCTCACTATGCAATTCAGGCTGGTCTCGAGCTCACTTTGTAGCTCAGGCTGGCCTCGAACTCACAATGATCCTCCTGCCTCAGCCTCCCGAGTACTGGGATTACAGGCTTATGCCACCTCACCCAGCCTGGTATATGTTTTTAATAAACTTTGCTTTCAACCTTTCCATATTCTTTTGTTTAGATGTGTCTTTCATTAATAGAATTTTTTTTTTTTTTTTTGGTACCAGAGATCAAACTCATGACCTCAGGCTTGCCAGGCAGGCGTTTATGCCGCTGAGCTACATCCCTTGCCCAATAGAATATTTTTAAATATTTTTAAAATGGGATCTATTTTTGTTAGCTAGCTGAGCATTTAGTTATTGTAATTTCTGATACATATGTATGCTTTCAACCATCATTTTGTGTTTTCTCTTTTTTCTTTTTTTTTTTCTGCTTCTCTATTTCATTTTCTCTTCTTTCTTGCCTTTTTTTTTTGTTTCATACTGGGAATGGAACTCATGACCTTGCACTTGCCAGGCAGGCACTGTGCTGCTGAGCTGTATCCCCAGCCTCTATCTTGCCTTTTTGAGGGGATGTAGGTTTTATTCTTTACACCTATGAAAGGAAACCTGACTTAGATTAATATGAAAACATGTAATTACAGTCAGCTCTTTTCTTTTTTTTTTTTTTTTTTTTTTGGTTTTTCTCCGGTACCAGGAACCGAACTCACGACCTTGCGCTTGCCAGGCAGGCGCTTTTGCCGC
>NW_004955439.1:10093622-10104024 GCF_000276665.1 Chinchilla lanigera
AAAAAAAAAAAAAAAATCCATGCATTGTCCAACCGTCTGAGTCTGATTCACTTCACTTAGCATTCTGGTCTCAAGGTGTACTCATTTTCCTACCAGTGACTCAAATTCACTCTTCTTTATGACTGAGTAGTATTCCACTATGCATATACATCACGTTTTCTTTATCCATTCATGCACTGATAGATATGTAGACTGCTTCCAAGATTCAGCTATCATGAGTTGTGGGGTATAAACATGGGTATGCACGAATCACTGTAATATGGTCTCTTTAACTCTGTGTGCACCCATATTTACTGCAGCACAATCTTTAATAGCTAAATATTGGAAACAATCCAAATGTCCATCAACCAAAGAATGCATAAAAAACATGTGGTATTTTGATGCAATGGAGTACTACTCAGTCATAAAGAAGGACAAACTTGAGACTTTTATAGGTAAATGAATGCAACTTGAGACCACACTCATAATTCAAATAAATCAGAGGCACATTTCTAAACATCATATTGTCCACCTGGTGTGAGAAACTTAGAATAAATGAGTCATAAAACATACAATGGGGGCTGGGGATTTAGCTCAGCGGCAAAAGCGCCTGCCTGGCAAGCGCAAGGTCGTGAGTTCGGTTCCCGGTACCGGAGAAAAACCAAAAAAAAATAAAAAATAAAAAAAAATAAAACATACAATGGACATTGGCAAATGAGAAAAAAATTGTTCAAAAGGTGAAAGAAACTAGGATAGGTGAAAAGGGAAAGGATTAACTCTTTTTATATATACAGGGTCTTGCTATGTAGCCCAGACTGGCCTCAAACTCACAGCAATCCTCCTGCCTCAGCCTCTTGAATGCTAGGATTATAGGGGTGCACCACTTGTTGACTCTTTTGGGAATACCCCCAAAACAGGCATCACTGTGTCAAATGGAATTTCCATTGTTAGTGTTTTCAGGAATCTCGACCTCCACACTGGCTGCACTAGTTTCCATTCCCACCGACAATGCAGATGCACACCCTTTCCCCTACAGCCTTCCCAGCATTTGTTGTCTTTTGAGTTCTTGATTATTTCTCAATGTCCACTTGCTCCGCAAGGACACGAAGTCCACAGAGGCAGGAGAGTGTTTATTTTGTTCACGCTTGTATCCTCAGTGACTGGATACCAGTAAACACTTGTGCAATGTATGAATAATAAAACAGTGCTGCCAGAATTCAAAGCGAGGCTGTCTGACTCCGAAGCCTTAATCACGCTCTCATTGCCCCGTATATATCTGGTCAGATTTGAGATCATCACTTTCCTGTAAGCTGAATTATGCCCTTACTCTCTGTATTGCTGTCTGCTGTTCTGACTGATGCAGGAATGCCCCCCATTCTGTAAGTCATGCTGTGTCTAAAGAATTATTTTAACTTGAACTCATAAAGCTCTTTCCAACCATGTTTTGGAAGCTGTGTTCCATTTTTTGCAAATTCATAAATGTACAATTGGATCTAGTCTTCTCAGGAGTTCATATTGTAGTTGAATGTAAATTTCTATGAAGGTTTCAAAAAATCTCTTCACAGCCAGGTTTAGTGGCACACACCTGTAATCCCAGCAGTCTTGGAGGCTGAGGCAGGAAACTCACAACTCAAGCCCAGCCTGAGCAATTTAGCAACTTAGCACAACAAAATTTTTTTAAAAAAAATTTTAAAAGAGCCAATGATATAGCTCAGTGCCAAGGCTGTGGGTTCCAACCCAAGTACTGACCAAAATAAAATTTGTTCCTGTTAATAGGATAATTTCTTAAGCTAGACTCAAATTTACAGGCAAATTAACTTCAGGTCGTATTTTAAGCAACTAGCGGTGTTTCAGCAGTCACAGCGGGCATGCCTATCTCCTCTCGAGGTGTAGGGTGCAGCTGTCAAGTCCAGTAATGAGTGTGGACTTGAGAATACTGTCACATCCCCCGTGGCTTCTGAGAGAGGAATGATGGAAACAAAATCCCTATGGACAACCAGCTGGATGAGGCATTTCATTCATCCTATACTACTTTCCCACAGGTTAAAGGTGCTAGGACTCCTGCCAAATAAGCTATGTCCAGTAAACCTACTACTCTAAAACATTTGATCAATTATCTTCAAGTGAAATTTTTTTCTGTGACATAATGTTTCAGCTCCTCTGTGGAGTGGTGTGCTTCAAGCTTTAACAAGCCATTTATTCAAACTAGCTCCTCAGGGATATTTCCTTAGCAGGCACTTGAAATGCAATGCATCTTGCTTGCCAAAAGAGCAATTCCCTGATGCACCACATGGTCTTGGGAGATGAAGAACTGCTTGATATCATTGCCCACGCCTCAGTTTTGTACTAACCTGTAGAAGGAGGAGCAAAAGACTTAAGACAAAACTGTCCATTGCCTACCACGCAGAGCGATATTACCTATCAGCGCTTTGTGTACCCTGAGGCCACTTACAGTCTCACCTCCCGCCAGAGCCTCACGGGGACTGTGAGCACCTTGCACTCTTTTGCCTTCATGGGCTTCTTGCTCCACAAAAAAAATAGTCAAAATTATATTTTATGATTGCATTCATATAAAATAAATATATCAAAATATTATGTATTACAATTTTTTTCAACTTAAAACTTTTTTTTCTCCTGATTTAAAAAAAAAAAAAAAAAGATCCTCATCAGGCCAAAAAAAATCTTCATATGACTGTGTGGACCAGCAAGTCCTAAATGCGCAGGTCAAGCCAGAGGGCTGGAGACGCAGGGTAGAGCAGAAAGGCGGTCTAGAAGTACGCTTCTCTCCCTTGGAGACTACAGTCTTTTCTCTGAAAGCCTTCAACTGAGTGGTCGAGGCCCACTCGCATTTTGGAGGTTAATCTGTTCCAGTCTGTTGATTGAAATGTTAATCTTATCTAAAAAATAGATATGGGAAATACACAGGAAACTATCAGTGAAAGCAGCTCTAGCGATACACACAGCAGGCAGTGGGCATGAGTGTCTCTAAATTATTGTTGAATGATTAGCCCAAGTTCAAAAAAGCAAGACAACGTATTTGCTATGTCATTTACAGGTGGTGAAATGACTAGAAGTTTTAAGTAGCTCCTAGAACACTTACAGAAGAGGAAGCTTGTAGAATACCTTAAACTTTCTGCATGCGGTCGGTCAAGCGAGCAATCTTTCCCGAGATGAGAAAGTAAATTGGGCTCACTAGTCACTTTACAGACAGTGACACCAAGACAAAAGAAAAACAAAGGGAAGATGCACGATTTAAATGTCCACAATCCTGAGCATTGGCTGTTTGGCTGAAGCAGGTACACTTGTGGGCAGGACGCTTAACCTGACACACAGAGTTTAATGAAAGCGAGAGGAATACTAGGGTTAGGGAGAAATAAAAGAGAAAAATCAGCCAGTAGCTAGGCATGGTGGTGCATGCCTATAATCCCAGCACTCAGGAGGCAGAGGCAGGAGAATTACCGTGAGTTCAAGGCAAGTTTGGGCTACCTAGTGAGACATTTTCTCAAAAACAGAAGGAAACCAGACACCAGCCAGCAGCTGTGTGTGTGAAGGGAGGATATGCACGGGTTCAGATTTAAGAAACAAATTTTAAATTTAATAAGAACAGTGTTAGAATCCGTGTCAAAATAAGAATAGCCACTAATTATCTCTGTTGATCTTATCTAGACATTTCATTCATCCCAGCAAGGCACAGTTAAGCATCACACACTGCATTTCCTGAGGCTGACAGAAAAGGCAGGCTCCCCGGAGCTGGCAGAAATCTCTGCTCCGAATCTGGCGGGAGGCAGAGGAAGGACACCATCCCCCACACCGAAGGATGCAAAACAAGACCGCCCCCACCACCGAGTCCCGTGTCCCGAGCACATGTAGCTCTGGAAACGTGAGGAACACAATGTTTTCATTTCACTTCCAAGCAGAGGTCAGCCTGCCTGTTTGCTTGGTGAACAGGAAGAGGCGGTCCTCATCTTTACGCAAAGGGCATGGTTTTAAGATCTTGAACCAGAAGTGGCTTTAACTAGTTGGTTTATGATTATTAGATGGAAACACCTAACAGCCAATACAGTCAAAACTATGATCATCATTTGGGGCAGCTATGCTCTAAAATGCTTGAAGTCCAAATAAATCTACCCGGTGAGTCAGCCCATGCCATGACTCGGGGTGCACCTCGTGGGCAGATCTTGCCAAGACTTAAGAATGTGGCTCAGAGCTGCGTGTGCTGGTGCAGCTATAATCCCAGCACTCAGGAGGCTGAGGCAGGAGGATAGTTGTGAGTTCGAGACCAGCCTGGGCTACGAAGTGAGCTCAAGGCCAGCCTGAACTGCATAGGGAGATCTGTCGCAAAAAGACAAAAAATATAATAAACAAATGAAGACTGTGGCTCAGGCCCACACACACCGAGGTCAACAGACGCTTTTTATAGCTGTCATCTAGACATCTGGATCTTAAGAACTGAGCTTTCTAAAAAAGAAAATTTTTTTTCAATTTTTTTATTAGTACGTGTTTGCATACATACTGATTACATCCCTTGTGGGACACTGGTACATGCACTTTTAAAAAAAAAAAAAAGGAATTGTTTGAAGCAATATTTTTGCTCTTGTGTTTTGAGACAAGGTCTTGCTATGTAGTTCAGGTGGCCTTGCACTGGCTTACATAGCCCAGGCTGGCCTCAAACTCACCAAGACCCTCCTGCCTCGGAGAGTGCTTGGATCACAGGCTTGCGCCACTGTGCTCAGCTTGAAAAAAATCTTTGAAGCATTGCTTTGCACAGACATAACAAAGACTTGAGGATCCGCAGCACAAATGTCGCTCCTTTACATTCCAGTGTAGGGAACAGTCCCTTTTTCCACCAGAAAGAGAATGTGTGGGACTAGCAGAGATAAAAGGGGAACAGAATGGGGAGATTGCCAGCTCTGAGAAGCCACCACCCTGTTGAGGCCCTGACCTTCAGGAGGGGCGTGGGAGTCACCCCCAGCCACCAGAAAGCTTGGGGCTGCACAGCTCCAAGGAGGGAAGAGGGGGATACTGTGTGCTCACCACTGGCGGCAGCTCCAGAATCCCCAGCTCCGTCTCCAGCCCCACTTCTCAGGCAAGGACAGGAAACTGTACCCCAGCTTCCCACTTTCCCAAGAAAGGCAACAATGGCAGGTTAGACGCCAGGAGATTTGAGTGATGTGCGGAAGAAGGAACAGGCAGCACCCGGCCCTCAGAGGCCAGGGCAGAGAGCGCGGGGCAGCAGACACCAGCATCCAAGAGGGGGCCACGGCGGCCGAGGGCCAGGGCAGGGCTCAGCCTGTTGCTGGTGCCCAGGCCCACACCCACATAGGGGCCGTCCAGCTGCACCTGCAGACACTCAGCTCTCCTAAGCAGGGAAGGAATCTCCTCTCTGCAGAAGGGAGATTTAGTCTCCAGAGTTAAGCTGAGCTGTTACCAATGGTTCTTCTCCCGGCAAACTTGACAGCCTCTAACCTCTGCACATCACTCAGCTCTTGCCTGCTAAACAGCCCAGGAAAGCTACTGGTGAGCAACAAAGTATCAGACACTGACTGAGCAGCCAAAGCTCTGAGAATTTGTTTCTCTAGAGAAGCGCCTTCCCTAGGGCACCACACAGCCTTCTTCCACCTTTAGGGACAAACGTTAGACAAAACATTCACATGGAGAATGATTCCACAAGGAGAGACACAGTCCATTATGTCACATAATAATTCTTTTATTGGGGAGGGGGAGTAACACTGGAGACTTAACCCATGGCCTTTGCACTGAGCTATGTCCCCAGCTTTTTTAAAAATGATTTTATTTTATTTTGAGGCTGGGTTTGAACTTGCAGCCTCCTGCCTCACCCTGCCAGAGCACTGGGATTACAGGCATGTCCAGTGTTTTGTTTTATTTTATTTTATTTCTTTTAATGGGTGTCTTGGTTACTTTTCTCTCGTTGCTGAGACAAAACATCTGACGCCCAAAATTAAGGAAGGAAAGGTTTATTTAGCTCACAGTTTGTGGAGGTTTCAGTCTGTACTTGACCAGCTCCAAGGCAGAGTGGCACATGGCACAGGGCAACAGTTCATGGCGGTGGAAAACAGCAAAGGCAACAAGAGCAAAAGGGAGGAGTGGCGGCAGGCAGCCTCTTTCTCTCCCTTACATGTGCAAACCATCCGCCCAGGGCGGGTGGAGCACTCACACCCATGAGTCAATCATAAACTCTAAAAGCCTACCCCATGCTCCATGACCGTGTGAGGCTTTGAGGGGACATCCAGACACAAAGCATAGCAGTGGGATTTGGAGAAACAGATGTGAACACATATACTCAGTGTACTTTCTTGAGCCAGCAGGCCAGACTGGGGATTAATACTCCCATTGTTCCAAAGAGGCCACATCACCTAGCAGCCTTGTGGAAATTACCCTGAGGTCTCCCCTTTAGGGTTGGACTGGTACCTGTCTTCTAACTTGTAGCCCACGGCTTTCACCTAAAGAGTCATGAAAGACGCCTTCACAAATTCCTGCCATGATTCACAACCAGAAAAGAAAATCATCACACCAAATGAATATATATATATAAAGCTTTTTCCTGAAAATCCAGTGCTCTTTTTTCAAAAGCTGTCAGAAAGCTCAACTTTCAATTTAGTGCAACAATTTTGTCTCATTTTCTTGGTACATCTACCTCTCCGCTGGAACTCTCTCTGGCTCACTCCCCCTGCTCCTCCCCTCCTCTCCCCTTTCCCTTCTGTCTCTCTCTCTCTCTCTCTCTCTCCCTCTCTCTCTCTCTTTCTCTCTCTCTCTCCTGCATGTTTCCATTGCAAACTTTGCATATTATTTTAAGTTAATATTAGTTTATTAATTGTAGAAATTTTAAGTAGAAATGGATTTTAAAACATAAAGAACGCAGGTGTGCTGGCACCTGCCTATACTCCAGCACTCTGAAGGGCTAACTCTGGAGGATCACGAGTTTGAGGCCAGCCTGGGCAACTCAGCAAGACCCTGTCTCAAAATACAAAAGGGCTGAGGATGTATACATACATACATACATACATCATACATGCATACAACACACAGAAACCAGACCTAGAGGAATTAAATAATATACCCCAGATTTTTTTTAATTGGTTCATTCAGAGGTAAGATCCCTTACCTTTTGGGTTCTTTTCAGCCCATTACCTACTTACTCAATAAAATAATGAATAATTGGTTTTATTACTATTGCTTGACCTCTCTTTGGCACTGGACACCCCAAGCACCCTTCCTGGGAGCTCCTCTCTCACCCACTACAGCATGCATCTCCCAAACAGTGCTCCCTCCTCTCAGGGCTCCCCGGCAGTCCCCCTTCCACCCTCTTCTTAGTGAACATTGCGGGGTTCTGTCCTGCACACTCCTTCCTCATCGCTGAAGACACCTCACTGGCCTACCTGACATCCTCTTGCTGTTTTGGCTACTTCTGGGATCTGATGACTTCCAAATCTGCATCCCTAGTAGAGATTCACATTTCCGACAACCTCCTGAACATCAGCTGCATATGCTCCTGGTGTCTGGAGGTCAGCAACCCACCACCATCGCCCCAGTGATCCCCCAAAGGCGTCTCTTCACCCACTGGCCCCTGGTCTCCTAGAGTGCATGTGCTACTGCACTGCCTTATTGTGTCTTTCGATGCTTCCCTGAATCCACACATTTACTCTGGACGCACTGGTCTTCTCTCTTTCCTTAGCTTTTACTTCTTTACTTCTTAATGAGCTAAACTTAAACTAGAGAGTTAGGAACGGTGCCTTCTACTTTGTAATCTCAGTCATCGCCTGGCACGCCTTAAGTTTCATTTCAGTCTGCCAAAAACCTGCAAAAATAATCGAACAAAATCAAGTATGTGTTTCACTTAGATTCACCAATTGTGAGGCCATTTTTCTGCATCTGATTTACTCTCTCTCGAGGAGTAAATACAGGGATGATTACTGGGTGATCTGTGAGCAAAGTGCAGGCCCCCTGGCCCTTTATCCCTAAATGCTTCGATGTGTGTCCCTAAGCACCGGGACATCCCTCTTCATACAGGTGAAGAATTCAGTACATTTAACAGTGACACCATCTCATTCACCAACTGTCCCAATAACGTTCCTCAGAGCAGCAGTAACAGCACCACATGTGGCCGTGTCTCCATTTCTCAACCTTGCCTTGTCTTTATGATGTTGTATCTTTCACAATATCAACAGTGAGACAAGCTGGGCCTGTAATCCCAGCACTCAGGAGACTGAGGCAGGAGGATCGTTGCAAGTTTGAGGCCAGCCTGGGCTACAAAGTGAGCTCAAAGCCAGCCTGAACTGCATAGCGAAACCCTGTCTCTAAAAAAACAAAAAAAAAAGAAAAAAAAAACTGCAAATACAACAGTGAGACAAGGCACGCAGCTCCTCATGTGACGCAATGAGAGGAGAAACACAACATCTCACACAGATCTACCAAAAAGTAACGAGCCTGAATCTGATCACATGGAAACACTGGCTATCCCCTAATTAGGAAAGTGTTGATGATCACTTATAAATACATCCACCTCAGGGCCTGTGGTTGCTTTTGCTCTCTCTAAGAATTACCTCTCAGACCACTTGGGACTCAGCCCAAATATCATCTGTCATCTGGGAGCGCCCATCCTGCCTACCCTGTCCCAGCAGGACCCCGCCTGCACCCCACTGAGTTTCCATCTGACTATCCTCCCTCTCTTTATTTTTTTTTTATTTGAGGTCTTGAAGGTTGAACCCAGGGCCTCATGCACACTAAGCACGTAGCTCTACCACTGAGCTACATCCTCAGCCCTTTTATTCTTTCAGCCTGGGTCTCCCAAAGTTGCCCAGGCTCGGCTCAGCCTTGGCCCCTCCTCCCTCTGCCTGCCAAGTAGCTGGGATTACAGACACGTGACCTGCGCTTCTGCACCTGGCACTTCACATGTTTTTCAAAATATTTACTGTTCCCAGAAATTACCTTATCTATTTCTTTACCCTTTTATCTTTTTCCCTTAGTAGACTCTAACTTTTATGAGTGTGGGACCTTATCCAAACGGTGCCTGCTTTGCAATAAACATCCATCTTTCAGGTGCTGAAGGGAAGAGCTTCTGTCCTTTCAGTGCCTCTTGGAGCACTGGAGGCCTAGGACATGTGTGCCAAATGTGAGGCCAGTGACCCATGGGGCAGAGTATTTATGGTCCAAATTTCCTCCTACATTCTCAATTTAGTGCACTCCAAACATTCCAAGAGTTCAACACCATGACTTCCTTTTTTAAATTCTATCCATTTCTTTTACCCCAAACTACAAGCAATTTGGGGGAAATATCATAATTATACTCTGTTCTAAAAATGCACTAACATTGAGGGTAGACTACACTGACACAAATACGCCAAAAGTACATTTCTGTAGAAAGCTCAGAGGGTAGACTCAGGAAGAAAACCGTAGGGTTCATCTGTCAGTGAAAAATCATCTCCTCTCCGTTACTTAGAAATATAATTTCCATATTTATTTTTATAGAAGGACATACTCCCTGTCGTACTAAGGAGACAACTTTGTGATTGATTATTGCTTGTGTATTTATCCCAGCAATACTCACACCTGTAGACACGGACGCTATCATCAATAGCTGGAAAAGTGCGCTGCAGCGCCTCTGCAACGCCTTTAAACTTCCACGCCTTTAGATCAAAGCCACCAAGAAGCACATTTCAAAGGAAAAAAATTGGAAGCAAAACAAAGAAAGAAAGAATCCTTGGGTAAAAGAACACAGCATAAATAATTCCTGATGCGGCCAATGCTACTCCCTTTTTCAATTAAATTTTCAGCTGTCCTTGAACATGAAAAAAAAAGTCAGTCATTATAATGAGTTAATTTTGTTGAAGTTCAAACCACGCAATATTCACTATTGTTTGAAATATGGTGCACATTCTATGTGCTAACACTGAGCAAATACACACACCACCTCTTTAAAATGTGCAAAGGAAGCTTGCCTTCTGCTTGGAGTTCAAACAGATCTCCCTACCTGTTTGAAGGTTTCGTCTCACTCTGCAGGCTGAGGCCAGCTGGTCAAAGGGTAGCTGCCCAGGGAAACTCAGTGTTAGAATGAAAAGAACACAGTCTGGTGTGCAGGAACAGGTCATCATTTCTTTTTTAAAACGTTTCACTCTGAAATAATTTAGAATTACAGAAAAGTTGCCAAAACAGAGAAGAGTGCCCACCCACCACTGAGTTTCCCTTACAGCTAGCTAACAACTTGTACAATTGAGGTACGTTCTTAAAACTAGGAAATCAGCATTGTGACAGTACTGCTAACTACACTACAGACCTCATTGCAATCTCTCCGGTTTTCCTATTAATAAATTTTTTCTGATGAGGAGCCAACCCAGACTCTGACACTGCATTTAGTTTTTGTGTCTCTTAGTTTTTTTGCTTTTTTGTTTTTTTTTTTTTTTTTTTT
>NW_004955439.1:10105506-10119265 GCF_000276665.1 Chinchilla lanigera
TTTTTTTTGGTTTTTCTCCGGTACCAGGAACCGAACTCACGACCTTGCGCTTGCCAGGCAGGCGCTTTTGCCGCTGAGCTAAATCTCCAGCCCCCTGGTCAGCTCTTTTCTTAAACTTGATTTTGATAAAACAGAAGGAGAAAAAAGAAAGGAGTAAACCAGAGGAAATAGTTCTTTAAAATTTAGAAACGGACACCACTACGTAACCATTAGAATGGCTACAATTCAAAATACAGAGGAAGAGAGAAAATAACCAGCATGGGTAAGAAATTGGTGCCTTAATGGTAGGGATTTAAAACAATACAGCCACTGTGAAAAATAGCACAGCAGTTCCTTAAAAATTTAATAATTATCATAGGATGCAGCAACTCCACCTCTGGGCAACATTGAAAGCAAATTCGCAAAGAGATATTTATTTGCCTATGTTCACAGCAGTATTAAGCCAAAAGGTACAAACAATCCGCATGTCCATGGGTAAATGAATGAGTAAGAAAACGTGTATGCTGTCAATGGAATATCATTCACCCTTCAAACGGAAGGAGATTCTAACACACGCCATCACAGGGACGAACCTTGAAAAGAGTATGCTATGTGAAATAAGCCAGTCACAAAAGGACAAAACCAGTACAATTCCGTTTATCTGAGGCTCCTAGGATGGTCAAATTCATAGAGACAGAGGGTAGAACGGTGGCCGCCAGTGGTGGGAGGGAGAAGTGGGAAGGTACCGTTTCCTGAGTACAGAGTCTCTGTTTTGCAAGATGAGCAAACACCTGCATGGATGGTGGCAATGGTTGAACCGCATGTGTGAGTGCGTGAAGTGCAGCAGCGCTGGCGGCTCACAAATGGTGAGGATTGCGCGCTTTATGTTATGTGTATTCTGTGCAGTTTTTAAAGAGTGGAGTGGTGGGAGTTAAAAAGAAGACAGACGTTATTTCCTTCATATTTGCACAGGGTCAGCTCTAAGTCTTCGCTTTGACAAACTGTAGCTGCTAAGAGATTGTTGCTATTTACATCGGTTTCTCTTAGTGATTGCACCAGACAGTTATTTCATTTAATGACTGTATGACTGAGAAAAAGGAGAGTTGCTCATTTTCCCAGAAGTGGCTGATAATAGAGTCATAATTTTGATTGGGATCTTCTAGGTATGTGAAAACACAGCCAGAGCAAAGAGCTGCTAACCCACCATTTGTTTGCAGCCCTGAAGCCAAAGGCAAGTGCTTTCCACTAAAGTACGGCTATGCCTTTCTGCTGCTGCTGATTTTACCACTTTATAACGCGGCCACTGTTTTCACTTGGTAGCATTATTTCAGCAGCTAAGGTTAGGCAGACCTGCCCAACACTGCTTATCTCCTTCCTCCCAGCTTGAGCCATTTTGCTCCTGCGTTTATACTATTGTCTTTAGAACTCAGCACATTTCCTAGCCTAGTGAAGCTCAGCTGATGAGTTGATTATATGTAAATTCAACTTGAGAAAAGTTCAGCATGTGATCTGGTCCGAGCATCAGCGACCCGGTAATCTTCCACTGTGTCCGTTTCCTCCAGTTGTGAGCTCTCAATTCTTCATGGACAGCAAGGACTGTCAAATTCATGTTTGCATCCTCTGTCCCTCACCCAGATCCACAACGGTGTGAAGGTGGTGGCTGAGGTATGCATTGTGGTGCAGTTGGGGGTAGCAGTGTTGATGCCAAGGAAAGTTCTAGAGGACACGAAGAGGAGCAAGAGCCAATATGAAGAAGCGCTTCCTCTGTCACACACGCTGTTTGCGAGCCTTACACCTATTTACCATTCAATTCTGAAACAACGCCAGTTGCTAACATTATGATCTCGTATGTCTGGGTGAGGACACCAAAGTTCTGAGGCACTCAGTAATTTTTTTGGCCAAGGTATCATGGAGAAGGTACAATCAGGATTGTTCGAACCCAGTTAGATTCCAAAGCTAATACCTAGGTCCCTGCACTATCCTATCTCACACAGATGCAGACCATCCCTGCTTCGTATTTTAATGTTTTTCAGTGCAGCTCAGTAGGAAAAAAGTACAAAACTTCCAAAAGGAAGCTATTTAAGCCTCTGTTCCTTCACTCGTTCAGTGAGCAAGCCACTGCCTCATCTGTGTAGTGAGAAATGTCTCCCTTGCCTGCCTAAACTGTAATGTTATCTTCGATGAAGCATTTTGTAAACTGAAAATTGGTAGTAAAAAACACTGGCTTTTCTACTTCTGTTCTCAGTGATATTGAGCTCCTTCAAGCCAGTTAAAATATAAAACTTGGTGGAAATTTTCCTGTATGCAGGTAGTGACTTATCCTAAAGATCGCTATCTGAATCTATAAGATGAGCCAATCAATCTAATCAATAATTTATTGCTAAACAAGAAAAGGTAACTCTACAGTGGAAACATCTACCATTTGGGAATGTCACAAGTCATGGGACAAGCAGAACAGGCAGCTCCTGATGTGCTGCACCCAGACATACTATGTCTGAAGCGATGTCCACCAAAAACCTAGTCATAAAGAACAGATCTTTTTTTTTTAAGAGAAGGAATTATTGCAGGTTTACAGAAACTAAGATGGGACTTCCAGGAAGATGGCAGAATGGTGAACAGGAGAGAAAGCCTGTCTGATATTTGGAATCCAGACACTGGAATAAAGCAACCTGAGGAAGAGGAAGGCAGCAGGTCCCTGGGACCCAGCAAGGATCTGAAGAGAGTTAGAGGCCATGGGGGGAGTGAAGAGGGAGACCACAGCACAGAAGAGGGAGGCAGCAGGTGGCACTTTCTCCCTGAGTCCCAGCCCCTGGCGTGGGAGGGCCAGCTTGAACCTGCAGAGGCATGGTAACTCTTGGTAACCTCAGAGGCCTCCAAAGAGTAACACACCAGCGGGACAGAGCAGTGTATGCTGTGGACTGCAGTGGCTGGTGAGTTATTTGAATCCAGATGTCCCCCAGGAGAGGGCAATGGCCCATAGCCATTTTGGACAGGGGCCAGTAGAAGTCAGAACTCAACGGAGTTGTGGGCTGGCTCCATCTAGTGACTCCAAGTGTCAGGGTAAAGCACAACAATGGAGTTCAAGCCAGCAGAATATCAGGGAGCCACGTTCAAGACAGCAGGAGGCACTTGGAGTGCTGTGGGCTGACAACTCAGGTCCCAGCCTCACAAGCAGCACCAGCTGCAGCCTGAACTTCGGTGGAACTAAAGGCCCAAGTTTGCTGGGATTCTCCATCGCTGCCATGATTCTACTGCTGACTTGCTGGGATCAATCAACATGGACCTGGGCTCTCTCTGCCCCCTCTGGCCACCAGTGACAGCACAGACATGCTCTGACATGGACATTTTCTTCTGCTTTTCTCCTTTCTTTGCTTTTTTTTCTATTTTTTTCCTCTTTGATTGATTGTTCTTGTTTTTATACAAGTGAGAACATTATTCCTAGTTTTTGTTGTTGTTCTTTTGTTCTGTTCTTCTTTCTGTTTCTTTCTTCTGTCATTCCCTCCCTTTCTTCACCAGTTTCCAAAGCTCACATAATCTTCCTTTGTCCTCCAGACATAATTTTTTTTAATTTTTTTTCTTTTCCAGTACCAGGAATCAAACTCACGACCTCAAGCTTTCCAGGCATGTCCTCCAGACTTGCTTCTGCTTTTTGTCTTTTTTGAGACAGCGATGTCCACCAAAAACAGGGTTTCATTATGCAGTTCAGGCTGGCCTCATATTCACAGTGGTCCTCCTGCCTCAGCCTCCCAAGTGCTGGGATTACAGGCATACACCAACACACCCGGCTTCCAGACTGGCTTCTAATCCCTTTCTCTTATTTCTCTATTTTTTCCCCTAACTGCTTTTAAATTTTCTGCCCTGAGGGCAAAATCATCAGGAAGATCATACATCATGACCACATAGGATTCATCCCATGGATGCAGGGATGCTTCAACATATGCAAATCAATGAATGTAACATTCCATATTAACAGAGCCAAGGACAAAAACCACATGATCATCTCAATAGATGCAGAAAAGCATTTGGCAAAATCCAACACCCATTCATGATAAAAAAAAAAAAGAACCCTACAAAACTGGAATAGATGATCTTTATCTCAACCTAATCAAAGCTATCTATGACAAACCAAAAGCCAACATTATACTAAACGGTCAAAAACTGAAAACTTTTACTTTAAAATCAGGAACAAGACAAGGATGTCTGTTGTCTCTACTCTTATTTAATATAGTTCTTAAAACTTTAATCAGAGCAATTAAACAAGAGAAAGAAATAAAAGGAATAGGATAGGAAATGAAGAAGTTAAATTATAATTTTTGCAGATGGCAAGATACTTATATAGAAGACCCTCATAAACTCCAAAGATTCTACACTTAATAATCAAATTCAGGAGCATAGCTGGATACAAGGTCAGCACTCCATAGCATTCTTATACACAATGACAAACTCACCTAAAGGAAGATTACAGAAAGCACATCTTTCACAATTGCATGGAAAAAAATGAAATACTTAGGAATCAATCTCACAAAGGAAGTAAAAGACCTTTACAATGAAAACTACAGTACTCTAAAAAAACAACAAAGGGATAACAGAAAATGGAAAGATACTCATAGTTCTTGGGTAGGAAGAACTAGTATAGTGAAAATGGCCATACTCCCCAAAACTGTTGTACAGATATAACACAATCCTGATCAAAATACCAGTACCATGCCTCATAAAATTAAAGAAAAAAATCTAAAATGTATTTGGAACCAGAAGACACCTAGAATAGCAAAAGAATTCTGGGAAACAAAGGCAAGCCGGGGGCATTACAATCTCTGACATGAAATTATACTACAAAGCTAACAGTGATAAAAACAGCATGGTAGTGACAAAAAAAAGATATGAGTATCAATGGAACAGACTAGAAGACACAGAAGCAACTCCAAATATACTCAGGCCCCTTATCTTTGACAAAAAAGGGGCCAAACACCTTCACTGGAAGAAAGATAGCCTCTTTAATAAATGGTGCTGGAAGAACTGGCTTTCTACATGCCTAAGTTAAACCTAGATCCATATCTCTCACTATGCATTAAACTAAAAGCAAAATGGATCCAAGATCTAAAAATTAAAACAGAAGCACTAAATCTGCTGGAAGATAGAACAGGTAAAAGTCTTAAAGGTGTAAGTGCAGGCAACGACTTTATGAACAAACCCCAATCACATAGAAAACATCATAAAGAATAAACAACTGGGGAAAAGCTTTTGCACAGCAAAGACACAACCCACAGAGTGGGAAAAATTTTTTGTCAGCTGTCCCTCAAAGAACTAATATCTAGAGTACCTAAAGAACTCAAAAGGATTAGACCCTCCAAATTAAAGATCCCATCTAAAAATGGGCATCTGAAGTGAATAAACACTTCTCAGATGAACAAGTTGAAATAGCAAATAAATATATGAAAAAATGCTCAGCATCACTGGTCACTCAAGAGACGCAAATTGAAACAACACCCCAGAAAGAATGGTTATCATAAAAAAATCAACCAGTAACAAATGCTGGAGGAGCTGTGGGGATAAAGGAACCCTTCTCCACTGTTGGTGGGAGTGTGGACTGGTGCAACCACTGTGGAAAACAGTGTGGAGATTCCTCAGAACACTAGGACTAGATGTTCCATTGGACCCAGCTATACCTCCTCTTGGTATCTTCCCAAAAGAATTAAAAGCATCATACCACAGTGATATACACACACTCACATTTATAGCAGCGCAGTTTGTAATAGCTAAATCTTGGAAAGAGCCCAAATGCCCATCAACTGATGAATAAATAAAGAAGATGTGGAGTACTACTCTGCCATAAAAAAGGATAAACCTCAGACATTCCTAGGTAAATGGCTACACCTTGGACCACACTCTTAAGTGAAATAAAACAGACACATGTGTTCAAATATAACACGGTTTCTCTGGTGTGAGAAACTGTAAGTGTAAATAAGGTCCAAAATTTATACTAGATATTGTGAAATAGGAAGAAAATGTTCAAGTGGAAAGGGGAACTAGGAAGGGAAAAGGAGGAAAAAGAGGAAGAAAAGAATAAAAGGAAAGAAGGGAAACAAAGCTTTTGTAAATAAGGAGGGGAAGAGGCGTGGAAGGGAGGGAAGAAGAAGAGAAAAATGACAGGTCATGTACAGACACAAGTCTCCTATGATTAATGTTGTCACTGTGTACATCTAAAATGTACCAATAAAGTTAATTTTAAAACAGAAACAAGATGTGTAACCACTAAATATATGTGATTTTGGAATGAAAAAATGTTGCAAAAATCTCAGAACTGGAATAACTGGCAAATTTAAGTAGATGATGTACTATTTGAGTGAACAAGTTATTGTAAAAATGCTAGATATGGTATTCTGAGTTCAATCACTGTTCTTTTGATTAGCAAATTCCCTATTCTTAGATAATACACACCAGAGTAGTTAGGGTAGAAGGGTTATGATATCTAACATTTACTTTGGGCTCACCAAAAATATATAAATAACATAAAAATAAGTCTTGCTTCAGGCTGGCCTTGAGCTCACTTTGTAGCCCAGGCTGGCCTCAAACTTGTAATGATCCTCCTGTCTCAGCCTCCCCAGTGCTGGGATTACAGGTTTGCACCCATGCCGGGCAATTCCTACTTCCTTATATATAGGCTGATAGTCTTCATTTATAAAGAATATTCACCACATTGAGATAAAATGTAATGTTACATACGAAAACCCCAGATGGAAGGAAAATTAGTTTTATTTGTACATAAAGGTACTACTTTTCCACAAATACATCAGGAATCGGGGAAATCTAAATGTAGGGATGTGAGGCAACAGTCAAAGGTGCTGAATAGTATTCATTCCGGTAGCGTGTTGGGGAATCCAACCCCCCTGCTTTGGGTCTAACATCCCCAGGGATATAAATACGCTGAGGGCACCTCTAACATTAGCAGTTCTAGTGAGCACAATTCTCGCTTCTCTGGCAAACGCTCCAGACACACAAGATATTTGGGGGGCAGAGCCAGGTCAGAGGTGGTGCATATTCAGTCCAGGCTGAACAGACAGAATTTTTCCTGCGTGTGTGTGTGTGTGTGTGTGTGTGTGTGTGTGTGCACGCGCGCGCGCACAGCACACCTGACTCCTGCAAGTTCCCAGAACTGAAGCAACTCCCAAGAGTAAACGCATCCAAGGACAACTGAATTATTGTTTCTGGGACGGTTAGCAACGCGGGGCTGGAGACCTTTCCCCGCGCCGGCGTGACTCCCTCCACCTCCGCTTTGGAAGAATGCTCGCAGTCACGTCTCAGCAGCTAGGCGGGGCGGGGTGGTGGGGGTGGGACACTTAAGGAAGGAACTGCATATGTGCTCGGGAGCAGGGACAGGAGCTGGCCTGCCTGTCGAATTTAACCACTTTGAGTGGTCAGAGGAGTTGCATAACACAACCTAAAAAGAAAATTCAGATGCGCTTTCCAAACTCCTGACCTGCCCATTGCTTCTCAAATTAGCCAACCGCCCAGTTCCCTGCCCCACCAGACACCGCCCTGCCGCGGGTCCGCCCCGCGTCCAGGAGGACTGGGGTGCACAGGGGTTGTGCCCTCAGGGGCCGCCTGGCCCGGGCGCCTCCCTGCTGGGATCTGGCCTGCCGGCGCGGGACGGTACCTCGGGCGCAGGCGTCTGGGCGCCCAGCGCGGCGGCGCAGGTCAGGTCGGGGCTGCTGGAGCCGGGACCGCCGCGGCGGCTCATGCTGGCTGCGGCGCGGTTGGACGCGGAGCCGCCCGGAGCCAGGCAGCTGGGGTGGCCGTGCGTCTCCTGGGCAACCGGTAAACACCGCCGCCGCGGCGAGGCGAGGCCCAGCTGCTTGCAAGACCCGCCTGGCCGCGGCCACCCAGTCCTCGCGGCGGTGTCATCCCGGCGGGCGAGGGGCAGCAAGCAACTTTGGCTGGGTAGAGATGGGGTCGGTCTCCGCTGTGGCACTCCGGGGACGAGGGGCAGCGAGCAGTCAGCAATCAGTGCCGGGGCCCGGGCGCTGCCGGAGCGTGCGGACTCAAACATAACCCTCGAGCATTTATTTTTGTACCTACTGTGTGCAAAAGCCTCTCGAGCCCCAGCGTCCTCTTCATGGCGGGTTCCCTGATGCCTCGAGTTTAATGCTCTGCCGGCCCAGTCTGCAGTTCTTAGCAGTGTGTTTTCGTTTAGTGCAGGTTTGTGGTACGTAATGATTACATTCCTCGTGGGAAGCAGGTATGCGTACATGAGGTATCTTTATTCTTTTTATTCCCTTTCCCCTCCCTACCTCCCCATCTGTAGATCCTCTTCCCCAGAAAATTCTTAGTTTTTAAACTACCCTGCATTTTCATTTCCTACTGAGCCCAAGTTATGTAGCCTGTCCTGGTGGGCGTTCTTTCATTTAACCTTCTCAAGACCCCTGCATGGAAGTAAGGTGACAGGAAGGCTAGCCACAGCACAGCTTTGCAGGTGACATACTCCCGGGCGCCCTGAAAACCTGAGCTGCTCCAAGCGCTCCCCATGTGTGATGTCCTTGCGTGAAAAAGGATTAGGAAGTGGATGTCAGAACAGTGCCGTTTTGAGTTAAAGAACAGCCACAGGGAAATGAATAGTCAAGGAGTGTACAACTGCAGGGGTAGAGAGAGCATCACACCGCAGACAGAGAAGGCGAGGAACCTGCTTACATCCCACACTTTGTAGCAGCATCTGAAAATGGACCTCATGTGTAAAAGACCTTGTTGGACTCAAGTGCTGTTGGAAATTTAAATAAAATCAGAGTTGAGGCAGCTTTTCTTAGATTCTGTCTGAATTAGTCACTTCCCCATCACTGGAACAAAATTTAAAGAAGAGGTTTAGAGCCAGGCACGGTGGCACAGGCCTGCAATCCCAGCACTCAGGTGGCTGAGGCAGGAGGATCATTGTGAGTTCGAGGCCAGCCTGGACTACAAAGTGAGCTCAAGGCGAGCCTGAACTGCACAGCGAGACCCTGTCTCAAAAAGACAAAAAAAAAAAAAGAGCTTTAATTTGACTCACATTTGCAGTGGGTTCAGTCCAGTCAGCCAGTTCCAAGGCAGAATGGAAGAACCTGGTGCAGGAAAACTGCACGACTGGGAAGCAGAGGGAAGGGAGGAGCTTTGGACAAGAACGCACCCTTCCAGGTCAGGTCCCCAGTGAGCCACCTCCAGCTGGGCTCCACCTGCTAGCGGCACAGTCGGCTGAATGGATGAATCCCCTGCTGAGTGTAGCAGCCCTGTGACCCAGTCACCCTCCAACAGCCCCACTTCTAAACATGAAACTTTTGGGGGACATTTTCAGATCTAAGCCATAACGTCACCCATCGTGTTAGTGATTTTTCTCTCACTGCTGAGACAAAATACCTGACACCCAAAATTAAGAAAAGAAAGGTTTATTTAGCTGACAGTTTGTGGAGGGTTCAGTCCATAATCAGCTGGCTCCAAGGCAGGGTGGCATGGCAGAGGGCAACAAGTTCAAGACTGCAGAAGACAGCAAAAGCAACAAGAGCACATGGGGTGGGGTTTCTTTTCCTCCCTTATATTGTATTCTGGCTATCTGCCCTCGGGTGGGTGTAGCACTCACACCATCTCTGTGCCCTCATCTTGCCCAAGCTCAGAATGTTTACAAAGTGAGGACCCTAGCTCCCTGCTGAGTCACTTAGTTAAACTTCTGAACTTCTCAAGTTGACACAATGAACAGCATCCTTGAGCGGTAAGGGCATATCCTCTACAGCACAGGATGTAGAACTGCTGAGTTACACTGTTAAGTTTCTAGACTTCTCAAGTTGACACAATGAATCAAACATAACACCTATCCATCCTACATGTATCTATGATTGTATTTGAGGACTTCTTGGTCTTGATTTTTTTTAAGTATGTTTAATGACATAGAAAAATTGTATGATTAGCTTTGTATGTCTATATGTGTTTTCATGAGAAACTACATTGAAGATATCAATATGTAATACAATAAGCATTGTTAATTCCCTACCACTCTGTTTGTAACTCTGTAATGTCTGTACTGATCCTTTGCTATTTTGTAAAATGTTGTCGATCTGTTAGTATTTTCCTCCTTTTATTTCTAAAATAAAAAAAAAAGAAAAAAGAAAAATTGTACACATTGACAGGGTGCCATATGATGCTGAGAGTGGCTTGACAGTACTTAAATAGTCCCATATATCAGTGATGGCGAACCTTTTAGAGCTTTCAGTGATACAAAGAGCCCACTGCAGCACACATCCCATAGGTTCGCCACCAGTGCCATATACTCAGTCCAATCACCTTGACACTTTCAGTCCAAGCAGCATTTTACAGAAAGTCCTTAATGGAACCCAAGGCTTCCAGAAGTCTCCCACTAATAGTATAATTTGGAAAAAATATTTTTTCCTAGTTGCAGTATTTCCCTGCATCAGAATCACTACCATGTTATTTTATTTTCTATGAATGGACACTGTCAGAGAAGATAAAGTTGATGGAAATTGCAGGCACCTGGAAAAGAACCAGAATGAAAAGTCGTCCCTCCCCGTTAACTCTATATCTGGTTGCCTCCGTATCAGTTCATAAAATCTAATTCTGGTCACTTGGGTCAACCTGAAACCTCTTCCACAGGAGAACAGGAGTTGGGAATTTGCACAGTCCTTGCAAATCATTGTTAAAAGATTTTTCTCAGTGTGAAGGCAGTATGTGCTTTTTGGTAATGAGAGCAGAAAAAGTGCTCAGCCCAGCCCCTGAGGGATACCTTTGAACTTTCCGGGATGTCAAGACATGAGCAAAGCGACCCCTCAGGTCTGATGATGTCCAGAGAGTTGAGCAGAACCTGGACCCTGGAGGGGAAAATAATTTGAGCGACCAAGGCCTATAGTGGACGAGCACTGCGGGCGAGAACTGGGGGCACCATGTGTGAGAACAATTAAGCAACGTAGGAAAGTGAAATGAAGAAAGCATGGTGCAGTCCAAACTTCTCACGAACTCTGTGTAATAGCAGTGCACTATAATCCACAGAGCCCTGGTACGGACTCTCATTTATGTTACAGTGACAACTGAGGCAGGAAGCTACCGGTTAGATGGCCTTGTGTGCTTCCGAATCACAGAGCTGCATCTTTCCAAAAGAGTCCTCCTACCTAAGTACCAGGCTGAAGCTGGACATGTGGTACAGGAAATCTTAAGTTTTGAAAGAGCACTGTTGTGACTGCAGCACCCAAAGAAGGTGACAGGTGACAGTGTGTAGGCGGGGGCGGGGAGCCCAGGAGGAGACTGTCCAGGCAAGAGAAGGGATGAGGTGGGAGTGGTATGACTGAGGAGGTACAGGAGAGTAGGGGCAGAATCAGTTGGAGTCTGAGCTCCCCCGACAGGCTGGATGTTGGCGAGGCCTAATTAGGCAGCGAGAAGACCAAGCAGGGCAGACAGAAAAAGAGAGAGCTCAGACTGGGACAAATTTAGTCTCAAGTATTGAGAGAAGAAGACAAACAGATCTTTTGCTGGAACAGGAAGTCCCGGGGAACATTCAGCATAAAGCAGAAAATCCAACTCACTCTGCCATAAAACTAAGCCCTACCCTCAAGTACACTGATAAGCCAGGGGCACTGAGATGTGTGTTGAATAAACATAGTATCTGCAAGGAGATCAAAACCACTGTAAGTACCTGGGGGAGGGGTGGCAGACAGGTCTATAGATTGAGACACGGAGCTTCTTTGCAGTTCTCCTGTGGGGTCATAGTTTGATTACTCAGATTGCCTTCTTTTATTTGCTTGTTTGTTTTACAAATGTGTATGTTTCTCACAGGAAAATTTGCAATTGTGATAACGTTGGGGCTTTTCATTTATGTTTAAATGCTTGTCACTGTATCCATTCCTACAACATCTTCATTTTCTAGAAGCTGTGGGAAACAGCATGCTTGATTTAAATATCTCTATAAACAACTTGCTGTGGCCTGCATGTTGGTGTCCCTCCTGAATTCAGAGGTGCTGACTTTGGGAAGTGAGTAAGTCGCTCAGTGAGTGAGAGGTTCCTGCCGCTGCCAGAGCGGTGCCCAGGGCTGCCTGTGGGGACGCAGCAAGAAGGCGCCACCTACCTGCCAGACGCCAAACCTGCTGGCACCTTCGGCTTGGGCGTTTTGGCCTCCAGAACTGTGAGAAATAAATCTTTGTTGTTTGTAAACTATCAGTCTAAGGTTCTTGTTCTAGCAACCGAAATGGACTAAGAACTGATAACTACTTCAGTCATCTAGCAGATTACTGAGTGGGATGTTGAAACCTTCTGCTCTCCTAAGTGACAGCATTTAAAGACCAGTAAGCCATTCCCAGCCCTTTTTTAGATTTGTTTCAGTTGCTTGCTGGTCCCCATTTGATCTCTCAAATGAATGTGCCCTTCTCTAGCAATAACTTGAGTTTTATCAGTTCATCCTGAAACAAATACCCCATACCTTCTTTATTCTATTGTGATCTACAGCTGGTTGTAAAAACAATTTACCAATGTCACGCCCAAAGATCCTCAGAAATTTTCATTTCAATTATTTGTAAGGTCCATTTTCTTTCTTTTTCCCATGTATCTGACGATACCTATTTTATACCTAAAATAAATGTGATGTTTTTTGTAACTTTACTATAGACTAGGCTGAGAGACCCACCGAGAGCTTGTTTGTGCAAAATAACCAACTCAAAAATCTGTTTCATGATTAAGGTCAACTATACTTGTTCTTTTTTATCAAAAGAGAGAAAGTATACTTCAAGATACTTTAGCTGGGCATGGTGGCACATGTGCATAATCCCAGCACTCAGGAGGCTGAGGTATGGAGGACCATGTGGACAACTCTCCTTGAAAGAAGAACAATTCATCTCCATTTTGGCTAAACCTGGCTCTGTTTCCATGTATTGACAAGTACAGAGCTGGCTAGGACTTTTCCTTGTCCCTTCAATTGGCTTTAAGCAACACAAATCGGTCCAGCTGAGGTGCTGATGTGTAGTCTTTGAAGGAAGGTGACAGGGCAGTGTCACTCCACCCCCATAGCTCCCCAAAAGCATGTGTGAGCCAGGTGGGATGGAGAACCATGCTCCCCACTGTCGGCTGAGATGAAGCCTCAAGATAAGAGGCTATGACTTCCCAGGGCATAAAGATTACACATCAGAGCTGAAGCACCCACCCCAAAACATCACACACTACCTCAATTGTGTTATGCGATTACTCTTTCTGCAGATCCTTCTCTCTGCCTATTGCAAAGGTGATTTCAGGCCTCCTACCTAGCCCAGCTCACAGCACTCACACATATCCTGCCAGTCCCCTAGTCATTCATCCTCAAGGCATTCCCTTCTTCACGAATTAATAAAACCTGGGTTCAGCTCTGGGTTAGCCATCATCATAGCTGGATTTAGGACCCTCTTGGCTCCCCACAACTATAAATATGCCTTAGTGTTTTTATTCTCACCACGGGTGGCACTGGTAGTAGTAGACTGGAATTAACTCACTAAGATTCCAATAACTTTTCCATGAGATTACAAACACAAACTTCCCTCACTGAGACGCGGACCAGAAAGGGCTCTCTATACTGAGGCAGGGGGATCACCGAAAGATCGAGGCCAGCCTGGGCTACATTGTAAGTTCAAGGCCACAGAAGACTGCAGAGTCCTCTTTCAAAAACAACAAAAAAGACATTTTAGCTGGATCAATATAAGCTTCTGGGGGCTGGGTATTTAGCTCAGCGGCAAAAGCGCCTGCCTGGCAAGCGCAAGGTCGTGAGTTCGGTTCCTGGTACCGGAGAAAAACCAAAAAA
>NW_004955439.1:10119365-10146634 GCF_000276665.1 Chinchilla lanigera
GCTAGATCTAAGAAGCAAATTCAGTAGTGTAGGTGGATACAAAGTCAACACTCAAAAATCAATACCCTTAGGGAAGGAGATTTAGGACAATGTCAAAGGGCTTGCCGGGCGAGTGGGACGTCGTGAGTTCGATTCCTAACCAAAAAAAAAAAAAAAAAAAAAAAAAAAAAAAATATAAGCTTCTGAAAAACATTCATGATAAATATATTTTTTGGACTTCCGTAATTTTATTTAACAAATTCGATTTTAATATTTAAACTCAATTTTAATATTCCCTGAACTGATCAGTGAGATGATTATACATAATACCATTATTCAGGGCCTTCCTGGAGTTGTCTTTCAATTGTAGAATTGCTAGTTTAAAATAGTTTAATATTTTAGGAAAAGATTAGAGTAATAAATGGGGCAATTAATGTTAGCTTTTTTCTGTTCTGGGAGGCTGGCAAGGACAAACAATTTAAGTCACTCAATGTGCAGTCCAAGCAACACTGCACCTTCTTGATCCACCACTAATACTATAAACATCTTTTTGTTTATCTTTTTGCAATCTAGTTAATGCTACTTTTTGCTTGCATTTTTGTGCTTATTCTTGGTGATTTTGATGATTAAAAATGGCCCACATAGTAATGAAGTGCTGTTTGCATTAAAAAGCACAATAAAACTGGGATGTGTCTTGTGGATAAAGTGTATATTAACTTCATTCAAGTTGGAGATGCAGCTCTGTGGGATGTGAGTTCAGTGTTAGTGAATCAGCAGTACATATTACATCAGGTGTCTTTCAACAAAAACATATAAAATGCAGTTATGGATTATTCAGTTGATGAAAATTCTGTAACCAGAGGTCTAAAAGAATCTAGCCCTGTATTTTCCATACAAGTAATGGTTCAGTGTTCATAGTAAATTCATAAAACATAACTGCTATAAATAACAAGAATTTATAGAACTGCACTGGAATTAGTCCCTGGTTAAATTTGACATTTACTTTGTAGTCCGCATGATCTGCTCTTTGTTTATTGTCCAGAACAATATTTTTTAAGTTTCCAACTTAAGTCTACAAATATTTTCATGATGACAACTAATAAGAGTAGAATTGTCTTGTGGACTGTATAACATTTTGCTTTACTAAGACTTACAGTATTTCCTGGCATCAAAACTTACCACAAATGCCCAACTCTTGATGGAACCTAGTGGATGGGGCCTCTGATAGTCAGGCAAGGTCTCCCTTGGTTTGTTGCCCCACATGCCAATCATCTCTGGAAACACCCTCACCGACACACCCAGGAATGTGCTTTACTAATTTCATGGGTATTCTCAATCCAGTCAAGTGGACAATCAAGATTCACCATCATACTTTCCAACTGTGGTCTAGGACAAGATTTAGCATATGGCTGTATCTTCAATTTAACGTGAGCTATATAGTAAATCATTGCATAGGTAGTGTTCAGATACAACAAAAATCACAGAAGTAATAAAGTATGGAAATATTATACAGGGAAACATGGTAGAATTTCCTAGTAGTGTTGAATGAGCCCCTGAGGTTTCTGGTCATGATTTTAAAACAAAACCAGGGAGCTCAATTGTATGATTTTTCTCTTCTGTGTTTCAATTGTTTGAGAAAATGGAACATAGTTACCCCAACCAAGGTCAGGGTCATGCCAAGCAAAGAACATAGAGAGAGGAACAAGGCAACTGACTGTATTAGCAGGGGATTCATTAAAATGATGGATCATGGGATTTAAACTGAATAGTAAAGAAAATGAAAACAAGAGAAAAATGAAGGACTATGAGAGTTTGAAAAATTAAAAGGATAGGATCAATGAATGCGATGTCTTGGTAAGGTCAAAACATCGCTCCGATGGAGCTATTCTAGCAAGTGAAATGAAAAGACATAGGTGTTGGTCCAAGTAGGATGCTTCAAACCAGAGATGCTGTGGTTCCTGGGCTTGGCAGTCACCATGGGAACAGGTGAAATATGAAAAATGTGATTGATTCTGAAGCAGGTAATCAAAAAACTGAAATGGCCGAAGTGTTCGATGGGTCACATAGTTGGGTATTGATGTCACCAGGGATGATGACTGAGGGAGATGGGGAAGATAGCCAGAACAAAAGTCCTCCACAGATGTATTACCGAACAATCAGAACGCTCCATGGAGTTGGCAGGTTTTTCTCAGACAAAGTCAGCCTTCCTTTTCGGTAGCTAGAAATAATAGACTTTCCAGTGAAAAGGTTACAGAGTAAAGCGTTCCCTCTGCTTTCAGTAAGTTGCTAATCAATACATTAATCCTTGATTAAAATCACATTATAGAAGCTATCTGGTTCTTTTCATGCTTGAGAGGAAAAAAAATAGCCATAAAGTATAAAAGAGATTTTATCTTTTAAAAAATTACTAAAAGTCCTTGGGTTTATTCATAGATTTGGAGATCTTCAAATAGTTAAGTAGACAGACCCTGGAGGCAGGCTGTCTGGTTTCCAGTCCTGATTTTGCCATTTCCTGCCCTTGAGATCTTGAGCAGTTTCCTCTGCTTTATTGCTCCTATTTCACCCTCTAAAATACAGAAGTAATAGTAATATTTGGGGTTGTTATAAAGATTAAATTATTTCATACATAAAATGCCTGGGACATAGAACCTGAGTCAAAGTTAATAAGGGTTAGCTCTTAGCAATGTTTTCTTAAACCACAGCGAATACCCCCACAAGACACTGTAAAAAAGGACCAGAAAAGCAAAATGTTTGCTCTTACTCTATTCAGAGCTTTGGAAGACCATAGCCTTAATTTGTTTTCAGCTATTTGGTATTAATAAAATTTGAAAGCATCTTCTTTAGTTTTGGAAAGTAAAAATTGTAGAAAGGATTTGGAAACAACAAAGACACCTTGCTTCTGAGAACTTAGACATCATTTAGCCTTGCTGGTTAAACCAAAGGTGCAAAACACCACGTAAAGATGCCCTTTCTCCCCAGCCAAGACAGGACTTCAACTTAACTGACTGTAGCATCATATATAAAGAAACAATATGGTAATAACAAGAGAGGTTTTTCCACAATGAAATCTGGGAGTGAGAAGAGGCAGCGGACCTCAAACATGAATGTCTCTTTGATAGCTTTGTTTCCCATCTAAAATAATAAATAACCACTCAAGTTTTTAAAGATCAAAATTCACCCTGGCATGGTGGCCCACACCTATAATCACACCTACTTGGGAGGTTAAGGCAGGAGAACTGCAAGTCTGGGCAGTTTAGCAAGATGGAGTATCAGAATAAAAACATAAAATGGGCTGGGGCGGTAGCTCAGTTGTACAGTAATTGCCTGGCTTAGGTTCAATTCCCAGAAGTGAAAAAAAATTAAAAATAAAGATCAAGATTCCGCCCTCTAAACATGCAAGTCTGTAGCCCAAAGCCCTCCCCACGGAACTTGTCTTCCCACATGATCTTTGTCCACATTCCTGTGCCTGGAAAAGGTCATAAGAACAGAGGTTAACATTGCAGTTACAGCCATTTACTGGAAGTTACTGGGGATGACCAAGACAGCAGTGAAAAATGAAGGCACTGCTTAGCATACGTTGGAGTTCTCAAAAGAGAAATGTTAAAAATTCCTCACGGTGCCAGTGGGGCAGGACTGTAATCCCAGCACGTGGGAGGCTGAGCCAGGAGGACTGCTTTGAGTTCGAGGCCAGCCTGAATTACACAGAGTGAGACCCTGTCTCAAAAACAAAACAAAACAAAATAATTCCTCAAAGCAAGATGAAAATTTGCCAAATGATTGGTTAAAGTCGACTTTCAAAAGCAAACATGGTTTCTAAATTAAGCACAAACCCCAGTTCTTCTGGATTTTTAAAATGCCCTTGTTATTTTGGAAAACCTTACAGTTTGGAGTGGAGGAAGTGTGGGATTTTCCTGACCCCATTTTAGACATGTTCAGGATTTCTTTTAAAATTGTGCCAACTGTCTTTCAAAAAACAAGTGATTCTTGTTTTTAAAAGTTGAGAGTAAGGTTTTCACAAAAGCATTCCAAAACATCTTCATGATTTTTCTGATTTGGATCAGGCTAGATTTTATTACCCACTGAGGGTGAGCCAACCCCATACATACATATAAAGGAATTTTCATCTTACCTCTCCCAGAAACATCAGACTAATAAATTAGTCTGATTTTTGGAAAGAAGTTTTATCTCCCACTAATTCATAGATTTGATATCAATTTAAATTCCCTATTTATGAGCGAGCATTACTGGTCATAATTTACTTGCTCTCACTCAGTCTATGAAACTTCTTATAAAAGAGAAAAAGAAGGAAACAAGCTACAGGAAGCTTTGGAATGAGCTAATCTTTTTTTTAAAGAAATGCACATCTCGGTCTCCCCGGGAATCTTGAGATAGCTTTTAAAAGTTTTATCAATAGGAACACTGATTATAGACACTGAGCAGAAGTCGGATGAAAAGGGCAAGAGACACTTAGCGCTATCAAGGTCTTACAGATTAATGAGGAAGGAGGAGACTTATAAAATAAATAAACGAATGAAGCACAATCACACACAAAAAATTAGTCATAGAACAATACGGCAAAGTCACTGAGGAATGTAAATGAAGAGATCATAAGTGAGGTTTTCTTGTGTGTGTTTTGTTGTTGTTGATGTTGTTTTTTATAAGTGAGGTTAAAATAATAGCCAGGAGAATTTTGTATTCAGGTACAGAGCAGTTTTCCCGTGGAATCATAGGCTCAGAGCGACAGAACCAGTGAGCTGGAGAAAAGTAAGCCTGGCTTTCACAGTGCAGAGAAGTGGGTAATGGCGAGCAGCATTCTCGGGGGAGATAAGCAAGAGTCAGACAAATTCATTCAGCACAAAGCAGGACGGTCACAAATTCTGTAAATCCACTTGTTACCAGACAGTTGATCTCAGTCTCATCCAACATCTAAGCTCTTTGTATCCCAAAGAACTGAGCAGGACACCCAGAAGTAGTAAGAGGCAGAGATTTATTAAAGGAAAGTACAGTCCACAGATCGGGATCAGGCAGATGAGAAAACTTAAGAGTGAGCTGGACTCTCAGCCTTCTGTCTGCTTCTGGTTTAAGGTTTTTATTGGGGACTTTCCTGGGCCTTGGGCTCTGGGGTGGTACCTATGCGACTCTGTCCAGTTATTGAAAGCCTCCACCCTCACATTGGGAGGGGCGATTCGGTCTTTATATGGACCTAGAGGGGTCAAGCTTGGCTTACAAAGCCCAGAGGGTAGAGGGATGTCAAAGCCACAGTGTCAGCGCTATTATAAAGACCGTGGGGTTACCCTAGGTTACTCCGTCCAAAGCAGCTGGAGCACATGCTCCCCGAGCTCTTGCCAGGGATCAAGGATGTGATTAGAGTAGGAGCATTTTTTCTCAGGCTCCTGTCAGAATGCTGAGGAAATATGGTGAGAGTAGGATGTTCTCTTGGTCTCCAAGGGCCCAAAGGCATCCTGTCTGTAGTGAGCCTCGGGCCAGAGAGATTCTCTCCCACACTGCCTCCTGCCACCCACTCCAACGTCCATGTGGAGGCAAAAGGGACAATCTAGTATTTCTCAAACCTTGCAAGATACTGTTAGATTCCAGAAAATTTTCTTTTGGTGGATTCAGTTCCCAATATAATGTCTGTGTGGCAATTTAGCCCTGTCAGTGAAATCCCCAAGACTCAGAAAAGGATTTTGCTCTTTTTGACCATTTGGCAGCCATTTTGACTTTTATGTTATCAGTAATAGCTAGAGTTATAAAAGGACTTGATAAGTTGGAGGAGATTTCACTGGGGGAGTGAGTTTTACTGAACTTTGCAAGAAGAAATGAGAAAAGAAGACTTTCTCTCCTAGGCAGCCTGCTTCAGGGTGGCCACCATGTATCTTACATGCACACAAAGCTCTCTGAATTTGCTTTCACACATTCAGTTTTCACACAGTCACAAAAGCACAAACATCAAAGCAGTTGACTTGACCCAAGGAAAAAATATAAATCCACGGCCCAGGTTTATATTCGTGTTTTTATACCACAGTCAGACACATAACAGAGAGGGTTTTGCTGCTCACCAAACCCAGTCACGTGTGACCTTGAAATCTGACCTTTGGTATGTGGGCAGAGGTGAAGTCCTCACTTCCAGGTTTGGCTCAGAAAAGCATCCGGTAGGATTCTAGGTACTTTTTCTTCCTCTATCTTCTGGCTAGATCTTGATTCCAGGATGACCTCTGAGCCTGTCAGCCAGACCCCTGCACGTCTTCATAAAGTCAATGATCTTGAAGCTTCCCCGACACACATCCTAGCCAACTGGACTTTATAAGAGTACATTCTATTCTGTTAAGCCACGAAATGTCAGCTGTTATGTCAGCATATCCTTAACCATAAGATGTATTGTTATTAAAACACAGAAAATGAGAACAAAATGACATACAGTAGTCCCCCTTATCTCTGGCTTCATTTTTTCCAAGGTCTGCCATCACCTGAAAATATTAACATTTGCTTTAACTCTTTCAAGAAAGTGAGAGCACATTCATCAGATTTTTATTATAATATACGCTATAATTAATGTACTTTATAATTAGCTTTTAATTAATCCCTCACTGTGCCTAACTCACGAATTGAACTTTATCATAGGTATATAGATAGGTACACATAGGAAAAAACATGATATGTACAATACAGGATTCAGGGTTCTACAGGGGATCCTGGAGAGAAGCGACTGCTGAGCTGTGTTGGGGAATATGAAATATTTATGACAGGAGATCTATTGTGAATTTATTTTCATTTTTTAAAGTCAAAAATAAAACATTTGAGGGGTTGGGGATTTAGCTCAGCGGCAAAGCGCCTGCCTGGCAAGCGCAAGGTCGTGAGTTCGGTTCCTGATACCGGAGAAAAACCAAAAAAAAAAAAAATAAAAAATAAAACATTTGAATAATGAGTACAATTATGTGTAGACCCACAGAGAGGGAAGTCTAACCTGTGATACATATGGCTGTGTCCTCCCCTCTTCCATAATATGCTGTGGAGCCAGAATAGATTCTGTCTTTGGGTTGTTGGTTAGTTTTCCCACTGATGGAACAAAATTCCTGACACCAACAACACCAACGAGAGGTTTAATTTGCCTCATGGCTTCAGGGGTCTCAGTCCATGGTAACCTGGCTTCAAGGCAGGAATGTCATGGCAGAAGGGTATGGTGGAGCAAAGCTGCTCAGTTCACAGTGGCTAGGAAGCAGAACACAGGGAAAGAGTACCTGAGAGGAAGGGGCCAGGGGCCAGATATAAACCCTAAGGCCCTCCAAAACCCACCCAGAAATGAGCTTTACTAATCTCCTAGGTATTAGTAAAGTTGATAGTAAGAGAATCTCTAAGTTGATTCTCTTAGTAACTTGATAGTAAACTATCAAGTTGACAATCAAGATTAACCATCACAGTAGGGGAAAGACTCTTCATTCATAGAATAAAAAGTTTCTGAGTATGTGGCTTCCCACAGGGGGCCCCCTTTTTTATTGTGTAAATTTTCACTCCAGTGATATTCTACAGGGAAGAAAATATATTAAACAAATCATGTTAGCGCTGCTCTGATCGAAGGAGCAGTTGAGAACATGACTTCGGTCAGAGAGTGTTTCTAGCATCCCTGGGAAATCCCAGGGGCATAGTTTCAAAGTCACACTTAACATCAATTCTATCACAGAATATTAGGTACCATCACACCAAACATCCCTAGATTCCCTTAAAATTTAGAGTACCCATGTTCTCTACAAGCTTATCTGTATTTCTGGAAGTTATTTAAATTTTAACTGTATATCCCCAATACATTCCATTTTTCTTTAATTTGTTTTGCATTCATCTTGCCTCCATTTTTTTTTTCCACCATTGGCCTCATTCAGATCCATATTACATTGTTTCTTGGCCCCAGTTCTTCCCCTCCTCCTGACACATAACAGAGAGTGCTTTGCTACTCACCAAACCCAGTCACGTGTGACCTTGAAATCTGACCTTTAGTATGTGACCCAAGCTCCTCTGACAATGAGAACAGATGAATTAAGGTAGGAAAACCAGCGTGACAAGCTTTCTCCAGGAGAATCACCAGCACACCATCTTCCCCTCCAGTTCTCCTTTTATGCTGCTGGCAACAGTCCTCGGGTGGGCCTCCCACACCCAGCACCATGCTGGTTCAGTTCAGCTGCGTGTTACAAGTAGACCATTAGTTAATGCATCACAGTGCCCATCACGCTTTGAATGCAAATCCAAAGAATCAGGACTCTACGTCATGGCCTCAACTCCTCTCAGGTCGCTGCTCTGCCTCCACAGCCTCCAAGGTGCCTTGAACACAGCAACCATGGCGGTTCTCTGGGCCTGGGCCTGTCCTGTCTGTCAGACTTCCCACTCTGAAGGTCTCAAAATTCCAACCAGACAGATCTTTCTAAAACGTGACTTACTGATTCGCTCCTGAGAAACTTTCAGTGGTTCCCTATAACCCATAGCATCACTTTTTAACCTTCCTCATGCCAAGGTTCCTATTTGATTAAAGTCTTTTTCAGAAGCTCAATATGCAGATCAACTTAGAGATTATCTTGTTTGGGGTAGTTCCCAAGTGGTGGGGTGCTAAGAGTCCCACCAAAATATCTCTCTGCAACCCCCACTATACATCACACCCCAAGTCCCTGAAGTACCTCTGGAACCCCAAGCATGCAGAGACAAAACTAGAAAACCAGTGGCCAAGAGGACAAAGTCTAAGCATTCTTAGTTATATTTCTGATCTCTGGGAAATCTTACTATTTGTTCTTAAGAATATAGGATCATAAAAAGGGCAGAGGACTAGGAAGTCACTACTGCAAGCCTCAGTCAAGCCACGTACAAGCTGTGTAGACTTCAGAGAATTTCTGCTGCCCAGAAATCGTTAGTGTAGTAAGACTGTACTCAGTATTCTCATGATGACATTGCATAGTACTCAGATTCTTTTATAAATTATAAAGCACTTTGCAAAATATCAATAGACAAGATACAGAATCAAAACACAAAAATCAATAACCTTCCTATACACCAATAATGAACCCACCAAGAAAGAACTCAGGATCCTAGGCACTAGAGTTAAAAAAAAAAAAAAGCCTAGGAATCAACCTACCAAAAAAAGTGAAAGACCACTACAATGAAATTATAGAACACTGAAGAAAGAAACTGAAGAAGGTATTAGAAAATGGAAAGACCTCTCTTTTTAATGGATTAGCCAAGCTAATATTATTAAAATGATTACATTATTAAGAGCAATCTACAGATTCAATGTGTTCCTGATTAAAATATTAGAACATTCTTTACACAACTAGAAAAAAGTCCCAAAATTCATATGGAATCATAAAAGACTCAGAATAGCCAAAGCAATCCTGAGAGAAGGAGAAGGAGGAGGAGGAGGAAGAAGAGGAGGAAGAGGAAGAGAAGAAGAAAAGAAATACTAGAGACATCATAATATCTGATTTCAAATTATTCTACAAAGACATATTAATAAAAAGATATGGCTCTGGCACAAAAACACACATGTAGACTATATACTTATAGTCACCTGGTTTTTGACACAAAGGGGCCAAAATCACATGATGGAAAAAAGGCAACCTCTTTAACAAATGTTACTGAGAAAAGTGGAAATGCACATACAGAAGACTGGAACTAGATCCTTATCTCTCTCCCTGTACTGAAATCAAATCAAAATGGATCAAAGACCAAGACTTAAGGCTGGAAACTTGGAAAAGACTTCCTGAAAATGACCCCAATAGCACCAGAAATAATAACTAGAATCAACAAATAATATTCCATCAAATTAAAAATTAAAAATCTCCCACACATCAAAGGAATTAATCAACAGAGTGAAGAGACAACTGAAAGAATGAGTGAAAATTTTTACTAGGTATCCCTCTGATAGAAAATTAATACTCAGAACATATAAATAACTCAAAACACAACACCAAAAAGAAACAAACAGCCCAAGCAATGAATGAGTAAATGAATGGAACAGAATTCGCAAAATAAAAATGAATGGCTAAGAAGTATATGAAAAAAGTCAACATACTTATACATTAGTAAAATGAATCAAAACTACATTTAAATTCTATCTTATCCCAGTCAGAATACTTGTCATCAAAAATACAAAAAAAAGAAAACCGTATCACAAAGAATCAACAAATGGAATCTCATCTTATTAAAAAGCTTTTATGCAGCAAAAGAAACTACTAACAGAGCGAAAAGACAACCTACAAGTTCGATTCCCAGTAACAACAACAACAAAAAAGACAACCTACAGAGTGGGAAAAAGTTTTCCAGCTGTTTCTCAGAGTAAGGACTATCTAGAATACATAAAGAACTCAAAAAAATTAGACCCTCTAAATTTAAAGACCCAATCTAAAAATGGGTCTGAAATGAATAGACACTTCTCAGATAAAGAAGTTGAAACAGCAAAAAAATACATAAGTGCTCAGCATTACCGGTCATTTGAGAGATGCAAATTAAAGCAACACTGAGATTCCATCTCACTCTAGAAGGAATGGCTACTATTAAGAAATCAATCAGTAACAAATGCTGGAGGAGCTGTGCAGAAAAAGGAACCTTTTCTGCACTTTGGGTGGAACCTTTTCCACTGTGGGTGGGAGTGTATTTTGCAACCACTGTGGAAATCAGTGTGGAGATTCCTCAAAAAATGACAACTAGAGGTTCCATTTGACCCAGCTATTTCCCTCCTTGGTATCTTCCCAAAAGAATTAAAAGCACCATATTCACAGCAATATATGCACACACGTTTATAGCAGCACAGCTTGTAATAGCTAAATCTTGCAAACAGCCCAAATGTCCATCAACCAATGAATGGATAAAGAAGATGTGGGGTTTTTTATTCAATGGAGTACTACTCTGTCATAAAGAAAGATAAACATGAGACATTTCTAGGTAAACAGATGTGCCCTGAGACCAGACTCCTAAGTGAAATACATCAGACACGTGTTTAAATATCATACAGTTCCTCTAGTGTGAGAAACTGAAAGGGTAAATAAGGACGTAAATGTGTAATAGATATTGTGAAATAGGAAGAAAATGTTCAGATGGAATGGGAACTAGGAGGGGGAGGGAGGAAGGAAGGAAGGGACAAGAAAAAGAAAGAAGGAAAGAATGGAAACAAAGCTTTTGTAAATGGGAGCAGAGGAGGCGAGGGAGGGAGGAGAATGGGAGGAAAGCACCAAGGCATATCACGTAAGCATACACATTCCCTGTGATGAACGTTATCATTATGTATATTGAAAATACTCCAATAAAAGTAATTTTAAAAAATAAATTCCAATTTAGGGGGAAAAACACAAGAACAAAAATAATGAACGCAGGCAAGTATGCCAGGAAAACGGAACACTTCTACGCTGCTGGTGAGAATGTAAACCAGGGCAACCACTACAAAATCGGTACAGTGATTCTTCACAAAACCAAAAATAGATCAGATCCAGCTGCACCACTCTTGGGTCTATTCCTGAAAGAACTGAAGACAGCACATTATATGCCACAGATATATTCATGTTTACAGCAGTGCAGTTCACAGTAGCTAAGCTGTAGAGAGGACCTAAATGCCCATCAGCAGATGAGTAATTTTTAAAATCTGGTATGTTTCCACAAGAGTATTATTCAGCCATAAAGAATGAAATGTCATGCCGGGTGTGGTGGAGCATGCCTGTAATCCCAGCACTCTGGAGCCTGAGGCAGGAGGATTGTTGCAAGTTCGAGACCAGCCTGGGCTACAAAGTGAGCTCAAGGCCAGCCTGAACTGCATAGTGAGACCCTGTCTCAAAAAGACAAAAAAGAATGAAATGTCATTTCCAAGCAAATGGACAGAAGTAGAGCCTAACACATTAAATGAAATAAGCTAGTCTCACAAAGTTCAATATTCATATTTTCTTATGTAAGCAATCTAAAAGTAAATTTTAAATAAATGACAGAAAACTACAAAGTAGAATTTGGAAATGTGAAAGTGGATCTGGGCATGAAAGAGGAAAGAAAGAGCAGGTACAATAAATGAAAAAATAAAATAAAATATAGTCGGGCATGGCGGCACACGCCTGTGATCCCAGCACTGGGGAGACTGAGGCAGGAGGATTGCCGTGAGTTGGAGGCCAGCCTGGACTACATGGTGAGACCCTGTTTCAAAAAACAACAACTAGAAAAATCAAAATATATGCATGTACCAATATATCAAAACAAATCTTACTATTCTGTAACACTTGTACACACCAATGAAGATGCACAGTGGAGTACTATTATTGGACTCTGATTTGGGGAGTCGACGTAACTGGTGGCATAAACTATAGGCTGAGGGCCTGTGATCTTGTTCAGATATAGATACTGCCAGTTGCTGTCATTGGCAAGTTTGTGTCTCACATGTAAAACGGAGTGAATACAGCATCATAACTGGACACAAGACCTCCAGAAGGAAAAAGCAGGCTCTCTCTTTCCATAATCTTTAAGAGCAAGGAAGTCTTTTTCATGGCCATCCAGCAAGCTTGCCTTACCTTGGCTACGGCTGCACCCCGCCCTTTGGCAGTCATGGGCAAGGGCCTGACACCAACAGGAGGACGCACGTCCAACAAGATGGCAGCTGCTCTAGACAGAAAGGAGGGAAAATGACTTTTTGTATAGTGACTCAACAATGTGAGGTTCAAGCTCTACTCCAGGAGTCTTGTTGCTAGGCCAGGCCCGTCAATGTAATAAAATCTTCCTGCATTCCGTGAAGTTTCTAAACATGGCAGCAGCGGTCCACAACGTGGAATATTCTCAATGGATTCTCTTATCCAAAAGTAAGTTCTACCCTTTGATTCTCCCCTACCAACATATTTAACTATATCCTTGTGATTTGTCCTTGTAGAAACCATTTAAAACTTCCAAAATAGATTCCAAGAATACTTTGTTGTACATAACAGGTACCTCTGACCTGCCCAACAGGAGTCATGATTTCATAGAAGTAGAGTTTTCCAAGGAGAAAAAAATGATACAAGCAAAGTAGGACGAAGGAAGTAGAATTATTCACAAAGATAAAGTGCCAAATTTTATTCAAGAAAAGTAAAAAAGATTGCCTTGCTTTGGTGCATGGCAGAAGGCATGAATACCCTAAAATTATAGAGCTGGTGGTTAATCATCCACACCGTTTACATATAAGGAAACCCAGTGGCCAAGTGACTGCGCACCTCGTAATTGTGGAACTAGCACAAAATGACATAAGTAGTGGCAGAGCTGCACCTGGGATCTTCACCCAAGTTATCAACCCTAACTCAGACTCCATCTCCCTAGATCACAATTATTAATGTTTCAATCACATTCCACTAGAGAACTGGAGAAAAGGGAATAAAAATACAGAATTAAAGCATACTTTTATAAATAATGGAAGATTATGCCTCATTTAATTTTAAACAGTTTACCAGTAATGTTATCAAAGAACAAGCCAGAATCGGAATAATTTTTATGAACAGAAGTTTGGATTTCACTGAGGGAGCAAAACACAATTTTTATTATCGTCCTTTGGCTTGTAAGAGTGAGCCAGTTCATCTTTATCAAATCCCTTCCATCTGTTCCCAAAAATAATTTCCATTCAAAATAATTACCCACTGGCTCCCAGCTGCCCGGAATCCCAAACCTTTGGGGATTTGCTGATGTCCAGCCTTCCCCACTGAAGTTCTTAGACATGACTTTCCTTCTCAGTGTGCTGCTCAAGCTGCTATAAAAATCTGTGAACTAAAAATCTGGATGCTAAAAATGGTAAAGAACAACCCTCACCTCCCTTTTCTAGATCTTTATTGTAAAATATGTGAATGAGGCTTTGATATATTACTGACTCATGGTTTATCATCTAATAATCAGGGCTCAAGTTTCCCTCAATAGTTTATTGACCCTATTTCTTTAAAAAAGTAACTTCATGGCTATAAATTATGCTAAAAGTATGATAATTTACAAGGCCATAATTTTGCAGTTCTGATTCCAGCAGATTGGAGTTTAATTTCTGGCTCTGTCAACTGACTTAGTGACTTTTGCCAGTTACTTAAAATCCAACACTTGGTGTCCCTATATGCATAATGGGATAAAATCTTTGCCTCTAGGGTTCATTAATATATCATGCCACATTATAAATAAAATACTTACCACATGCTTTGGACATAGCACTCCATAATGTCCCTGTGCTGATTACAAGGATTATGTACATGTGTGATATTCACTGATGGCCAAAAACTCTCATAAAACATGCGAACTCATGAAAGAAATTTTGTGAAATTTTTTTCCTTCCCTTATATTTTTAAAAGCTCCTTCAGAGCTCTCATTTTAGAATCTTTAAACTATTTTAAGATAATTTCTAAATAGGAAAATCTTTCTGAATTTTTTTCATCTTTTTCAATTTAAAAATAACTCCTGATGGGAAGTGAAGGGTGACTCAATCCATCTGCACGCATGAAAACTTTTATTTAAGGATCTTTTGAGGGCACCAAACTGGACAAAGCAGCATTAGAATTAAGTCCAATTTGAAGAAGACAAAATACACTGTACACAAAACGAAGGAGCAGGGGTGTACCTTAGTTCAGCGGGTGTTTAGCATGTGTGAGGCTCTGGGTTCAAACCCCAGGACTGAAAAAGAAAAAAAAAATAAATAAACCAGTCATAGTTTTCACCAACTTTGTGAAAGGAAAGAAGAAAAATTGAGTTACAGGTGAAAAGAAAAAAGACTAAGTGTTTTTGTGTCACAGACTCCTCCAAATAAAATATTTAAATGTCATAGACACGAAAATGTAACAATGGTGTAACCATTCCGACTGTGAGCGGCCATGAAACAGTGCTGCAAGACAGCAAACGCAACTGTGATTTAATGCGGAAAGATCTGTGATCGCTAGGTGACACTGCTGCAGTTTGGGGTCCATACTCAAAACTGAAGTAACCTAGAGACGGAGGGAGCGGGGAAGAAAAGGAAGAGGGGGAAAGGGGATTTTCAAAAAGAGAACTAAGGGGCTGGGGATATAGCTCAGTGGCACAAGTGCCTGCCTGGCAAGCGCAAGGTCCTGAGTTTAGATTCCCGGTAGCAAAAAAAAAAAAAAAAAAAAAAAGAACTAAGATGTGTTGTGCACACGCACCAAGTCCCCTGAGTGAATGTCATCACTGTGTACTGCAAACAAATAATATTAATAAAATTGAAGGAAGTGCTAAACTTTAATTAGCGGGTAATAACAATAATAAAGATGAAATAGTTCCCACCGAAGTTTGCTGACCATCCTACCTAAATTCTGTCTTCTGAACCTGGTTTCAGAATGCCTGCATGGGAGACATACCACGTCCAACTTTTATCTTCTTAAATATAAGACTGAATTGGAATATTGGTTCCCTTTAAACCTTTTTTTATTTCTGTTTTGTTTTTGTTGTTGTTTTGAGATAGGGTCTCGCTTTGTAGTCCAGGCTGGCCTTGAACTTTGTAGCAATCCTTCTGCCTCAGTCTCCAGAGTGCTGGGATTACAGGCGAGCACCACCATGCTCAGTTTAAATCTTCCTAGTTGTGACAGAAATTAATTTGTTGTATTATATTAATAAATTTAGAAGAAAACTATAGAACTTCTTGGTTTCTTGTGTGCAATATTCAAACAAAGATCAAGTGAATGGAAAACAATTATTTTTCTTATAAAGTTTTTTTTCCAGTGTGAATTTTCTGTGATGTTCACAAAATTGTTCTTTACTTTTCCTGAATTTAATTTTATTTTCAAATTCCTGACATACTTTCATGACAAATCACTATATTTTGTTTCAAGAATTACATGTAGCTGGACATGGTGGCACATACCTGTCATCCCAGCACTCAGGAAGCTGAGGCAGGAGGGTCACTGTGTGAGTTTGAGGCCAGCCTGAACTGCATACTGAAACCCTGTCTCAAAAAGACCAAAAAAAAAAAACTTATGCATAGCAATTAAGCCAACAAATCAGTGTGGACAATCTTACTGGCATGGACCTGACTATGTTTTACCATCGCAAATGTCTAGCTCCAGTGTAATTGTTTTAAAGTTGAAACCACAAAAATGTATGTAATTGACACTGAAAATTATACTTCGGCAGTTTTTCTTGCTGAAATCTCTGTGCAGAATAATACACAAGAAAAATCTCAGCACTCCATGCTAATGGATCTCCCCCTTGTGCCTAAACTTTGTATTGAACTCCAGTAGGATTAGAAGTCAGTGGGGGGGGAGGGGGCGGAAGAAGGGACCAAGGGAGGGAGAAAAGAGAGAGACCCCCAGGGACTCTTCCCATGATAAGCAACTACTCAATACTGAGAATTTGGAGCTAATGAAACACAAATACTATTCTAGAAGGTCTAAAATTGGGTGGTTCCAAATATTGAGATCGGTGAATTTTGTCTGGAAGTGTTAATTTCAATTTTTTTATAATAGCAAAAACTTTAAACAACCTATAAAGTGAAAGTCATTCGGGTGCATCCACATGCTGAATAAATTGTAGCCTTAATCTTGGACACTCGGCCTCCAAAACTGTAAGAAACAAATTTTTGTTTTTAAACTACCCAGTCTCAGACGTTTTGCTCTAGAAGCACACACCAACACAACTGGTGATTACAAATCCACTATTTAGAAGTACCGCTATTCAAGAAAAAAGAAAATCTCACCTGTTAGTGAAGTAGAAAAAAGCTACAAAAGCAAGACGACAAGACCAAACCGCGCCCCCAAAAAATGTCAGGGCATGAAAAAAATACTTACGTATCAAAAAAGCTTACATGGTACGAATCTGCTTTTTTGTCTTAGAAATGTAAAAATTGTCTGTACATAACAGTCTAACTTAGAAAAGTAAAAACATCAATATAGGAGTGTAGCACTATTAGGTTCTTATTGTTTTCCTAGTCTTTTTCTCTGGTTTCGGTATTTTCATTTTGTGCAATTCCAAGATGTCACTTACCGCTTACACTAACGTCAGACACTGCAGCCGTACCTGCTCTCGGTAATGACACGCATGGTGGTTTGCGAAGTCTTCACCATCCCCAATTTAGTAAAGAGTAAAGACAGCTCACAGAATACGGGAGAATATTTACAAATCATGTTATCTGATAAGAGACAATGTTCAGAATGTATTTTTTAAATCTTAAATGGTAAAAAGATAATTTTTAAGGGGACAAAGGGATGGAAGACATCTCTCCAAAGATATACAAATGGACAATACACTCATTAAAACATGTTCAATGTCGTTATTCATTAGAGAAATACAAGTCAATATAATGAGATACCATTTCACACACAACAGCAGAGCTATAATCAAAAACATCAACAAGTGCTGAAAAGGATGTGGGGAAACTGGAGCCCTTCTGCACTGCTGCAGAAATACAAAGCCGTGGAAACACTCTGGGAAACAAGCTGCTCAAAACAGCAGATGATGTAACTTGAAGCCTAGGTATATACCAGAAAGAACTGAAACAGTATATCGATAAACACCAGTACTTGTCTGTGAATGTTCACAGCACCCTTATTCAAAAAAGTAGAAACCAATGTCTGATTAAGGAATAAAATGTGGTAGATCCATACAATGGAGTATTATTTGGCCATAAAAAGGACGGAATTATAACATGCTACATCTGATGAGCCTTCAAAAGATACCTGCCCCAGAAGGCCACGTATTTTATGATTTTGTCTCTATTAAATGTACAGAACAGGAAAATCCATAGAAACAAAAGGATTAGTAGTCTCCAAGTGTTAAGAAGAGAGAAATGAGAGACAACTGCTAATGGGTACAGTTTCTTTTTAGGGATGACCAAAATGTTCTGAAATTAGGTTGTGGTAATGGTGCACACCCTGTAAACATACTGAAATACTGTACCCTACCTGGATGAACTGTGGGTGAATTATACTTCAGTAAGCCTGCTCCTTCCACTGGTGAAAATAAGGGCCATCCCTCTGCTAAGTGTTTACGAAAGTCCCATTCACCTGACTTCTTCCAGATGCCACTTTTCTCTCTTGTGCTACTTTGCTTCTTTGGTCTCTTTCTTGTGGGTGGCTGGACAGTAAACTACTTCCCCATATGTCATGTCCTGATTTAATAAACTATACAGTAAGCACAGGAAAAACCATCAGTGCTTTAGAAAATGTGATACAGAACGGCTCACACTGTGGCTATTACATCAATCCAAATATAAAACTGTTCTGAGTTATGTCAAGTGTCCACAAATAGTTCTAAAATGCTAAGCATTTTAGAAACTTAATGTTTAAAACACACACACACATACATATATGTAAGAATAAACTCAAAATGCACAACTTTATGTACTCTACAAAAAAAAATTTAAGCACTTAGTAGAAGCATGGATTGTAACTCCATTTATGACTCACATCGTTTCATAGCTACTTTGGGCCATATTTGTAACACACACCAGGAGGTTTCCATTATACACATCTCATCTTGAATCTTCCCCTCTTAATTTTTCCCCAATAGCAAATAAAGCCATGAAGACTTTTCAGCACATTTTATTATTCCAGTGCAAGAAAACATTTCCAGGTTGATTTCCAATTTTCGTTTCAAAACAAACCAGTACCTAGTATCTGCGATGATGGCCAGGACAGCGTGTGATATAAAAGCAGAACGGTGGTATCCAAATCCAACACAGAAGAGTCTTTCTTATATGAAGCGTTTGCTTTTAGTTTGCAGTTCCTAAAACTGCAAACTAAAAATCTGTTCATTTAAAACACATATGTAGTAAAATTATAATGTCAGTTGACTGATATCATAATAGACTGTAAAAGATGCCAATTTTTTCAAATACTGTTTGTTTTACCCTGTTCAATTTTCTGTTTCTCAATATACATTTTTACCTGCCAACCAAAATGCAAATACATGCAAGTTAACAGTCCACTGTAATAAAATCATAGAGAACAAGAGTTGTAATTAACTTATGAGGTAAGTCTTCCTTTTATGTGTTCAAGCATCACATTTCTAAGAATGCAGCTCTTGGGCTGGGGATACAGCTCAGTAGCACAGCGCTCGCCTGATAAGCACAAGATCCTGAGTTCAATTCCCAGCACCAAAAAAAGAGTGCACGTCTTTGAGATGCGTTAAAATGCGTATTTGTCACTGAGCCATTATTTCAAGAGCCTAAAATCAAGTTAAATAAAACTCCATGCTTCCTAGCATTTAAATACCATGCAGCGCACTATTTAAGATAAAACAGGGTCAACTAACTTAGAAAGCAAAATTCACTTCTATTTTGCTTTCTTGCCAATTAAAAGTTCGTTAAAACCTCTTGAAATTATGCATTTAACATGGAACAGATACTAAAATTCTAACATAAGCATAAACATCTGTAACTAACCTAAAACAATGTCTATATCCAAAACACTGCAGTGGGGCAGACAGTTCTGAGGAAAAGCCACCCAGAGCATATGCAGGTGAGCATGGAGAAGCTAAGCTTTCCGGACCCAACGCAATGCAGTCCAGAGACTCAATCCACACACTGCTCTTCCGGGGAGAAAAAGGTGCTTCCCAGATCCTTCTCGCCAGCGGGGTTTCCGAAGTCACACCGGAGCGGGCCATCAAACTGAAATATGCCGTACTTCCCAGTGGTCAGCCAGTTAGGCTCCGAGGCTGTGAGCTGCTCCCCTTGCCCTGGCTGCAGACCCACCTGAATCTCAGCTTTTAATGTTCGTATGCTGCACAGGGGGGCGGGATGGAAGCCGCGCAGAGCCTGATGGAAGGGAACGGTAAAGTCCCATTTTCTGTCCCCTGTCAACTTCCTGTAATTCAAGTCACCCTTGAATAAAATTAAACATGCCTTTTGTAGCTCAGCATATAAATCAGGAGCAACCTGGAGCATTGCGCTGTATTCATGAGGCAGAGTCCAAAATATATGATCGTGGTAAACCCACCTACCCACTCTGACGTAGTTCTCCCAGCCGACCCCACACCGGGACACCCACTTATGATTACAGTGCTTCATCTGAGTAATTACCCAGTTAAAGTCACGGACAGTGGTATCCGAAACAAACCATGGGATGGTTTTCCCATGAAAATGAATCTCAGTAGCCAATTTTGAGGACAACAAGAAGTCCGCCAATACTAAATCTGTAACAAGTTCAAACCCAGAATTATCCAGAATAATATACACTCTAGACACTTCTTTCCTAGTTTTCTTGCGTTTACTAAGCAATGACCAAAGATGTTCCATGTCATTCACTAAAATGAAACGTTTTAGGTCGTCCACAGAATTCACTATATCGGTCTTCTGAGAACTACTTTCTCCACCTGATAAAGACAGATCACATTTATTTCCCCAAAGTGAAATCTGAAAAGGAAAAGAACAAAATAGTCATCCTTTTGAATAACCAACAAAACCCCTATGGAGGAGGAACTGAAGGGAGGGGTTGCTTAAAATACTGGTTACATTATTAAAGTAAGGTGTCCACCAAGTCTACTTTCTCTAATAATGTAATATATTCACATGATGCTCTACTATTAGGTAAAATGAGACAGTTTTAATCGATATGTAATGGATGTTTTAAAAAATGATTGGATGGCTTTTAGCCCCATACTGTCGACTCAGAAGGGAAGTCTTTGCATCATACAGACATTAAAACATCATCAGATGCTGTGAAGAGAGGCTCAGATTGACTCAGGAATCAAGCAAGAACTAAAACACTTCCTGTTTTCTTTCCCGCCCTCCTCCCCAAACTGCCCAGTTTCTTTCACTAATTGTAAAACTTTCAAGACACGGTAACCTGTCTGAGATTGTAAACTAAAGAAGCTAGACACAGTGATATCTCCACACAAGGTGATGTCAATTATAAACCCAGTGCAATCAATTATTAGTTGGCTTTAAGCTGAAATAATACTGTTATTTTGTTTTTAAAAAGGACTATCAGACCTATTTTTTTAATTATAAAATTACAGCTGGTAATTTTATAATTTTATAATTTTACTGGTGTGTGATGGCACACACCTGTAATCCCAGCACTTGGGAACTGAGGCAGGAGGATCTCCGGGAGCTCAAGGCCAACCTGAACTACACAGTGAGACCCTGTCTCACAAAACAAAAATCAAAACAACAATAAAATTACATGTTTAGGAGTACAAACTTTAGAATCAAGACCTGGGTTCAAATCCCAGTATCTTCAACGAATGATCAATGGACAGTTACTTAAGTTCACTAAGGCTCAGGTTCCGTAAATAAAAACTAAGATACTAATATTTTATCCAGAGTTACTATAAGAACTGACATAATGCATATAAATAATGTATTAAATATTTGGCCTATATAAGTATTCAGTAATATTAGTCAAAAGAGACTCTACTTTCATTCATGATTTAAAATAAGGAAAATAGCCAGGCCTGGTGCCTGCAGTCTCAGCTACTGGGGAGGTTCAGGCAAGACTGCAGGGGCCCAAAGGTCAAGGTCAGCCTGTGGAACACAGAGAGACCCAGTCTCAAAAAAAAAAAAAAAAGTAACAAATTACATTTAAACATAAGATGAGGAAAATGTATGTTCTAACCAAGAATAATGCTTTTAAAAGATAAATTAACAGATTTTTTTTTTTAATGTAAGGCTTACGCAACCCCTAAAGGGTCCACGGCTATACGTTTCCAAAGTTTTTTGGAGACTCACAACAGCAGACATGATGGCATTCAGCAACTGAGACCAGGTTCTCTCTTTTTTTTTTTTTTTTTTTTTTTTTTTGGTTTTTCTCCGGTACCGGAACCAAACTCACGACGTTTCGCTTGCCAGGCAGGCGCTTTGCCGCTGAGCTAAATCCCCAGCCCCCGAGACCAGGTTATCTGTTGGCCTCCTGCACGTTTCCTGATATCGTCTCTAAGTTTTTAGTTATACTGTTACTTGTGCAATTGTTTGATTTTCTATATTCTTTCAAGATTACAAGTTCTATGACAGCAAGGATCAGCCTGTTTCTCCCATCACCACGTGCACAGCATCTAGAAAATTGCTGGACACAAACAGATCCAAAGTATTTGTGTCAACAGAAATGGAGCGCTATGACTTTCGAAAACAGACCAACATTCTCCACAAATTGAAATACCTTCAGGTTTTTCCTAAGACCTTAGCCTTTTGCTCATCGTGGGCAATAAGAGAAAGTCACTTTGGCCTCCTTTACTCAGCAGCAGAATGACAGTGGGGGGTAGCTGACCAAATTAGGTGACAGAAAATGTAATACACTCAGGGGACAAAGAACATATTCAAAGATGACTGTTTCTTGAAAGAATGGGCTAGCTAGGAGCCATAGGCTGGTATGCTGCTTTTCTTTCTTTTGTATTTTGAATTAGGCATAAAATGCAGTTCAGAGGGGGTAACAACAAAGAAACAACAAAAAAAAAACCCTAGTTCAAACAACTAATACAGTACGTTATTAATTAGAAAATATAACTAATTTACCAGTATTCACAAAACAATATAAAAGACATCCAGGTGATCTGATCTTTACCTGCAGAAGTTTAAAAAACTCATTTTTCAGCTGATTTTCATCTAGGTCTTCAATAGTTCTTATTAACTCTTGCAAGTGAGTGCATAAAGCAATGACAGATTCCTGTGACTCAAAGAAATTTTGGTCTTTGGATTCTTTAAATACATCAAAGTCATTGATTGGTGGACTAAAATAAGAGAAAAACAAGTGAAATACTTATATGTCAGTATCTTTTTAAAAATGTTTATATTATATACATATAGATATGTGAGTAACTGCAGTTTAATAGGAGAAAACAGCACCAGGAGTCACAATAATTAGTGGTAACAAATAGCAGACATAGCACAGAAAACCAAGTTATACAAAAACAAATCCCCAGCTCGTCTTAATTAACTGTCAAAGTTTCCCAAATCAAGTATTTTACTAGAAGTAGTAAGTAATTCTACTGCTTATGTCCATAATTATTGACTCAGAAGAGATTCCAAGGCAAAAGGAGAAAGAGTAACAAAATTTTAAAATAATTGCTTTAGCTTGACATTTTTTGAGTATCAATGTGGCACAGTTCCTAGCACCAAATCTATGGATGTAAACAGAACATCAGACTACAATGTACTAATCACCAAAGGTCAAAGCCAGAGTACTGTGGGACTACAATGAGCACTTGAGATAAACCCGTCTTAATACTCATAAGTGTTATTATGATGACAAACTCTGATCATATTTTTGGTTGAATTTTACTCTCGTATTTATTTTTGCCAAAGGTGAGGGTTTGTGCCATGGCTACACCTTCATGATGTCCTGTGAAGAATGTGACAAAAAAGATGTACATACTAACTAATACAATAGCCTTTATAGTGGGTAGGTAATTCCGATTATGTGATGTTTTCACTCAGCTACTTTCCCCCACAGGAAAAGCAATGTAAGACTGATGTAACGGAATTGCTTCTTTTTAAAAACATACCAGCCTTTACACATCCAAATGACGGCTGCTGCCTCCTGGTCAGTCAGTCCCATGGGAAGCTACACCTTTATTCCTAGGATGCTGCCATTACTTAAGGCACTTTTGGAATCCTCTTTCGGAATTTTCCACAGAACCTGTGGTACATTATTGAACATTGTGTCAGTGGCCACCTGTCTTCATGGTTTACTTTTGGAGACAGCCAAAAGTCCCTCAAAGCAATGTCAATTGAATAAAGTATGGAATCAAACGGAATAAAAACATGTTCGGCTAAAAAGGAGGAGTGACTGAAAAATAATGAAACTCAATTTGCATAGCTTATAAACAGGCTCTGAAGGAAATGCCAAAGAATTCAAAGGTATGTTTTAGCAATGACAGCGTTGCTGAAACCAGTCCCTCTCTCAAGGTGATTTAAAAGGACGAAAGCCATTTGGATGCATGGGTTCGAATTCAGGGTCAGCAAATGGCAGCCCGCAGATCCAAGCAGGTCAAACATCCCTTTTAAGGACCCACAAACTAAGAATGGTTTTTATAAGCCTGAGAGGTGAAAAACAAAGCAGAAGAAAAGCAGCATTTTGTGAAACACGCAATTCACATTTACTGCCTGTGAGTGAAGTGTTACTGGAACGCAGCCACGGTCGTTTGTTTACATCATGTCTATAGTATCTTCACACCACAACAGCAAAGCTGTGCGGCTGAGACCATACGGCCCATCAACTCTAAAATATTTATTATCTGGCCCTGTTTACAACGTTCGATAACACATTCTTATGTTTTATTAACAGGTCAATCATTAATTTAGAGTCACACCTCATGTTATGAATGAGTCTTAACTGTATTTGAAAGAGTAAACCTCACATAAATACACACAATGTATAGATATAGTATTTATGTTTGAAATATACATACATAAAATTTCTCATCCTTAAAGTGTTTGCTCCTTGAGAATCCACCCTGGCTGTATATGTGCATTTCCTAGGAGTCAGGTATTCATACCTGGGTTTATTCCCAGCAGAAAGACACACACATGTCCACTAACAACGTGTTTAAATGATTATAGCAACCGTCTTCCTAACAGCCCCAATCTGGAAGCTCCTCCAATATACACTGCAATGGGCTAAGTGCAATAACTGGCACAAAGCTAGTTTTAAACGAATGACAGCAACTCCCAGCTTCTGTTGAGGGTCTGCTGTGTATCAGATTTGTAAGACTGTGTTTTGCCTTTAGAACAGTTCTCAAACACTCCTACTTGGCAAAACCCACCAATTGTGATTAAAAATAATTCATAAAGATTAAGACAGAAGAAACCAATATATTTACAAAAGGATTTTATTTTACAATGAATGCTTCAATCAATTAAATGATCCTATGCTACGTTTAGGAATGGATACAAAAGGATTCCATCTCAAAGGATACACAGCAAACCTATACTGCTAGAAACTGTAAGCTAAAAAGATAATCTGTATTACCTTTTCTTTTGCATTATAAATCAGTTCTATATTAGAATTTTCCTAGGAAAGATTAGTATAAACAAGCTATAAAAACTGATTGGAATACATGTGTAATTTTTAGCCTTTTTTCTAATTTAGCCATTAAAAACAAAATGAAACAAGAAGCCAGTGTGGGAGACAACAGAATTCACTGTTCTAATGGTCCCTTAAAACAGATAAATTCTGATATACTATTTCTAAACAGAGCAAGTGCTTCTTTTGTACCATTTTTATTTTACATATATACATTAAATATATATATATTTCAAATTAGCATCTGCTCAGTAAGTATAACCTGTTTTATTTTAGAAGTCTTCATAAGATCTTTAATAAGCTCCTATCAGATACTCAACCGTATGTCTATTGTAGGCCCGAGGTTTACAACTGCCAAGAAGCTATTAAATTGACATCATTCATGGAAACATCCAACAGCGTCATTAATATTTGCTGAATGCTGCTGAATTCATGCTTCCGTGTGTTTATTTTCAAAGTTATCAGTGAACAATTTCAAAAAAACATCAACTATCTCAACACTGCTATTTGACGCTGAAACACTTACCTCTGGATAATTGCTTCATGAAGCCTACGATACATGTAGCATTCCGCGAACAACCACGGCGAGCGGAACCAACTTGGCTGTCCATCGCTTTCACTTAACAGACTGCGCTGATACTCAAGATGCCGATTCCAAAGGTCAGTATCAGCACAGTCCTCAACCAGGGGCACAATGGGCTTATCGGTCTGCAATTCATTCCGTAATTTAGAAAGAAGAGAGATGGCTTTCTTTTCAGCTTCCACACCTTCCTGTAAAAATAATAACAAAAAAATTGTGTGTGTGTGTTTAATTCCTCTATAGTAACAGTTCTGTGGGCTTAAATTCAAGGTAAGAAATATACTGTACTTCAAAATTATAGTTCGTCTTTTATAAACTTGTAGACATTTTAGAATTCTTAATAGAATTCTCATTTTAGAATTCTCACAATACACAGAGCTCGTATTAACATGAACATGCCTTATCTACACGGCCTTTTTTGTCAAAGTTCTGGCCTTTCTGCATCTTCAAGCAGGCTGCCCACTACCACAAAGGGAAAAGAACCATTGCCAGGGTTCCCACATCTTCCATACTACTCTTCTCTCACCAGTAGTACTACTTGAAAAAGAACTGTGGCCTCCTGAGGTTTCTCCAGGCAGCTCTGAGGGTCTTTTCTACCGTATTCCTTATTCTCTATAAGTTCAAGGGTTTTAGAGATCCCCAGACAAACAAGCCACTGAAGTGCTATCTCATGTAACAGGCTAAGTGGAGAAGGAACAAACTGTCATGTGATCAGAATAAAGTGAGCGATGTGGTGGCACACACCTATAATCCCAGCACCCCAGAGCTGGGACCCTGTCTCAAGAAAAGAAAAAAGAAAAAACAGAATAAAGTGAAAATAATACGTACATACCTAATACCACATGATTAAAGTTATTATGTATTTATAAAATGTTCCAATAAAATTCATTTTAAAAAAGGAAAGGGTACAGTACCTTTAGTTTTATACCAGAAAGACTTTTGCCTCATTAAAAAAAAAAAAGGAAGGTTTAACATATGACAGACTTAGAACAAAATATAGGAAACTATCAAGTAAATATTTTTTATACAATCATTATTACCATGCTGATATTAAGGGAAGTTATTTTCTACTTTGAAACCTACAATGCTCTCAATGCAGGTATCTCCACAGTGTGTGTGTGTGTGTGTGTGTGTGTTTGCGTGTGGGATTGGGGATCGAACCCAAGCCCTGCGCATGCTAGGCAAGTGCTCCACCATCCCCCTATTTTTTTCCAAATTAGAATCTATTTTGCCGCTGTTAACTACACACTGAAGCATTAGCAATTCTGCAGATTCCGAAATAAGAGGCCGTAAAAAATACAAAGGTTTAGGAGCTGAGCCTGAGTCCCAGCAGGGCTAATTTTCTGAAGAGGGACCTCTCCCTCCACCGAGTCTCCACCCAGAAGTCTTCAACTTCAGCTGGTAGGCGGAAAGTTCCATCACCAAAGATTTCGGTATGGGTGTCAGCAACCTTGTTTCTTTAAAGCAGCAAGTGCCTATATAAAGGCTGAGTCAGTGCCGGCTGCATAACTTGCCTCAGTTCAGCTCAACCATTTCCCGAATTCCCCACATGCCAGACATTGCTCAGGGCCAGAGGATGAGTAATGTGTGGTTCTGTCACCAAAGGATGCACCACCCTGTCCCCAAAGGACTCACATCCCTTTAAATTAGCCTAAAGGGATGCTCCTTAGACACCTGAGCCAGGGCTGGGAATTTAGCTCAGCAGCACAGTGCCTGCCTGGCAAGTGTGAGGTCATGAGTTCAATTCCTGGTACCAGAAAAAAAAAAAAAAAAATGCTAATTCTGTTTCTGCTTACATACTCAGT
>NW_004955439.1:10146734-10207464 GCF_000276665.1 Chinchilla lanigera
AAAAAAAAAAAAAAAAAAAAAAAGAGACACCTGAGCCAGCAAACTGCCCAGCGTGGCCTTCTGGGGATAAATGTGGCACTGCTGCAGCTGCGGGCTCAAGCATCTGGGAGATCGCAAGTGGCCAAAGATGGTGGCATAGGTATGAAAGGGCACGAAAGATGACACAGAAAGGCCACCGGGAGCAGGCCTGACTTGTGTTAACATTTTCTTAGGTCCTGTCCTGTCCCTAGGACGATGCGAGAAGGGCCAGGGCAGGCAGGACAGCAGACTCCTCACTCCCAGCCAGCATGGCCACCTGGTGACTAGGACACTCAGGCCAAGTAGCAGGATACTGAGACTGGATTAATGACTACACTTCAGGTCACTCCAGTCAAAACAACTAAGATCACCATAGAAATCATGTTAATCTGCTTGAGCATATGGCCAGACATTCAAGCGAACTACCCAAATTTGTCTAAATTATACCTGAGTGATAAAGATTACACTGATCAAAATGAAATCATATTTATATAATAAGCACTGGGATGATGGCAGAAATGTCAGCATCCAAGACGAGCTGGATCTCAGCAGCAAACAACCAAAGGTGACCCTACATTATGCCAGGATGAGCATTAAAGATAATACAAGAGATTAAAAGAAATATATTACATGAGCTGGGCACAATGGCTCACGCCTGTAATCCCAGCACTTGGGAGGCTGAGGCAGGAGGATCACTGTGAGTTTGAGGCCAGCCTGGGCTACACAGCAAGCTGAAGGCAGCCTGAACTACACAGTGAGACCCTGTCTCAAAAAAAAAAAAAAAAAAAGGAAAATATTACAGCTTGTGTGCTCTCTTGCTCCATTTCAATTTGGCCAAAAAAGACCACCAACATTCTTCTAAATCTCTGTTAGCTCCAACTTTTCTTTCTTTTTTTTTTTTTTGGTACCAGCAATCGAACTCAGGACCTTGTGCTTGCCAGGCAGGCACTTGTGCCACTGAGCTATATCCCTAGCCCTAAATCTCTGTTGTCAACCCTTAAAATAAACGCACTAGTGTACACATGGTACTGAACTTGCAAGCGTAATGAGCTTTGCCTCCAACAGTAGAGTTACTTAAATTGTTCTTCACCCATTAACTAGTATCTGTTAACTAGTGTCTGTACTCTGAAAGCTGGTCTTTCCACCTTTAATCACATAATGTGTCAATCATAATGCGTATCACCTCTCACTTTGGAGTTTTGCATAGCAGTTCTCAAATCAGTAATATAAATACTGTAACTCACCTGAGTTAGACATTAGAAAAGCTTTTCTGAGCAAGTGAACAATTTAAGACACCATTTTTAACGCTGTATATATGGGAAAATACGTTATCAGGTCTGAGTAACTGACTAAATCGTTAGAACACAACTAGGCTGGAGACTGTGCTCCTCCCTGGACGACCATGGTTACGTTTCCTTTCAATGCATCACATCAAAACAGCTCTAGTCATTCTCACATCTTACATACAAGCTGAAGCCTCAAGAACCACTGTTTTCTGTTGAAGAATTAAGCAAAACAATGAAAATTAAAACACAATTCTTACCTCTCCATGGTTCTCAAAAAATTCATTTTTATGTCGATGCAATGTGTCAATAGCCCTAGTTAAGATCTGCGGTGTTCTGTCTTTAATTGTAAGATACGCAAATGATCTAGAAAACAGAGTTACACACAATATATTACTTAGTAGTTTGAACCTTAGATAGGCCTACAACTCTTCATGAAACAATGGAAAAGTTAGACCAGTTTTTTCTACTATATTAAGACTCTAAAATATTTTGCACACTCTGCTGTGTCTTGGAAGTGAAGTAGTGTTGGTGCCTCTAATCCCAGGAGTCTATTAAATCATTCTTTATCTTTTCCATTTTACTCCCTTTTCTTTTCCTAAATCAGAAACTAGTTCAACAACATGATAGGCTAGAACAAGGATTAGGCTCAAAATCAAGCTGGCTCTGGTCCCAGCCCTACTATTCACTTCATTGGCTCACAAACACGGAGACAATGGCAGTAAAACTGCTCTAAAATCTGTCCTTATGTCCAGGAACCAACTCTCCATGATGAATGTAACCATGTACTGCAAATGTGTACTGATAAAAGAACCAAAATAAAAGCTCTACTAATGTGCCTAAAGAACATAAAAGACTTTAAAATATTTATGAAATGTTTTTCTCTGTCTTCTCTGACTGTATTCTTAATCAATCTTAACTCTTTTCAAAGATTTTCCTCACTTCTATCTCTACTTGCCTTCTTACCCCATTCTGTCCATAAAAAAATTAACCTACTATCACACTCTCTCAGCTAAAAATTAGAGATTTTTCAGAAACGTTAGCCAGGCATGGTGAAGCACACCTGTAATCTCAGCACTTGGGAGGCTGAGGCAGGAGGACTACTGCAAATTAAAGACCATCCTGGGCTATACAATGACGTCAAGGCCAGATAACTACATAGCAACACCCAGTCTCAAAAAACTAAAAAACAAAACAAAACAAACAAAAACCCAAGGATATGTAAATAAAGCAAGCTAGAGGTGAGAAAAGAAAAACTTACATTTGCATTAAAAATTTTTAAGATATTCATTTTAGACATATAAAAATCTAGAGATGATCATTTGCATCGTAAGATTTTTTTAAATAAATACATGCAATTGTTAGGAAAAAAAACCAACAGGATTTATTAGATTGTGAAATTCCAGGCAGCTTTTTGCTCTTTAATTTATTTTTTTAATCAGTACATAAATATGGGGGCTGGGGATTTAGCTCAAAGGCACAGCGTCTGCCTGGCAAGCACAAGGTCGTGAGTTTGGTTCCCGGTACCGGAAAACAACAACAACAACAACAAAAAATACATAAATGTTTAAAGCAGAATATAGAGCTTAACTGATCTGTGCTTGTATCTGCAGATCACCAGAGACAAAGTAAAACCAAAAGAACTTCACGTGATAGTTTTAAAAAGAATGTCTCTGCCACTCTAATTTGGGATCGTTACACTTCCAAAACTCATTATAGTTTTTTAACGACTGGGCTGTATATTGAGTATTTCTCCAAAATGAGTCCTTGAACGATAACTATAAAACTTTAAGAAAACAAACTGCGAAAGCACATTTGGACTCTGTGATGCTTTGACTATCCTAACAGTGATTAAGTTTTAATATGCCTAGTAATTTTCAAAATTCACTATCAATACTTTGAGAGAAGGGACATTAACCGGAACCAAGTCACAGCTGAATTTTCTAAGGTACCAGACACAAAAAGAAGTGACACTCCTTCCTTGCGATTTTACTTTAATTGGCAAGTATTACTATTTTTCCACCTCCTTCCTGGATCAGATCCCTTCACCCAGAGCATAAGGTCCTGGCCAGGGAGGGATACGGTAAGGTCGGAGGCTTCTAGGTCACTCTCTAATTTATAGGATCCTGCGGGACTATGCCAGTTTAAATTCCGGAAGACCAAAACCTCTCAGATCTCAATCTACTTCCTGCCCAAATAGGGTGACTTTTTCCTAAGTGTTTTGTGCAATATTTTGAAGAACCTACTGCAGTTAGCAACTTGGCTATTCAGTTTACGCAAATGGATGTTATATTATTTTACCATCATCCATAACTTTGCCTAAAAAAATCAAAACCCACCCTATTCCTTCCCCTTTTATCCAGTTTCCTTTTCCAAGTGCAGTCAACTAGTCAAAACTATTTCAAATGGAAATCAAGAAATTGATTGATTTTTAAATAATTTATAATAAACTTGTAATTGCTCTTTTTCTTATTAGTGATTTTTACCACTCTCACTGTGCCTAACTCAGAAATTAAACACCATAGATATGTATCGGGGGAAAAACAAACTAAATATTCGGTTCGAGTTCAAGCATCTACGGGGATCTTACAAAGACAACGGGGGACCTACTTGTAGAGGCGTTTTTTCTTGTGAGATTACGGTCAGCGTCATTTCACACTGGGAATATGAAATCCCAATAGACCTGAGACGCCCAAATGTTCCAAACTTTTGTCCGCCCCTCCACAAGCTCGTTTATTAATATGCATAACTAATGGACCGCCAGGCAGAGGCTGCAGAGCCGACCCAAGTCCTAAGGCTGCGCGCAGCCCGGCACGCAGCCTCCTGCCCCGGACTCCGGGCGCCGCCACGCGAGCCGGCGAAGCCGAGCAGGCGCCGCGCGCACGCCGAGTCCCGCGGCGGGACATGAACTCGGAGCCTCTGGGGAGCGGGCGACCTCCGCTCGTCACCCTCAGCTTCCCAGCCGGGCCTTGCTTTCCGGAAAAATGGGCAGGAGAAAAGCGAGACGAACCCTACGTCCTTTGCGGAGAGAAACGAAGGCAGCTCCGCCATCCCGTCCGGAATTAACGGCCCCAACGATCGAGTCTGCAGGGTCACAGATTAACCGCAGCGTCGCCGCGAAGGAGGAGCTAGGAGCCGAGTGACGTAGCTTTAAAAAAAGTGCTTTTGAATAAAGAAACTTTATTTGTAGCGGAGCAAGTGCAAACGGTGGCTGGCTCCAGACGACGAGCTCTTCCGGGAACGGAGGCGGGGACAGCGGAGGGCGACGAGAGGAGCGGAATCAGGAAGCGAACGGAAGGCGGAAGCAGGCAAGGACCGGGAGGTCCCAGGGCTTGGGGAGCGGAAGAGGGCGCGGCTCTGGGTCACGTGGCAGGGCGGTCACGTGGGCCCACGGCTTCGGCGGACGGCCAAGAGTTCTATGCGCCTGCGCAGTTCCGGGGCTGGGCTTGCACGCCTTTACCCGAGAGACTTTGGTTCCACTAGCTGTGGGCTCCGGCGACAGTCCCGGTCCCTACAGTCCCACGGCGGACGCTGGCACCTTTGGCGCTTCCATCCTTTTCTCCTGCGGAGAGGTTAGTGCACTACCTTCTATAGCGCTTGTGTGGCCCAAAACAAAGCTGTCTCCCCTGGCGCCCGAAACCTCTCGGGTCACCCACAGATTTCCTCAGTACCGCTGAGACCCGACTCCCCAGGCAGTGGGTGATCTCTGATCGACTTAGCTGGAAGTGAATATCATTCAGTCAGCACACACTCATTGACCCCGTTTTTCAGCTAAAACGTAGTGGTAGCAGCAGAAATGAATAAGATTACTTCTAGCGTAAGGAATTGTAGGCATGCTCCCAAAGATTACCTTAGCGTCTCTTACGTCATAGTTTCGCTGTAACCATTTTCTTAATTGATCTTTTTACACTTACATAGTAGAAATGTGCCCAGGACTGAGTAGCTGCCTTGTTTCATTTTTTGGAACTCATTTTATTGGGACATTTCAGAAATACATAATGATAACATTTATCTTACGGAATTTGTACCTGTACATGATATATCTTGATCCTTCTTTTTTCCCATTGCCCTCCCCTCCCTTCAACCCCTCTTCCCCTCCTTATTTACAAAAGCTTTATTTTCACTTTTACCTTCTTTTCTTTCCCTTATGTTGTTTTCCCCTCCCCCCTCCCATGTTCCCCTTCTCATTTGAACATTTTCCCATTTCTCAATATCCTTTATGCACTTTGATCTCTATGTACACTTTCGATTTTTTCACAACAGAGAAACAATGCGATATTTAAACGTGTCTGATTTATTTCATTTAAGAGAATGATCTCATTTAAGAAAATGCACCCATTTTCCTAGAAATGTCTCAAGTTTATCTTTCTTTATAGCAGAGTAGTACTCCATTCTATAAAAATACCACATCTTCTTTAACCATACGTCGGTTAGTAAACATTTAGGCTATTTCCAAGATTTAGCTATTACAAACTGCTGCTGTAAACGCAGGTGTGCATATATCGCTGTGGTGTGATGCTTTTACTTCTTTCAGGAAGATACCTAGAAGGGGAAATGCCACATCAAATGGAACATCTAGTCTTAGTTTTTTGAGGAATCTCCACACTGATTTCCACAGTGGTTGCACCAGTCTACACTCCCACCAGCAGTGGAGAAGGGTTCCTTTTTCTCCACAGCCTCACCACTACTTGGTATTGGTTGATTTCTTGATAGTAGCCATTCTTTCTGGGGTGAGATGAAATCTTAGTGTTGTTTTAATTTGCATCTCTGGAATGACCAGTGATGTTGAACATTTTTCGTATATTTGTTGTTCTATTTCTTCATCAGAGGAGTGCCTATTCATTTTAGATGCCAATTTTTGTATTGGGTCTTTAAATTGGGGGAGTCTGATTTTTTTCAAGTTCTTTGTATATCCTAGATGTTAGCTGTTTGTCTAAGGAATAGCTGGCAGAATTTTTTTCCCATCCTGGGTTGTCTCTTTGATGTGCAAAAGCTTTTTAATAAGATGAGATCCCAGTTGTTGATTCTTCATGATATTTCCTGTGAGACTGGAGTTTTGTTCATTAAGTCATTGCCTACGTTTGGATCTTTGATCCATTTTTATTTTAATTTAATGTGTGGTGAGAGATATAGGTTTTCATCATGTGGAAAGGCACTTTTTCCAGCACCATTTAAAAAGAGGCTATCTTTCTTCCAGTGAAGGTGCTTGGCCCCTTTGTCAAGGACAATGGGGCTGAGTGCATTTGGAGTTGTTTTGTATCTTCTAATCTGTTCTGTTGATCCTCAGGTCTGTTTTTTGCTGGTACCATGCTGCTTTTTATCATGGTATCTGTGTTAGTTACTTTTCTCGTTGCCGAAACAAAATACCCAACACCCAAAGTTAAAGAGGAAAGATTTGTTTAGCTCAGTTTGTAGAGGCTTCAGTCCATAAACAACTGGCTCCAAGACAGGGTGGAACCTGGCAAAAGGGCAGCAGTTCCTGGAGGTGGAAGATAGCAAAAGCACCAAGAGAGGGAAGACAAACCTCTTTCTGTCCCTTATATTGTAGGCAGGCTACCTGCCCTAGGGTGAGTATAGCACTCACACCCTTACCCTAACTACAGCTAAACCAAACCAATCATTGGGCTGATTTACTAATCACACATCGTTAAGCCCAGCATCACACACATCTGGATTCAGCCATCTCTGAAAGAGCCCCATCTAACACTGCATGAGGCTTTGGGGGAACAGCTAGACACAATGCATAACAGTTTTGTAGTATAATTTCAAGTCAGGAGCCAGGTGTGGCTCATACCTGTAATCCCAGCACTTGGGAAGCTGAGGCAGGAGGAACACAGCAAGTTTGAGGCCAGCCTGGCCTACAAAGTTAGTTCAAGGCTAGCCTGAACTGCATAGCAAAACCTTGCCTCAAAAAAACCCTGTCTCAAAAAAAAGACAATAATAATACGTCAGGAACTGTGATGTCCCCTGGCTTGCCTTTGTTGCCCAGAATTGCTTTTGCTAATCTAGGTCTCCTCTGGTTCCAAATAAATTTTAGGATTGTTTTCTGTAATTGTATAAGGTAAACTGTTGGTATTTGATTGGGATCGCATAATTAAATACGCATAGTAATTTGGAAGTATGACCATTTTCACTATATTGATTCTTCCTACACAAAAACAAGGAATGTCTTTCCATTTTCTGATATCATCTTCAATCTCTTTTCAGAATACTGTATTTTTCATTACAAGAGCCTTTTACTTCCTTTGTTAGATTGATTCCTAAGTATTTCACTTTTTCCGATGCTATTGTGAGGAGGTAGTTTGCCTAATTTCTTTCTCAGTGAGTTTGTGTACAAGAATGCTATTGATTTTTGAGTGCTGACTTTATGTCCAGCTACACTACTGAATTTGATTATTAAGTCTAGAATTCTATTGGTGGAGTTTTATGGGGCTTCTATGCAACATATCATGTCATCTGCAAATAATAATTTAACCTCTTCCTTTCCTATCTTATTCCTTTTATTTCTTTCTCTTGTGTAACTGCATTGGCTAATGTTTCCAGAACTATATTGAATAGGAATGTGATAGTGGACATCCTTGTCTTGTTCCTGATTTTAAAGTGAAAGCTTTCAGTTTTTGACCATGTAGTATAATGTTGGCTGTTGGTTTTTCATAGATGGGTTTTATCAGGCTTCGATAAAGACCTTCTATTCCAAGTTTCTGAAGGGTTTTTATCATGTCAGATGCTGTTTCTGCATGTATTGAAATGATTGTGTGGTTTTTGTCTTTGGTTCTGTTAATGTGCAGTATTACACTTATTGATTTACATACGTTGAAGCATCCCTGCATCCCTGAGATGAATCCTTACTGGTCATGATGCATAATCTTCTTGATGACTTGCTGCATTCTGCTTACCAGTGTCTTGAGGATTTTTGCATCTATCATCATTAGGGAGGTTGGCCTATAGCTCTCTTTTTGATTGGATCTTTCCCTGGTTTTGATCTCAGGGTAATGTTTGCTTCCCTTTTTAATTTCATTACAGTTTGAGGAGTAATGGCATCATATTTTCTCTACATTTCTTGTAGAATTCAGCAGTGAATCTGTCATGACATGGGCTTCTCTTTATTGTTAGGTTTTTAATCATATCTTCAATTTCATTGATTGATACTGGCTTATTTAGAATTTTCCTATCTTCTTGATTCAGCTTTGGTAATTCATATGTATTTAGGAATAAGTCCATTTCTTCTCTGTTCTCCACCTTATTTGAATATAGGTTCTCAAAGTAGGTATTGGTGATCTTCTGGATTTCTGGGATTTTTTGTTTTTGTTTTTGTTTTTGTTTTCCGGTACCAGGAATTGAACTCACAACCTTGCAACTTGCCAGGCAGGCGCTGTACCACTGAGCTAAATCCCCAGACCCGATCTTCTGGATTTCTGATGATCTGTTGTGATTTCACCCATTTCATTCCTAATTGTGTGGATTCTTTCCTTTTTTGGATAAAGGGTTTGTCAAATTTATTTAGTCTTTCCAAGAACCAACTCTTCAATTCATTGATCATTTTCATTGTTTTCCTAGTCTCAGGTGCATTAATTTCTGCTCTGACTTTTATAATTTCCTTCCTCATACAAGGTTTGGGCTTAACTTGTTCTTCTTTTTCTAGAAGCTTGAGTTTCAATATTAAGTTATTTATTTCAGTTCACTCTGTTTTCCTGATGTGAGAATTCACCGCTACAAATTTTCCCTATAAGACTGCTTTCATTGAGTCCCTTAAGTTGTGGTGTGTTGTTTTGGCATTATCGTTTAATTGTAGAAACTGTCTAATAATATTTATGGGATAATTTCAGCTCCTTTGCATGTTCTTTGAGCTAGTATGTGATCTGTTTTGAAGAACATGTCATGCATAGCTGAGAAGAATGCATATTCTCCGGTGGGGTGGAACACTTTGTAGACATCTACTAAGTCCATTTGTTCATAGGTTTGGTTCAGTTCTGATATTTCTTTGTTGATTTTTTTTTTTTTTTTTTTGGTCTAGTTGATCTATCTTGTTTGTGACAGTGGGGTATTGAGATTCCATTACAATTTTATTAGCGCTTAAATTTTCATGTCCATTAGTATTTGTTTTATATAGTTTGGTGCACCAGTATTTGGTACAAATATATTTATGATTGTTACCTCTTCCTCTTAGAGTATTCCCTTAACAAGGATCTAGTGACCTTCTTTGTCTCTCTTGATCAGTCCTGGCTTGAAATCCACTCTCTGCAAATGGAAGAGCTGCTCCAGCTTTTGTCCAGGTTGCTGTCGCATGAAGTTTTCAGCTCACTGTGTTTTCCATCTTTCGACTTTCAGTCTATGGATTTCTTTTGAGTTAAATGTGTTTCTTGTATACAGCATATTGTTGGATCTTATTTCTTGATTCATTCTGCCAGTCTATTTCTTTTGATTGGTGAATTGATACCATTTACATTGATGGTTATAACTGATATATATTGACTTATCCTTGTTATATATACATAGATATGTATTTGTTTTGTTTTGTTTTTTGAGACAGGATCTCACTATGTAGTACAGGCTGGCCTTGATCTCACTTAGGTAGCCCAGGCTGGCCTTGAACTCACAGCGATTGTTCTGCATCAGCCTCCCAAGTGCTGGGATTACAGGTGTACACCACCATGCCCAGCCCTTGTCATATTATTTTACTGTTGTTGATTCCCTTTCTTTCCCCTCTGTTTAATTGCTTGCCTTACCTGGTAGAGTCTTTCTATTAGTGTTCATGGAGAAGTGTGGTCTCCCTTCTCTCTCTAGAATATCCTTCAGAACACTTTGGAGTGCTGGTTTGGTGGTCATGAATTTTTTCAGGTGTCCTATATCATGGAAGAATCTTATTTCTTCATAGATTTTGAAAGATAGTTTTGTGGGGTGCATCAGTCTGAGTTGGAGGCTGTTTTCTTTTAGGGCTTGAAGTACTGCACTCCAAGCTATCTTTGACCTAAGGGTGTCTGCTGAGAATTCTGCTGTGAGTCTGATGAGCTTTCCTTTATAGGTAACTTATTTCTTTTCTCTAACAGCTTTTAATATCCTATACTTGTGCTGAATTTCTGGAATCTTGACTATTATAGGCTATGGGGTAGATTTTTTTGGTCAGGCTAATTGGATTTCTGTATGCCTCACTTCCTGTGTATGGCAGATTCTTTTTCCATGCTTGGGAAGTTTTCTGCTGTTCTTATGTGAATAGGTTTTTTATGGCATTTGCACTATCTCCTTTTTCATAGACTCTGATCAACCTTATGTTGTTCTTCGCATCATATAGCAGCTGTTGGATTGATTTTTCATGGTCCCTTGCTATTTTTAAGAAATCTTTTTTGATCACTAAACACAATCCTGTCTTTTAGATTTGATATTTTGTCCTCATTTTGGTTCATTCTCCTGCTTATACTTTCAATAGAATTTTTAATCTCTTGGATATATGTTTGAATCTGTTTCATGGATTCAGTTTCTTTGCCATGTTGGTCATTCATGGTTTCCATCATTTTTCTAAACTCCTATTTTTTTTAATCTGCATATTCTCCAGATTTCTTAACCAAGTCCTTTACATGATTGTAACCTCTTTTTTTAACCTGGGACACTATTTCTGATCTGATGTTTTTTCTATAGCCTCATTCATCTGTTTTTTTACTTCCACTACTACCATTTTAGAAAATTCAGGTGGTGGTTTCTGATTTCCTCCTCGTTGTCCCCTGGATTTACCCTGGGTGTGCTGGAGGTCTGAGGTTGCATCTTGCTTCTGTGTCTTACCTCTTTCTAGTTTTAAATTTGTTTTATGTATTGATGCTTGTAAATTGCTTGTGTTGGGCAGCTCTATCACTACTATCAAGGCTTCCCTAGGAAATGTCTGTTCCTCAGAGATGTCCTCTAGGTGTAGCTGGCCCTTGAGCTTTGAGTCTGTCCCAAGATCCTACATTCCCACTTTGTTAGGGATAAAAAGTCACTGTCTCTTTGGCCCAGCACCTGATCTTTTGATACTAGACTGTGGTAATGATTATGCCAGTCAATCACAGTGTTGTCATGCAAGGAAGTACAACTGATCACAACAGGTATGACTCCCTGGCTTAAGTAGTACAATTAGCAATAGCAATAGGATCAAGCACAACCTCAAAACTGACAAACTGGGGTAATTATTAATTTTGGTACCATTAATCCCAGGAGCAAGAGCTACAATTATACTGTAACAAAATCCAACACAAATCAGGAATTTGTATTCCCCTTAGTACAGTGATTTTTACCTTGGGTGGTGGTGGGGAATTAAGGGAGATAGGGGGAAAAATAGAAAAATAAATGAAGAGAAACCTATTAGAAGCAATGTTGAGGGACAAAGGAACTCACCCAACCTTTGGGACACTGGAGAAGACAGGAAAGAATGAAGGAGCAGCCAAAAGAAGATCAAAGCAAACCAGAAAAACTAAGGACAGTGTTCACTCACATGAGAAAATCCAAAATATCAAGACAGTCAAGAAAAAAGAGGAAAAAAAAAAAAAACCAATAAAACAAAAACAAAACAAAACAAAGATGTAGAGATAAAAGGAAAAAAAGAACATTTCTCTGAGCACAAGCCTGCAGCTGTCTTCTCTTGTCTGCAGTTCTGTGGTAGTGTCTGAGTCAGAGCTCAGATCTGTGTTGGATGACCCCACCCAGTGCACAGTAGGGTTAGTGCTGGGTACAGGGCACTCCCATCCATCCTGCAGTGGGATTCTTGGCATCAGCTCTGTTCTTCCAGCCCCACAGACATGCAGGCTGATCTTGGCCTCTGGCTATGGGGCCTGAGGCTGGAGTCTTCAGCCAGCAACTCTCCAGGTGTCCCTTGGCGCTCTGCCCACATAGTTTCCTAACCCTGTATGTCTCCACACTGGTCATTCACCCAGTTGCAGTGGGCTTTCAACCTTTACACAAAGACAGCCTAAGGCCAGACCAAGACCAGCATTCCACCAGCTCCTCCCTGCACTTGCACAGCCTCTGTGCCACTTCTCTGGCACATCTCTTTCCTCTCTTGCATGGCCAGGAGCAGGGTGCGCGTGGGAGTGCTGCAGTTGGACACACTGTCTTTGGACACACTGTCTTTGCTGCAGGGTCCCTCTCCTCAGTGTCTGTAGAGGTTCTGATTGACCTCTGCAGTTTGCAGTCGTATTGCGCTGCTCCATGGGTGTGTTTCTCCCTGGAGGACTCTGGGCTCGCTCCCTGATAGTTTCCAACTCAGTCACGTTGGTTTTTATCTTCTCACAGTCTGAGAACAAACTGGCAGGTCGTCAGGGAGGGAGCAGCTTCCTGGTCACTTGCCGCTGTGTGTCCCGGCAAAATATGCTGACATTCTGCATGTGCGAGGGCTGAATACCCAAAGTCTGTTCTGTGTGTTTTGATTCTGCCATGCTGTTCGGGTTCCATCCACTTTTGGGAACTTCTTGGAATGGCAGTTCCTGCGCTGCCCACAAGCAGAGGTCCCACAGGCAGTCTGTGCACTGCTTCACCTTTTTGTTTGTTTGGGGTTTTTTTTGGTACTGGGAGTCAAACTCAGGACCTTGCACTTGCCAGGCAGGCACTGTGCCACTGAGCTATATCCCTAGCCCTGCTTCACCTTTTTATAAACTCGTGTGCCTATGTTTTGTTTGATCTGAAAGTCTCTTATTTCTGATTAATTTTGGCATCAGTTTCTATGTCTCCTGCCCCATCCCTTTCTTCCAGCTACCTGTTTTAGTTCATCTTCTCCTGAGTACATCCAGTGTGGCTTCTCCTCTGTTCATCCCTGTTGAATCCCCATCTCACATCTCCCTTGTTTCATTTTTATAAGTCAATTGATATCTAGCTGGGTGTGCTGGCACACACTTGTAATCCCAGCACTCGAGAGGCTGAGGCAGGAGGCTTGCCCCAAGTTCAAAGCCAGGCTCAGCTACATAGTGAATTCCAGGTCAGCCTGGATTGCATAGTAAGACCCTATCTCATACAAAACAAAACAATAGCACAAAAGTCAGTTGATGCTTGTATGCTAGACATCATTGTCACAGAGCTGCAGCATGAATAAACACAAAAGTCTCTGTTTTCATGGAACTTACTTTCTAGCAGAGGGACAGAAATCTCCTTCCCTTTTCTATTCGTTTCCTTTAGTACTGCCATCTAATGTACGCTTTGCCGACTCTGTGGTGTTTATTGCTCGCTGTTCCCATGATAAGGTTCCAAAGGCTTTTTGTCTGTTTCACTTTCAGCTGTGTTAGCAAGCAGCACACGGTAAGGACTCAGTTCTGTGTGAATGACACAGAAAACCCAGGGTGTCCAGTGATGTTAAATGCGATGGAGAAGTAGAAAGTAAAGGCAGAGAGAGAACAGGTGCTGGCTGTGTATTGAAAGGAGTGCTTGGGGAAGGCTTCACTCCGCGAAGCAGACACTTAAAGGCGGGAACCTTACAGAGATCCCTGGGAGAAGAGCGCAAGGATGGGATCGAGAGGCAAAGGATGCTGGAGCAGAATTGGCAAGGGAGAGAGCTGTAGGGAATGTCAGAGGGCTGGTAGAGGGTAGAGAATGTGGGAATATGAATCCCATTTTAAGAGCTCTGACTTACTGTAAATGAAGCACAGAGCCATCTTCTCAGACTTTGCACTGAGAAAAGACTCAATTGAAATTTTCCAAGGATCACTCTAGTTGGTGTGTTGAGAACCGTAAGAGGCCAAGGACGGAAGCAGGGCCACCGTTTAGGCTGTTACAGTATCCACAGGAAAGGCAGCAACTGGGACCAGGTGGGAGCGGTACTTACAGTAAGAACCAGTCCGAGGGAGACCAGTGGGACTTCCTGCCAGGCTGGGTCTGGGGAAAGAAAGAGTCAAGTCTTACGCCAGGTTTTTGGCTTCAGCAAATACATGGATATAATTGCTGCTGTGAAGGAGGAAGCCTATGGGAAGAGTAGTTTTCTGGGAAAATTTCAGAACTCAGTTTTGAACATGTTACATGTTTGGTGCTTATCGGAGTGGGCTAGGGACAAACATTTGCTGTTCGTCAGTGTTTAGGTAATGTGTAAAACTGAAGATTGCCAAGAGCCTGGGAAGAAGTGGAGCCCAGAGACTGCGTCCTGGTGAAACCAGTAAGAGGCAGAGGGGCAGCCAGGGAGGAATGAGGACGACAGCGGGGTGGCGTCCAGGGAGCCAGGCGAAGAGGGGCTTCAAGGAGGGCGGAGTGATCAGCTGCATCGAGTGTTGCTCGATGAGTCAGGTAAAACGGTGAGTGAGAAATGAGTGGAGGAGTTAGAAATGCGAAGGTCATAGATGATACAGTGTGGATGAAGCGTAGAGCTGGAAGCCCAGATGGAGTGAATTTAAAAGAAATCATGGAAAGGGAATTGGAGACTGAATAAAACTCCTTCGGAAAGGATCTCAAAAAAGGTCCACATGGAAAGAGAAATGAGGTTAGAGAGTTGGTTTTTTTTTAAGGTGAGAAATATTCTAGCGTAAATGTAGGCAAACAGGAATGTTCTGGCAAAGCGGGGGAGATCCTGGCATGGAAGAGGGAAGAAAGGCAGGAGGGGTGAGCGTCATTTTACAGGTGGAGGACTTGGTTCTGTCGTGGCGGACGGAAAGGTAAAGTTTGTGGGCACAAAAGCAGAAGACAGGCAAGGTGCTTATGGGTAAGGTTTATCTCCTGGATGTTCTCCTCTGACAGTTCCGTCAGCGAACGAGGAAGCGAGGTCATTACTGAAAGCAAGAGAGGGGGAGGGGTCCTAAAGGCCGAAGGAGAGAGTGGAGCGTAGAATGTAACAGGGAGGTGGAAGATTGCTGAAGCACCCTGACAGGGCCGCCTGAACAGAATGTTCCCGAATGTGCGGTGAGAAGGGACAGCTTGGTTGTTTTGCTGTCCCTACTACATTTAGCTGCAGGAGTGCAGGCGCAGATGAAGGGAATTGCACTTAATTCAGGTTGAGGCTGTGTCACAGGGGTGTGTGGCAGAGGGATGTGAGGAATTGAGGTGTATAACAGGAGCGATTATAATGGTAGACCATGGACCATAAGGTGAGTCTGGAGGAAGTGAAGCCCAGGGGGCGCAGTGTAAGAGACAGAGATAAGGTAGTTGGATCTTGAATGACGTGTCCTTTTGGGGTGGAAGAATTATTGGCATAAGCTATAAGAAAGAACAAGCTGGGAAAATAGGACGTAGTGTTGGGAGAGTAGAGTGTATGAAATTGGGAATATGAAGTTGCGCTTAGATATCCTACAGGGTCTAGCCAGCACTGTTCAATAGAAGAACAATGTAAATACAATGTATTTACGGTAGAATGTAATACAATAGAAATACAATGTCAAAAACCGTAAGCTTTGTAGAAGCTGCATTGTTACAAGTGAAAATGAATAGGGTCTTAGTTACTTCTCTCCTTGCTGGGACAAAATACCCAGCACCCCAATTTAAAGCAGGAAAGGTTTATTTAGCTCACAGTTTGTAGAGGTTTCAGTCCATAGTCAGCTGGCTGTAAGGCAGGGTGGTGTGGCAGAGGGGGGTCACAGAGCACAAATACTCCATGGCAAGGCAGGTGGAAGGTGGCATGAGCAAGCTCCCTTTCCCTTTTATCCATGCAGGCTGCAAGCCTCTGGGTGGTGCCAGCCACACCCAGAGTGGGGCTTCCTATTAGCCACACCCAAAACCAGGATAAGCCAGCTAGTGAGGGATATGCCAACACCTTACTCCGTTACGACGCCCTTAGCCCACATGCACGTCCCCTAAATCCAGACACCTCTCAGACCCCGCCTATGACCGTATGAGGCTTTGAGGAGACATCGAGATCCAAGCTGTAACAAATAGGTAAAATTAATTTTATTAATGTATTTATTTAGCCACTATATCCAAAAGTATTACTTTGACAAATAATCACTATAAAGTTACTAAGATATTTTTCATTTTTTGGATGAAATTTCAACCACATGAAATTTCTTTTTTTGGATGAAATATACTAACCACATTTGAAGCACTCAGCCACACGTGCTGCGTTGTGGCTGCTGAACAGGTCAGAGTGTGTGACCGTGGAATGGGTAAGGGTGAGTGGAAAGCAAGGTCCCTCAGGAAGGGAGACGAGGACGCAGAGGCCAGGGCACTGGAAGAGTCCTCCTCACCGCTGATTTGCACGGATACAGAAACCATCAAAAATTATAGCCAGGATAATACGGAGGCATCTGTGAGTGCTATGCCAAAAGGTTACATAAAGCTGATAGGGTGGAATTTTAAATTGGATATGCTTTTAATCTTTAAAGTTAGTTTGTACAGTCACACTTTTGTGTGCATTCTGGTTTTTAGTAGAGCTTAAAACATTTGTGTGTTGAACACTTTAAATGCTATACCTATGTCTTTCTTGGCAAAGCTATAAATAAAACCCCTTTTTTCCCCTCCAATCAGATCCTATTGGGCACATTTTTTCTATACATAATGATAACATTCATCATAGAGAATTTATACTTGTTTCCTTTTTCCACATCCCTCTACCCTCGATTCAACCCCTTCTCCCCCTCATTTACAAAAGCTTTGTTTCAATTTTTTCCTTCTTTTCTCAATTTTTTTTTACTTTTCCCTTCTCCCCTTTCCCCCTCCCCATTTGAACATTTCCTTCCTATGTCACAATACCTATTATACATTTTGATCCTTATTTATATTTTACTTTGGTCCTTATTACACTTTTTTTGTTCCTCACATCAGGGAAACAATGTGTTATTTACACATTTGTATCCAATTTATTTCACATAAGAGAATGATCTCAGTGCATCCATTTACCGAAAAATGTCTCAAGCTTATCCTTCTTTATGGCAGAGTAATACTCCATTGTATAAAAAAAACCCCATATCTTTATCCATTCATCAGTTGTTGGCCATTTGGGGTGTTTCCAAGATTTGGCTACTACAAACTGTGCTGCTCTAAACATGGGTGTGCATGTCATTGTGGTATGATGCTTTTAATTCTTTCAGAAAGATACCAAGAAGGGGAATAGCTGGGTCAAATGGCACCTCTAATTCTAGTTTTTTGAGGAATCTCCACACTGACTTCCCCAATGGTTGCACCAGTCTACAGAAAACCCTTTGTTTGTGTGTCCTGTAGCTTTTACATTTCTGTGATAGTGCTTCATGTAGCTTCCATGCTAAAGCAACCATTAGAGTTTAGAGTCTGGAGGCAAAGAACTTCCTCAGCGATAAAGACGCCAAGTCTGTGTACAGATCTCTAAATTTTTTATAACTAAGTTCTTCCCACTGCACTGGTTCTGAAGGGTGCAGTGATACGCACCTATTATCCCAGCACTTGGGAGGTTGAGGCAGGAGGATCGTGAGTTCCAGGCCAGTCCGGGCTGCACAACAAAGCCCCATCTCAAAAAACCAAAGCCAAACAAAAACCCTCTGGTTCAGTTGGCAGAGAATGGTACCATTACAGATGAGCAAGAGTAGCTCACTGGACTAGAACAAAACACACAGTACCAGCTTTTGAAGATACCTTGAGAGCAGCGGTTCTACCGGATAAACATTGCTGTGACTCACCCTTCTCCCTCAAGGGAGGTGTTACAGTGTGGGGTGGCCCGTGCCTTAGGAACATCTCTGCTGCTTGCTGACTGGGAGTTGTTATCCTCTTCAAACCTCAATTTCCACATCAGCGAATGCCTCTGTGGGTTCTTGTGAGGTGAAACAGAGCCTTTGGTGTGTAGAAAGTGCTAGAAGGCGATGTCTTAGTCTCTGTCAGTTCCTCCTTGACATCTTTTCCAAAGACTCAGTTCGGCCATGTACATCTTAACGTATGAATCTCAAATCTAAAGGCTCTGGCTGCCCTCTGCCTCCAGAAAGCTCTGTAGGGTCGCTTCATGGATCTCTGCAGGCTCCGGCCACATGTTCACTTCCAGTCCTGACCTCCTGCGCCTCCTCCCTCCCTGGAAGCTGCGTCCTGTTTGTCAGGTAAAGAGTACAGTGAGCCTGGGTGTTTGCTTTGCTGATTGATCCTCTGCCCTTTGCAGACACAGTCCAGAAGTCCCCCGTGAGGGCCACACCTGCTCCTCAGCTGCTTTTCCCGGGACCCCATAGCATTTGCACATCACGTTATTGTTTCCTCGGCCGGACTGTTATTTCTGAAGTTACTGACTTACATTTGCATCTGTAGCACCTAGGACTTTTTTTTTAAAGAACTGATCACCTATTACAGGTTGACTTTTTTCGTCTCCTTTTAGGGGTGCAGGGGATTGAACCCAAAGCCTGCACACTAGGTAGGCATTCTACTGAGCCACGTCCTTCAGGCTAGGCTTACTTTTGAAAGAATACATATTTTAGGGTATAAATAAGGGGAAAATTATGTATTCAGTCTGTTTCCTATGAGCTGTGTGTGACTGCCTGAAACACACACACACACACACACACACACACACACACACACACATTCCATGCCCAGCTCCAAGCTGAAAAACACCTTCCCCTTCAAAAAGTAGCGTACATCTTCCAGGGAGCGAACCTCTTTCTTGCGACTCATCCTACAGACTGTGTTTCTGAGTCTCCCTGCTCCAGCCCAGTGCAGGGTCTGTTCCACAGAATTAACTAGCCCTTGAAAACTTGGCCCTTCCAGGAGAGCTCAGAACCATGGTGAGAGGGACACTTGTCTTTTTGAGGACACACACCTGGCCTCACTTAGTTGCCAATCTCATTATTGAGGCGGAATAAAATATTGAATAAAGGAATTTGTAAGCATAGATACAAAAAAAAAAAGTTTGTATGCTAATGCAGTGAAGGAAGACACCCCAGCGCTTTTTCCTCCTTGAAGGTCCTTGTCATATCAGTAGCCTTACACTTTTGGAATCTTCCAGAAAAAAGCCAAATATTGACTAAATGGAAAATGGCAGAAGGCTTATATATGTATGTATGTAGACATGCATATACTTTTAGAAATTTTATTTGTTTTGACAGTGCCAAGGATCACACCCAGGACCTTGCACATACTAGGCAAGTATTCTCCCACTGGGCTACACCCCAGCCCTACAGTTATTTTCTTCACCTTCTTTGATTAGAATTTAGATGTTTCTGTGTCACACTTTTTTGTTTTGGTTTGTTTGGTTGGTTTGTTCATTTTGAGACAGGGTCTCAATGTGTAGTTCATGCTGGCCTTGAACCCACTGTATAGCCTAGGCTGGCCTTGAACTTTCGGCAATCCTCCTGCCTCAGTCTCCTGAGTGCTGGGATTATAGGCATGCAGTACCACACCCAGCTTGTTTTACACATTTTTTAACAGAAATATGCCTCTTTCCTAGGGAAGTATTTTATGTACATATACTTTTTAAAAACATTTTCAAATAACTTGAATTTTGAAATTCTTTTTCTTTTAGCTTGGGATGTGATAATGCCAGCCAGACTTCTCAGAGCCCTCACCGGATCTCACAGTGTATTATCAAAAGCACATCCATGCCAAGGACTTGTTCATCTAACTTTAAAGCCGCTTCAGGCATTTGGAAATCTGGCATGCAGCAGCACCCTGACGATCCGCCAAAACCTGGATTCATACTTTCCTGTCAAAGCAGCCGATGGCTTGAGCAAGCCTCGGGTCCTAGAAACGAACCAGAAAATCTCAAACGCAAGCAGATGGTCTCCATTAAATGCCGCACACTTCCAGGATGACAAAGTGCACCTTGTAACCGTGAAATCACTTGGTACTCATAGGAAAGTGACCCATAAGCCAAACCTTTTGGGTTTAAAGTGGTTTGTAAAGACATTAAAGAAGCATTACTCATCTGCATCAACTGAAACATTTATTCCAAAACAAGACTTTCCCCAGGTCAAAAGACCCCTGAAAGCATCCAGGACCAGGCAGCCCTCCAGGACCAACCTCCCAGCTCTGTCTGTGAACGAGGTAAGCGTGTGCTCGCAGCGCGGTGCTCCTCCGTCACTGCTTGCTGTCCGGTGAGTGCGTGTTTTTGCCAACACAGCAGAACCGGCAACCAACCCAGAGTTTTTTCTTGGAAGCCTGACATAACATACACAAGGGGGCTCAAAATGCTGACTTCTAGGAATTAACGGTATCGCCAGGCATGGCGGCGCACGCCTGTAATCCCAGCACTCAGGAGGCTGAGGCAGGAGGATTGTTGCGAGTTTGAGACCAGCCTGGGCTCCAAAGTGAGCTCAAGGCCAGCTTGAACTGAATAGCAAGACCCTGCCTCAAAAAGACAAAAAAAATTAAAAAATAAAAAAATTAATGATACATATAAAGACAAATGATAGGCAAAAAAAAGATAAAGAATCTATAAAAGGGTTAGTTATAAGTCTAATACTCAAATGAAACTGTAGAAAAGATCTTTTCTTTTAATAAATCAAGCCAGAGGTTCTTCATCAAATTTTAAAAGTTGTGCTGGGCATATAGTGCACCCCCGTACTTCTAGTACTCTGGGAGGCAGGAGGCTTGCATGTTGGAGCCCGGCCTGGGCAACTTAAGCCCTTAGTGAGACCCTGTCTCAAAACTGTTGAAAGGACCAGGAATGTGATTTAGTGGGAAGGCCCTAGGTTTAATCCCCAGTACCAAAACATTTTTTAACATAATCCAGCGGGCAGGAAGCACTTGTTAACAAGTGGTTACTGAGCACGGTAGTGAAATGACGTGGTGAGGCAGAATCAAAAAGGAGCAAGATGGTTTTGTTTTTTCACTCTCTGCAGGTTCGAGGTTGTGTGTCCTCCCCTGCCTCCACTGGGAAAGTTTCAACTGCCATTTGCATTTTCCCTTTAAGTGACAAACAGTTTAAGGTCAAAATCAACCCATTTGTTAGTCTTCACACCTTGCACAATACTTACAGCTGTACTTTATACTTAATAAATGTTCATTAAATTGGAAAGAACCAAAGAGAGCTTTAATGTTAGTCACTATTGACGTTCAAAATAGCAGCATAGACCCAGGCATTGTGCCGCATGCCTGCAGTACCCTGTACACAGGAGGCTGGGACAGGAAGATCGCTTGCGCCCAGAAATTGAAGGTAAACCTGGGCAACAATGTAGTACAACCCGGCGGGGGGCGGTAATTAAAACTTGGTTTGGCCTTCTGAGTTTACCACAAATAGGTTAGCACGTCTGTCTTCAGCCCTTACTTCTAAGAGGTAGACACTGAGCACGTTTAATTTTGGGTTTTTTAAAACTCCGGCTGGCATCTTTGAAAAGGTGTACATACCTTTCTGACTGACCCTCAGATCACAAAGGCTTGGCAAATGATTTTTATGTTGGGTGCTAGTCTGGCTCCGCGTTCTGTGCGCTTCCTCGGTCCGGAACGGAAAGGCTGCCCTGGTGTTTGGAGAAGCCGCTCACACCCGCCTCACCCAGAGCCTCGGGGCGGCCGAGAGTGCATTCGGGAGGCGGAGATGGCACCAAGGGAAAACCCTGAACTCGCGGATCCAAAAAGACGGCATAGTTTCCTCCTGCCCCACCTAGCGGCACAGTGTATCGGGTCTCCCATGAATCCGCTGATACCGAAGTCGCCTTTTTGGAGTAACGGGTTGTGACCTCTCAAAGGCTTTATTTTGGAAAACTGCCCTTTGGTTTGGAAGCAGTTTCCAAATTCCAGTTTTTATTTTTCTTTCGGATTTTTGCTTTCCTGCTTCCGTCCAGGAAAAGATTTGAGGAACATCTTAAAAATCCATCATAGTTTCAAATAAAGTAGTGAAAGCATTTGCCATGAAGAGAAATAACTGTCATCAAGTACATAGTGTGAGTAAATCTAGCTGACCCTTCAGCTCTGCAGAGCCCAGTACTTAAAGGAGGCCCTTCCCGGCTGTCCACGTCTTGTCTGATGAGGTTGGGGTTGGGATGGAGGCACACAGACGTCTTAAGAGAAATAACTTTTTGCAGCCCTGAAATTTAAGTCATTTATTTTGTGGTTCTTTACTAAGACACATAATAGGCAGTGAGTTCAATGGGAGTTTCACAGTATGTTCTCTCTTTAAATACACAAGGAAATGTTAGGAAGTTTTATGTCTCTAAGCTGACTGAGGTAATATCATTGTGGACTGTCATCCTTTGAGTATTTTGGGAGAGAAAGCTGGCCTTGAACTTGTAATGATTCTTCCTGCCTCAGCCTCCCAGGTGCTGGGTTTACAAGCGTGCATCACCATGTTTAGCTTGAGGAATGACCCTGCCCATGTGGAGAGCCACCCCACTTTCCTATGGGGGTAATGGGGCTGGTGACTCCTTTGTTCCGGGGTAACCCTTTCCACCATTCTTGCCTGAGACGAGGGTTCCTTTCTGCACGGTTTCAGGAAGCGTGCGTTCCTTCCTCTTCCCATGCTTGCTCCAGAGCAGGCACCTAAGTTGACCAAGTGAGGTCTCATCCACCCCGTTTTGGAGTTAAATTCTGGCTAGTCTCAGTGGCGTGTCTGATCCTGCTGAGACCCTCAGCCCGCATCCCTCTCATTTCTGACTTAGAAGAGCAGTAGCAGCACTTTGCAAACACAGCCTGCCGCGCTGTGATCTGAGCAGCACGGGGCCCGCCTGAGGGAGCGATGGTGCCCCTAGTGTGGCTTCAGACTGACGCCACAATGTGCGGTGAGACTGACTAGTGGGTGGCAGATCATCTTATAAAAAACAGGTGCCATGCTAGGCGCGGTGGCATGCACCTGTTTACCAGCACTCAAGAGGCTGAGACAGGAGGATTCCCGTGAGTTCCAGGCCAGCCTGGGCAACATAGTGAGTTCAGGGCCAGCCTGAACTAAAAAGTGAGACCCTGTCTCCAAAAAAAAAAAAAAAAAAAATAGAAGCTAGATGTGTTGTTATGCACTGTAATCCCATCACTGTAGGAGGCTGAGTCAGGAGGATCACAAGTTTGCCCCCATCCTGGGCAACTTAGTGACTAAGTTAAAAAAATAAAATAAAGCTCAGTTCAAAGGCCCTGAGTTCAGTACTGTCCTTGAAAAAATAAAATAGAAATAGAATAGACCAGCATGCATTGCCCAGGATAAACACTGGTGGTTTATAAAGCTGTTCTGGCAGTTATTGGTGTGTGCTTATCTATGTGTGTGTACTGCGTGTAAAATCATTTCCCATCACAGGTTGTGATCAGAACAGCTTAGAGCTAAAGCATTTTACCATTAATGTGAAATGAATCTTTCTTAGAACTTCTGCCTACACCTAGTACATAGGAGGAAAAAATGGCCTTTTGCTTTTGTAAGTACAACCTGTTTTCACTCACATTACTTCTGACCCCAAAATATGGGGTCCCCCCATCAACTCTCCAGAGCCCAGGAGAGCTTCACAAGGCTGCCCACTGTTTCACAGACCAGCCTCGAGTCCCAGGTTAGCACCTGCACTTCGGACCAGGTGGCTGTAAGTTGGGGCTTCCGGGGACCCTGACCTTGGATTTGAGGTTGCTAGAGTGGTGGCAGACCTACTTGTTATAAAGGGTGTCATGAAGGACACGTGAACAGCCCCAGAGGGGGACACGGGCTGCTTTGACGTAGGAGCCTCTGTCCTTGGGGACGTGGACTGTGCCGCCTTCCTGGCCTGTGACTGTCTCCACCAGCCCTGAGGTCCTGTGCACCTCCTGATGGAGGTGTTCTGTGCAGGTTTCATCAGCAGATAGGATCACCCACCAGCCTCCAGCTCTGCGGACTGCGCCTGGTTTGGAGGCCGGGCTCCGAATTCCAAGCTTCTGATCCGTGTTTCGTGTTTCTGGCACCCAGCTTCCATCCTGAAGCCATTCGGGAGCCCACAGGCCTCATCTCCTGTCACTGGAAAAACTCCAGGGGTCCGAAAAAACTGTGTGCCCGCAACTAGAGGTAAAGACAGGTACTGCAACAGAAGATGCTCCTGTCACTGTCACTTAGGAGGTCACAAGGGCGTTAAGAGCTCTGCCAGAAGCCGAGGACAAAGAACATACATAAATTTATCATATTCCGGATCACAGGAAAGCAGAAGCAACATGGCCATCATACACTATTTTTTCAGTAGTAGTACATGAATAAAAATAATTTTTCTCAGACCATGTGGTGCTATTAAGACCAGAATTGTATGTTGATTTTTAGCCCCATCTGCTGGAATATGTTTTCTGTAGCAAGAGAAATGCCATCTTTAAAAAGAGAAAAAAACTTTAAAATAGAAAGGCCACCAGGCATGGTGTATGCACACCTGTAATCCCAGCACTGGGGAGGCTGAGGCAGGAAGAGTTCTGCGAGTTCAAGGCCAGCCTAGGCTACATAGTGAGGTCAAGGCCAGCCTGAACTACACAGTGAGACCCTGTCTCAATCAATCAATCAGTCAATCAATAAGTCTAAGAAAGGGCCTAAATTTGGGACCCAAATCCAGCAACTGGTTTCATTTGTTTGGTACATATCCTTAAGAGTATGTTGTTGACCCTCCCCGCCGTTTCAAAACCTGAAACATGCTTTATACATAGTATGTGTAACTAGCGCTTAGTAAATAAGGTTTCCCTATGAAAAACACATGGGAAACAAAGCTTTTCAAAGTAACAGTGTCTTTAATAGATGTGGACACTGACTCTTTGGTTGTTTCCCTCTACCAAATGGGCTTAAATAAAAACTTGAAATTTCAAACAAGACCAAAACAAGATTTTAACCCATGACACACTTGTTAACAGAAGCAGCCCACAGTTTTAAATAGAATCTGGTGGCAAGCGCGGGACATCGGAGAAAACTTCCGGCCGCTCTCAGTAGAAGACGCTGAGGAAAGGGGACAGTCTCAGAGAAATTAGGGTAGACTTGAGTGGACGAGTAAAACGCATTAGGCGTAGCTATCCATCCAAAATCTCTTCATGCTCGGAGCAGAGCTCCCCGGGCGCGAATGGCGCACACCTGTAATCCCAGCATGCAGCCAAGGATCGCAGTGCAAGCCCCGCCTGGGCAGATCACCTTAGCAAGACCCTGCCTCCAAATTTAAAACCGTCCTTTCTTTCAAAGGGCTGGGTGATGGCCCTGCGTTCGGTCCCAGTATCACAAAAACGAACAGGTGGGCGCGCAGCCGCCTCAGCCCCGGTCGCCAAGCGCCAGCTCGCCCCCTTGCCCAGAGGGGGCCGTGCGGACTGCGTGGGCCGTCTGCGAATGTACTGTGGCGGCTCACCTTTGTGAAATGCCGTGCCGGTGAGCTCAGCGGGCTGCCACTTGGCCACCCTCTCGGCGCTAGAGAAGCCGCAGCCCCTGCGGAGCTCAGCGCAGTTCAGGCCGGTCCTCCGCGCCCCGGCTTTCACCCGCTGTCTCTGCGCCTCTTCTCTGCCCGTGCCCACGCGCACCCGGGGAGAGCGTGCAGCCGGCGCAGTCCCGAAGTCATCCTGCCGCCCCAGGATACTTACTGCCCAGTGAGCGTCCGTGAAGTGTCCAGTGTCGCTGGCCGGAGCCCGCCCGCCGTGTCCCGAGAGGGTGCCTCAGTGTTAGACGCGGCTTAGTCTCTGCTCGTGTCCTGTTAGCTCTTGGTAGCTCCAGGAAGCCACGCAGGTCCGAGCCCAGCGCCTCCGGACTCCGACCGCGAGCCACGCTCCTGGACTTCCGCTGGCCGGTGCGCGGCCCTCGGGGCCTTTCCCACCGGCCCTGCAGAAGGCGCGCTGCCCGTCTCTGCCCACATTCCCCTCTGCAGCTCGTCTGACTTCCTTGTTTCTAACTGAATTGTTCTGTGTACCTCCAAGTGGTTTTATTGGTTTCAGATGTTTCCATTTGTGTCTTCCCAGCCCCTCTGTTTATTCTACTGCTTTTTTTTTTTTTTTTTTTTTTGGACACAGGTCTTGCATTGTAGTTGGCCTCCAATTTACAGCAATCCTCCTGCCTCAGCCTCTCAAATGCTGGCATTACAAGGCTTGTGGCACCACTCCCAGGTTTTTTTAAAGATTATTGATAATTTTAGGTGTACACAATTCATCATAGGAAATTTGTACTTGTACATGATGCAGCTTGATCCTTTTTTTCCCCATTCTCCTCCCTTCCCTTCAACCCCTCCCCTCCTCATTTACAGAACTTTTGTTTTCATTTTTTCCTTCTGTTACCGTTTTTGTCTTGTCCCTTCCTTCCTTCCTTCCTTTACCCCTCCCCGCTCCCATGATCCCCTTCCCATTTGAACATTTTTTTCCCATTTCCCAGTATCTATTATACATTTGGTCCTTATTTACACTTCTGGTTTATCTTACCAGAGAAATAGTGCCATATTTAAATGTGTGTCTGATTCATTTCACTTAGGAGTTTGGTCTCAGGGTACATCATTTATCTAGAAATGTGTCAAGCTTATCCTTCTTCGTGGCAGAGTAGTACTCCATTGTATAAAAAACACCACATCTTCATCCACTCATCAGTTGATGGGCAGTTTGAACTGTTCCCAAGATGTAGCTACTACACATTGTGTTCCTGTAAACATGAGTGCATATAGTACTGTGGTGTGATGCTTTTAATTCTTTTGGGAAGATACCAAAAAAGGAGATAGCTAGGTCACATGGAAACTCTAGTTACAGTTTTTTGAGGAATCTTCACACTGATTTCCACAGTGGTTGCACCAACCTACACTCCCACCAACAATGGAGAAGTGTTTGTTTTCCACACAGCCCCACCAGCATTTGTTATTGGTTGATTTCTTGATGGGAGCCATTCTTTCTACACTGTATTGGCGACCCTTCTGCCTCAGCCTCCTGAATACTTGCATTACAGGCATGCACCACCACACCGAGCTCCTCTGCTTCTATTAAATCCCCATGTTAAAATGTGTAACAGAACAAGGAATGCAAAGCAAAGTGAGGCCTTTTCTTGACTAAAAGCAAGTTAGATCACAGGAACAGAAGCAGGGAAGGAATTTCCAGACTGCCTGCTGCTCCAGAATTCCGTTCCAGGAATGCACAGAGTGAGAAAGAATCTGGGGGCTGAGACCAGTTAAGGCCAAAAAATAAATGTTGACTTAGTGACTCATTAACTTCTTTTGACCAACTGTAATCTAGCAAACGGTCCCAAGCAGTTTACATTTATCAGCGTGTTTAAGCTTTACAGCAAGCCTGTAAAGTAGGCATTACCGCTATTCTGATACTCTTCACATTTTTCACATTTTTGTGTCTGAAAGCTTAGCTCTTGGGCAGATAGCGTTCAAACTTATTTTGAACACGTCCCTTATGAGAGCTATATTTAACACTTTACATACATGTGACCCAGCGTGCATACATAGGCACATGTATGTGAGAAAAAACATAACATTTGCTCTTCCTGTAATACACAGTAATGTCGCCGTTTTAGTCATTTAATTTTTTTTTTAAAGAGGATAGTTTAGGCCAATGAAATTGATAGTAAAACTCCCAGGTTGTAAACCACAGTGGGAAAACACAGTGTGTCGCTCGCCCTGTGTAGTTGCAGAGACACAACCCGACACACAGATGAGACTCAGCACAAGCACTCCCCAGGCAGGACGCCTCCTCAGTGTCTGCACACTTGTTCACTCTTAAGTAGCGTAAAAATGCTGTCATTCATGTGTGAATTTTAAGGAGCCTCGGCCTGTGCAAGGCTAGTAACAAACTGTCAAATGACCTCAGGTACGAACGCTCCAGTGAGAGAGCCATGGAGGCTCCCGGGTGGAGGCTGAGTTATTTCATCCCGGCCCTCATAGCCGCCTCTCTTCAGCCTGCGCCAGCTGCTCCTGACGGGCGTGGCCTCCCTCAGGATAGTCCAGTCTACCTGGCTACCTGACACTTGGGTAGATAGAGCTGAACTTTGTCTCCCTGTCTTTCCTGTCTTCATCCTCATCGCATCCCTTGTGGAAATTTTGAGGTATCTGAAGATAACTGGTGTGCTGGCTTTGCCATGTGGAGTCCCCTGAGGGGGCACAGGAGGCACACAGGTGCTTGAGCTTCTTGATGACGCTTCTCGTGCCCATCCCTGAAACAGAACCTGATGCACTGCACAGCATTCGCCACGGCAGATGAGTATCATTTGGGAAATCTGTCTCAGGACCTGACCTCCTACGGATATATGGAAGTCACAAGCTTGCCTACAGGTACTTCTGCTGGGCCCCAGGGCCAAGTATGTTACAGTGTATTAGAAAATAATTGTGCTGTGATGGTGTCTTAATTACATTTACTTGCATCTCCTTTTTCTGTTGATTGTATCCTAAGGTGTCAGATGTTAATACAAATGACTTATAAAGAAACTAAACTAAATGTATTTACGTAGAATTTAGTTCTCAGATTTAAATTGATACAATTTTAATCTTCAAAGAATCACTAAGGCTGGGCATGGTGATCCCAGCACTCTGGAGGCTGAGGCAGATGGATCGCCATGCGTTCAAGGCCAGCCTAGGCTACATAGTGAACTCAAGGCCAGCCAGAACTACACAGGGAGACCCTGTCTCAAAAAACAAAACAAAGGAATCCCTATTACTTGGGAACATCAAGGATCATGTGTGCTAGTCAGCTTTCACAAGGCAAGGTTATCTTGACTCGCAGTTGGGAGGGTTTGGTCCATAATCATTTTTGGGCCTGTGGCAAGGCAGCAGTCATGTGAGAGCACAGAGTAGGGCCAGGAAGCAAACAGAAAGAGGAGAAGCCTGTACCTCTCCAGTGACCTCATTTCCTCCCTCTAGGCCCAGCCTCCATGGTCCCACCAGCTCTCATCGGTGCCATGGGCTGGGGATCAAACCTCTTTATTAACATGTGGGCCTTGGAGAACACCTACCGAACTGTAGCTCCAAACTGCTTTTTTTCATATTAAAAAGTTGTTCTAGTATTATGGAACCATGAAATTGATAGAATTGGGGATCCTCTAAAAAGAAATTTACCAGCCCAGAACTTGAAATCTAACTGAATTAGTTAAAAGATGAACACAATGAATGTAAGAAAGAAGAAAATTAAGCTTAACTGGATTTTAGGCTAACACTAGGAAAGATTCTTGAGCAATTAGCCTACTTTACATTAATCAACAACATATAATATACGGTGAGAGAAAATTTTACAATGAATCTCAAGATAGCCCAGTATCCAGACAGTTTATCAGTTTGCCTTAGAGTAGTAAGAATAGCAAGATCCAAACCTCCCTGCTGTTTGACTTAGGAAAAGAGCTGTGTCCAGGGCCCCCAAGATCAGTATGGTGAGGAGGCCCGCACGGGCACTGCAGGCTGGCAGAGTGTGGCGCTGGCACTGCAGAGGTGAGGGCTCATTGCCCCGGGGCGTTTGGTTTTGTTCGTAATTCAGGGCGTCATATTCAGGACCGGGCACCCTGGCCGTCTTTTGCATTTCGCTTTTGTTGCTTTTGGCTCGATAAGCAAACTGTCCTGTATAGGATGCAGTAGGCAAGATAGAGTTCACCCTGATACGGCGGTTTAGGATTTGGTCTCTACTGCTCCAGCCCCCAGTCTCTACCAAGAATCTGAGGCTTTGCAGTTCCTAATGCTACATTAAGAACAGCCAGGGGGCTGGGGATTTAGCTCAGCAGCAAAGCGCCTGCCTGGCAAGCGCAAGGTCGTGAGTTCAGTTCCCGGTACCGGAGAAAAACCAAAAAAAAAAAAGAACAGCCAGGCATGGCAGCACACCTGCAACCCCAGCTACTCACAAGGCTGAGGCAGGAGGATTAAAGTGCAAGGCCAGCCTGAACAATTTAGCAAGACTTAGTCTCAAAATGAAAAATAAAAACAGATGCGGATGAGCTCAGTGATAGCACACCGAGCTAACTCCCCGTACTGTGAAAAAAACTGTATATAACTTTTTACAAGTTAACAATTATATCTTAATTAATTGATATATTAACATCTTTATAGTTTACATCATAGGACATTTATATAAGAAATACTACTACACTAATGTTAAGCAGTTGCTTATTAATGTGTATTGGTGTACATTTCATAATATTTAAAGTTAAAATTTCTAGGTATGTTTGGAAATAGTAGGCATATTTTTTTTTTTTTTTTTTTTTGGTCTTTTTAAGACAAGGCCTCACTATGCAGTTCAGGCTGGCCTTCAACTCACTATGTAGCCCAGGCTGGCCTCAAACTTGCAGAAACCCTACTGTCTCAGCCTCCTAAGTGCTGGGATCACAGAGGTGTGCCAACACACCCAGATGACATCTTCACTTCTGTATATTTTCTTTTGTTCCTGACTTTATACAATATTAGTTAACAGACTGAGTAGTTTGGGAATATTAAAATTATATTATTAAAAAAGTGGTATGTTAAGAAAAAGCACAGTTTATTTCAAATTAATTTTGTAGGAAGTTGTTTAATTCTTAAACCTTAGTTGTACTGATCCTAACACTGACATTTATCAACTAGACTAGGAGCTACTGAATCAAAGTGGGTGTGAATAAGCAATTATAAACAGTACTTCTAATAGTATCACAGCATACCTATGAGGAATGTTTTAGGAATGTCATGTGTTATATATTTTTTTTTCATTTTCATATGTTAAATCCCTTGCAAAGTCTAGTACAGTAGGAAGTTGGAGATTACATGATAGAGTGTCTTGTGGTATATAAAATGACCATAAGTATTTCATTAAAATAAGATTTTATATCATCTTGTGACATAGCTTTTTATTGATTTATTTTAAATCACAGATGCAGCAAATATTTTGGTGATGGGTGTGGAAAGTTCTGCAAAAGAAGGTGACCCGGGAACAATGTTCTTCTTCAGGTGAGACAGGGAGGAGAAGTCCCACTGCGGGAGGGTTTGTGACCAGCTCACGGTGGTCTCTTCACGGTGTGAGCGCACCTTCCAGTCCGCGTGGTCAGAATTTACATAGTTCAAAGTTACATGTTCACCTGATGTTTGGCAGGTTTAGGGACTGTCTGGTACATCCTTTAAAAATATTTTGAAAGTTAATACCATAGTTTTCCCCTGGTAAATATGGACTCATGGACGAGTTTGGTGACGCACCTGTGTCCTACTCACCCGCGGCCCCTTTCCGGGCATATGCCCCCTCCCCACCCCCTTTTCTTGCTGGCCCTCTCATTGCGTTTCTTCTTTCCCTGGCGCAGATTTCCGCTAAAGTTCCAGGCCGCCCTACCTCTCTAGAGATCGCATACAGGAGCCCCGGTCACACAGCTTACTGTGTTTGTTTGCAGACTGTTGTACTCCAACCACAGCAGAGCAGCCGCCCCGGGAGTGACCGTGGGAACGGGTGCCATGGGAGACAGTCGCCTGCTGTGCTCACCACGCTCAGGGAACCTCTGCTGTGTGCATTTTGCAGCCCTAGTAGTTGTGGGACTGATGCTCCTAAGTGGCAGAACAGAAACACGGGCCATCCATAGGAGTCCAGACTTTAAGCAGGCACAGCAGCAGACACCTGCAGTTCTATGCTGGAGCTGAGGCAGGAGTTCCCTTGAGCCCAGGAGTTCAAGACCAACCGGGGCAACACAGGGCTGCTCTGTCTCAAAAACAAGCTCCAAGCCGGGCCTGCTGCTCACACCTGTAATCCCAGCAGCGCTCAGGAGGCTGAGGCAGGAGGATTGTTGCAAGTTTGAGACCAGCCTGGGCTACAAAGAAGAAAAAAAAGAAAAAAAAAAAAACCTCCAAGCATTGTTAAGGTGTTTTTGTGGCCTTGGTCCTCACATTTGATGTAAACTGGAAGCCATGTCTTTGTTACTGTGGACACCTACCTTCTCTTTGGCCCTAACTTTAAGTAAAATCAAGTGTGTGATACTTTATCCAGTTAGAATACTAGTATCCCTCTGCCTCAAGGGAGTAGTCAGGATTTTTGAGGACTTCAGCTGTCTAATAGGAATAGGATATAAGGCTCATATGTGATGATACATTTCCTGGTCAGCACGTTCTTAAAAATAAAAAGATGAAGTTAATCTTGAACAGTATGAATAATCACATCCTGCTGCCTGAAGCTGAATTCACTGTATTTTATCTAACCCGAAATTTCACCATTTCAGCATGTGGTCAGTAGCGACACTTCTCATTCTCCTTTTCACCCTAGTTTTTGAAATCCACTTCATGTTGTACACTCACCGCTCACCTGTAATTGGCCCCAGGCGTGATTCAAGTGCCCTGTTGCCATGGGTAGCTTCTGAGCGCCATCGTGCCAGCACGGCGCGAGGTGGAGGGTGCACAAATCACTGGCTCCCTTCCGCGTTGTCTGAACCAAATACCTCCAAGGCCGTCCCGAGACCTCTCCTGACCGGCCGCACCCGTGCACTTGGTTCCTCCCCGCCTGCGCCCCTCTCCCACCGGATTGACTCAGTGGTCACAGGCTCAGTCTTCGGTAGGCAGCTCCCATCGGGACAGTGTTTGCCTAGAGTTCTGTGGACTCCGACCAGGCCAGGTCAGCACAGTGTCCCTGCCCCCCCCCACCCCGCCACCACCACTGTACCAAGGCTTGAACTCCGAGCCTTCGTACTGAACTACATCCACAGCCCCCCGACCCCCTTTTTGAGACAGGATCTTACTAAATTGCTCATTTACACAGCTTGGCTTCAAACTTGCAATCAAGCCTGCCTCAGCCTCCCAGGGTACTGGGACTCACGGATGTGCTCCACCACACCCATCTGTCTCCTCCTTTAACCTGAGTGCTTACCAGTTATGACATGTGAGCCTGGCAAGTCCTGGCCTTGGTTCTGAGACACCGCCCTGCCCTCCCTCTCCTCCTTGCGCGTGTGCGGGCCCTTCTGCTGAATTCTCATTTCCTCACCCAGCCGGAGCTGTGACATCCTGCTGGGCGTCCCACAGCGCGCTCTGCTGCCCCTTGGTGTGCTGCTCACACTCTACTGTAAACAGTCTGAGGTTCAGGTGTCAGTCTTTTCCACAGCGGAGCTCTTGGAGGGTAGGAACCAGGTCACACTCCCCTTTCATCCCAAATGCTGAAGTAAACACAGCCGCACAGATGTACTAAGCACTTTAAGAAATGTAGAAGGAGTGATACAGGGTCATCCTCTGTTCACCCTTCCCTCCTCTAGCACAGCCATCCAGGGCCTAACTCCCTTTCCCTGCCACCTAGAACAGCTCAACATGTCAGGCTCAGAAATGAAACCAGGTTGATTCACAATGTTTAGACTTTCAACTCTGTCAAAGTCAGGATTGATTCAGAAGGCCTTGAGTGGCTTAATTATAATTGTTCTAAGCACTGCAGGAGGAAGCTTTATTCCACAGAGGCTGTTTGCTTTATTCCACAGCAGATAAAAACCTGATCCTTCACTGTGAGTTGGAGGCCGGCCCAGGCTACAAAGTGAGCTCAAGGCCAGCCTGAACTGCATAGCAAGACCCTGTCTCCAAAAGACCAAAACAAAAAAAAGGTCCTTCATTCTTTCCCACAGCAGAGTCTGCCTGAGGAGAGCTACGGTGGGGCTCGCAGAACTTTGCCTAATTTGGGGTGAATGAGGTAGCTCGTTGGTAAAGTACTTGCCTAGCAGCCTGCCTGAGGCCCTGGGTTTCATCCTCAGCACCACCCACATGGAAACTTTCCTCACTTTTCATTTTCATACATCAGAATTCAAGTAGACGTAGAAGCATCTACATAACCTGCAGCTATACAGTGTCACAGTAATAGCTAGCTATTCTGCAATTTCTGTGAGAAACCATGGAGTTTTGAGAAATCAGGTTTTATCAAGAATCAAAAAGTAGCTCTTGTTTTAGAAGTCCATCAAATTATCCAGTCAGTCAATAAAGCATATTTATTCTGGACGTTATCTAGGCATGACTTTATATAGGACCCTAAAGAATGCATTAACTGAGTCTTAATCTTTTCAATCAGGGAAGGAGCTGCTGTGTTTTGGAATGTGAAAGACAAAACTGTAAGTATAAATAAAATGTAAAAGTATTAAAATGTAGTTTTCTAAGACTCTGTAGTTTGAGATATCGGAAGATAAGTTAATTTATTTGCTATGCATTATGTGATATTTATCCTATCAATTTGAGACAGGATGTCACTATGCAGTTCAGGCTGGCCTTGAGCTCACTTTGTAGCCCAGGCTGGTCTCGAACTTGCAATGATCTTCCTGCCTCAGCCTCCTGAGTGCTGGGATTACAGGCATGCACCCCCATGCCCAGCTTGGTTTTTCAAAAAATATTCTGTATGTTCCATTTTCTGGATACACACTGATCTGTGAAGAGCCCATACCATCCTGACAGCACTACAAAACAAAGAGTTATGTTTGTATATTATAATGTACAAAATGAATAACAGATACACAGTCTATCAGAAATTTATTTTAGATCAAATTTTCTAGAATATATCACTTATAGGAAATACTCTTTAATATCCAAATCAGGACTTGTAATACAGCTGTTTTAGAGGGATTTTGGTAATTACATTAAAGCTTTATATTTAACCCAGCAATTTTACACTTCGAAAACTGTCCTGATAGCTTGAGCATGGCGGTGCACACCTGTAATCCTAGCACTTGGGAGGCTGAGGCAGGAGGATTGCCGTGAGTTTAAGGTCAACCTGGGCGGCACGGTAAGATCCTGTCTCAAAAACAAAAACAGTTATCCAAAGAACCTAATCACAATTATGCATGGTGAATTATACACAGAAATGTTCATCAAAGCATCTTTACACTAGAAAAGATTAGAAATCACTAAAATACACAGTAATTGGAAGCTTATTAAATATATCCACAGAGTAAAATATACTACAGTTCTTAAAAACTGTGGAAAAATATTGCTGGGAAATTACTTATGGATATGATGCAGTTAAAAGACCAGGTTATAAAATACAAGAACCATAATATCAGAGCTAGTTAAAAAGTGTTCTTCATACAATTCCAGTTTACTCAAGGATAAATCAGTATGTATTTAGTAGGTAAGGAGTTATGGGAAAAAGGAAATATAAATGACTCATAAATATAAGAAGATAAAAAATGTCTACGTTGTGAAGATGTGAAAGCTAAAAATGCTCTGTGGGGTTTGCTTTTGTTTCCTTTTGTAGTGCTGAGTACTGAACGCAGGACCTTCACACTCTGCTCATCTGAGTTACATCTCCAGCCCTTTTTTTGTCTTTGAGACAGGGTCTTGCTGTGTAGCTCAGGGTGGCCTCAAACTCACAGCAGTCCTCCTGCCTCAGCCTCCCAAGTGCTGGGATCACAGGTGTGTACCACCACACTGTGCCAGCCCTTTTTTACTTTTTTTTTTCTTTGAGACAGGGTCTCACTAAGTCACTAGCCGGGCACAAATTTGCAGCCCTCCTTCCTCACCCACCTGATGTGCTGGAATTACAGGCATGCACCACCACACCCCTTTATGCTTGCTGTCATAAATGTTTGGATTTTAAAATTAGAAAAATTGTTTTGGAGAGCAGTTTAGCAATATATATCAAAATTATAAGCATGCATGTCTTTCAAACCAAGGCCTCATACAAGCTAGATGAGCACTGTACCTTTGAGCTGTACCCCGCCCCACTGACCTTTAGGTCTAGCAGTTCCTAATGAAACATTCTCACAAGGCTTGAAGATGCACGCATGAGGGTGATGTACTGAGTAGGTACCGTCCATGGGGCTGGACCTGTAGTATAGTTCAGTGAATTGCAGCTCCTCCACTAAGAATAGTGCTGGAATGTTCACGTGTCCTGTGATCCTACTTCACAAAAAAGCAGGTACATACATGTACTCAGAGACAGTGTGGAAGGGTATGCGCCAAGTTGAATCATGATTATCTCTGGGCATCAGGATTTCAGATGAGCAGAGACAAAGTAATTTGTGTGCAAGTATATGTTGCTTAGATCTTTACAACTGTTTGCCTCTACATTTTTTTAGAGATTTAATGAACGTAAACCATATTACTAGTGATTTTCTTTGGGTGGCAGAATAATGAAAATTCGTGCCCATCTATATTTCCCACCTGCAAAAACAAATGGCCATGTCATCCTGGTTAGTTTAACGTTACCGTGAGTTTGCCTGTCCCTGCAAGCTAAGCAACAGAAAGCATGCCGTTAGAGGGAGCGGAGGCTGGTACAGCATCAGCCCTCTAGCGTGTCTGCACTGAGGAAGTCGGCCTTAACTTCAGGTGAATGTTCCCTCTTTTCCAGATGAAGCATGTGATGCAGATCCTAGGGAAACATGAAATTCAGCCGTATGAAATTGCACTGGTACATTGGGAAAATGAAGAGCTTAACTACATGAAAATAGAGTAAGTGACTCTTTATCAAATTTGAAAAGGGTACTTGGGAAAAACTAGATAAAGCAGTAGAGGAAATAAACTGTTTATGAATATGGGGACTAATTTTAAGAAAAAAATTGTTGCAAATAAAAAGGCTAGGTCATACAATAAAGAGGAATACAAGTAACTTTCAACATATCAGAGTAGCCACAAATTAAGTAGATAGTATAACCCCAAAATTCAAAGTTTACATTTTCTTTTTTTCTTTCTTTCTTTTTTTTTGGCTTTTTTTGAGACAGGGTCTCAATATGTAGTGCAGACTGGCCTTGAACTCACAGCATCTTCCTGCCTCAGCCTCCCAAGTGCTGGGATCACAGGCATGCACCACTATGCAGGCTCACTGTGCCTTCTTGTTTCTAATATTTGTTCTGTGAAATTACTAATATTGAACCATCCTTCTATTGAATAGTTTTCCTAATTTTTCTTCATTAAACATTCACCATAAAGTTTTCTGTAGATAAATGATTTTGGTTTTGTTTTTTGGTTTTTCTGAGACAGGGTCTTGCTATGTGGTTTAGGCTGGCCTTGAACTAACTATGTAGCCAAGGCTGGCTTCAAACTCACAGCAATCCTACTGCCTCGGCCTGCTGAATGCTGGGATTACAGGCTTGCACCGCCTTCTTACACAAATTTTTCTTTACATCTTTAATTTCCAGGGGATAAATTTCTAGAAACTGAATTAGTTCCATCAAAGAGTATGGGAAAATTTATACAATTCTCTCTCTCTCTCTCTCTCTCTCTCTCTCTCTCTCTCTCTCTCTCTCTATATATATATATATATATATATATATATAGTCAAAATGACCTCTAGAAAGATTATAACAATTATTTTTCCAAAAGAGAAATTTCAAGTACTTTTAAAAATGGCAGGCATGTTGGTGCACACCTGTAATTCCAGCATTCTGGGAGACTGAGGCTGGAGGATTGCCTTGAATTCAAGGCCAGCCTGGGCTACATAGCAAAAAAATAAGCAACAATGTGCAGTATAAAAACCATTGTTGAACTCCTACCATCTTGTATGGTGAAACTCTGCATCATTTCCAATTTTTTTTTATTACTTGTGACTGTCTTTGATTGTTTGATCAATCTTACATTCTTACATCTAGGGGACTGAGCAACTTCATTGAGAATAACAGTATGGAATGTAGCAACCATTGTTAATTCCTATCATTTTATTTTGAGGTCATGTATCATTTTTGTTGTTTTATGTTGTTTTGATTTTGTCATTGTGGTTTTATTAGTTTTTAAATCTTGAAACTTTATATAAATAAGTAAAATAGAATTTTAAAGATTTAGAATATGCTTTTTTTCATTTTTCATAGAGGACAGTCTAAACTTCACAGAGGGGAAATCAAGTTAAATTCAGAGCTGGATTTAGATGACACCATTCTAGAGAAATTCGCTTTCTCCAATGCTCTTTGCCTTTCTGGTAAGTCGTTGCTACTGTTTGGGGAAGGTATTCGTTTCCATCTGCTCACAGAAGTTGAGTATTTGGTGACGACGTGGGCGTGTTTTCACAGAGCACGCCACAGAAACGTCTTTATATAGTAGATGGTGTCATGGTCTCTGCTATAGTTACTCATTGTGCATTGTGTTCGGACATATTTTTGTCCTGTTCAGTGCCTTTGTTCTCCTCTCCCCTCTGTGTGACTGTCACACGTCCACGGCCTCCAGTTCAGACGGAGCCCAGCCCTCTACGGCTGATAGGGACCGGCGTCTGGAGGAAACCACGCTCCTGTGTTTCACAGGAATGAGTCAGAGCCAAAGCAGCTTTAAGCTTTTCCTGCAAGAGCCATGCCCCTGATAAAACCGTCTAAGCTCCATTTCTTTTGCCACAGTCTGCGCCCAGCTGCAGACAGATGTCTGCAATCCTCTGGAGTCCTGTGGAGTGGAAGGCTGGGGGCCTAGAGCCCATGCCCCCGTCCCGTGGAGCTGCCCGGGTCAAGGCAGCCTTGCCCCCTCCAGTTTTGTTTTGTTTTGTTTTTGCGGTAACAGGGATCGAACTCAGGGCCTTGCGCTTGCCAGGCAGGCGCTTATGCCACTGAGCTATATCCCCAGCCCCGCCCCCTCCAGTTTCTAAGACGCACCATTGGAAAACCAGGTGTCTCCTTGCACCCGCCAGCAGGGCTTAGAACTGTGAGTTTCCTGTCATTTCCCACATCGGTACTGTCTTTTATCATAATGAACTAGTCTTAGAGTGCTCATTTCACATTTTAAGCACATTTGCTTCTTAAACTGTCATCGCAACAGTAGCCAGGGCAGCGTGCAGTACACATCTGTATAAACATGATTATGATAGTAAATGTTCCATGTTAACTTCTCTTTCCCACAGTGAAACTAGCTATTTGGGAAGCAACGCTGGATAAATTTATTGAGTCTATTCAGTCAATTCCAGAGGTAATTATTTCAGTTTTATGCTTGTTCTTAAGAATTGATTTCTATCTGGGAAAATACAAATTCCTCAATGTAACAATACATGTATGAGTATACTAAACTAACAAACACTGGGAAAGCTAGATGAAATTTAAGAAAAAAACTTCCAATTACATATAAAATAATGAGAGGAAATCTCATAGTGATTTTTTTAACTCTAGATTATTTTCCTGTATGGCATAATGTTAATATAAATGAAGAGAAAAACAGTGAAAAAGTTTCCTTTCTAAGGAAGATGACTGCCACCACTTTTCATGATTAAAAAGTATTTAGAGCCAGCCATGGTGGTGCACACCGACAGTCCCAGCACTCTGGGCTGCAGAGGCAGAAGGATCATAAGTTCAAGTCTAGCCTGGGCAACTTAGTGACTTAAGTGAGACTCTGTTGCAAAATTTAAAAGGGGGTGGGTGGGCTGGGCATATAGCTCAGTGGCACAAGTCCCTGCCTGGCAAGCATAAGGTCCTGAGTTCAATTGCCAGCACCAAAAAAAAAATAAAATAAAAGGGGGTGGGTATATAGTTCAGTGTGAAGGTCCTGAGTTCAATCCCTAGTTCCCCCAAAAAAAGAATTTGCTAAATTTTGAGAGGAAAATCAGCATAAAAATATATATATTGTTATATATATTTACTATCTAAAATTATAAGGTTATGTTAAAATTTCAGAGCGCATTAAAATCATCTTTACTATAACTAATTTTGTTTTCAGTGACAGAACGATGTAACTAGTTATTTCTAGGGGAAGAGCAGCGCTGCTTTTCCAGTAAGAGGCTAGAAGTGCATGCCACAGGAAATGCTGGTGGGAGGGCACGTTAGCCTCGTCCTGTGACTGAATACCAGAGCCATCAGCTCATGGCGTCCACTCTCACTCACAGTGTGGAGTTTGAGTTCATGATTGGCAGACCCATTGTTTTGAGGCAGGTGGTAAGAAAACATACATAAACATAGTGGCAGGGAGCACATTTATGTCAGTGAGGCCGCAGAGGAGGAGAAAGAGGAACAGGGACACCAAATGCCCTTCAGGAGACTCCCCTCCCCACTTGACCTGACTCCCTCCCACAAAGCAGCACCTTCTGGAGCATGAATCAAGCCTTTGACTCCTGGCCCTTTGTGGCTGTTTTGGTTACTTTTCTCTCGTTGCTGAGACAAAATACCCAACACCAGAAATTAAGGAAGGAAAGGTTTATTTAGCTCACAGTTTGTGCAAGTTTCAGTCCATTCTCAGCTGGCTCTAAGGCAGGGTGGCACATGGCAGAGGGCAACAGTTTAAGGCAGCAGAAGACGCAAAAAGGGAGGAGCACCAGAGAGCAAGTCTCTTTCCCTCTCTTATGTTGTGTGCTGGCTGCTTGCCCCAGGGCAGGTGTAGCACTCATACCCATAATCCCAGCACTGGACTATGAATCAATCATAAACTCTACAGCCAGGGGTGGTGGCCACACCTATAATCCCAGCACTCAAGAGGCTGAGACAGGAGGATCGCTGCAAGTTCGAAACTAACCTGTGCTACAAAGTGACTAAGGCCAGCCTGAATTGCATAGCAAGACCCTGTCTCAAAAAGACAAAAAAAAAAAAAAAAACTAGAAGCCCACCCCATGACTACATGAGGCTCTAGGGGGACATCCAGACACAAACTATAACTGGGACACTCAAGGTCCAAACTACTGCAAAGGGAAATCAAACAGATAAAATGTGACAATTCTAAGCAAGAGTATGAAATCTCAGGATGAGTTAAGATATACATGTGGGACACATCATCTAAGTTTATTTACATAAAGTTAAAATTATGCCCTTTCAGAATTTGCTGGGTGGGTCCAGTTCTTACTGGAAAGATATATATATATAGTCATCCCTCAGTATCCATGGGAGATTGGCTCCAGGACCCCGCACTCTCCACCCATGATCCCCAAGCCTGTGATGCTCAACTTCATATAAATGACACAGAATCTGCAGATCACCCACACGTCTTCTTGTATACCCTAAGTCACCTGCACAGGCCTCACAATACGTAATACAGTATAAATACCAATACAGTGGCTTTCTGTTGTTTTTTGTTATTTTGTTTTGTTTACAGAACTTGGGATCAAACTAAGGGCCTCAAACTTGGCAGGCAAGTGCTGTACAACTGAGCTACAGTCCCCGCACTGTAAATGCTATGTAAATAGTTGTTACACTGTCATCCTTAGGGAATAATGACGGGGGAGTCTTGTGCATGTTCAACACAAGTGCAATGTTTTTTAAATATTTTCTACCTGTGATTAGTTGAACCCACAGATGCAGAACTCACAGGTACTGAGGGCCAACTGTGTGTGTGGTTTTGTTCTCTCTCAAATAGGCTTTAAAAGCTGGGAAGAAAGTGAAATTATCTCATAAAGAAGTTATGCAGAAAATGGGTGAACTCTTTGCTCTAAGGTAAAATTTTCTCTTATAAATAAAGTATTTCATACATTTAAGAATCTCAAGAAATCACAGCCGTATTTCCAGAGTAATGAGAAAACATTCAGGCCAGGCGTGGTGGCGCACACCTGTAATCCCAGCACTTGGGAGGCTGAAGTGGGATGATTGCTGAGTTCAAGGCTAGTTTGTGGTACATAGCGAGATACTGTCTCACAAAATAAAACAAAAGGGGAAACATTCATACCTTTGGGGAATTACAGCCATTTTCATTTCATTAATTATAAGCAGGCAGAACTCTGAGGAGCAGCAGACGGGCTGTAGTAGGACTCTACTGGAGGAAATGCAGCATGTGCAAGAAAGATCATAATTAGTCCACAATTAACCCATGGCAAGGGGCACAGGAGATATTCTTTAAGGTAGGAAGGTATATCCTAGAATGTGGTCAGTGGGAATTCCCAGTAAAAATTGTAACACTGCCCAGCCCTCTTTTAACTTCCCATTTTGAGTTTCTTCCTGCATTGCTCAGGCTGGGATTGAACTTTCGATCCCCTTCTGCCTGCCCCTCTGAGTCCTGGGATTACAGGTGTGTGCTGCCACACCTGGCTCATTTTATTGTTTAAAGTAATCTTAAGACCTCTTATATAGAAAAGGGAGAAATTAAGAGGATGTTTATGTTTGCTTGTCCAATGTTTGCATAATGAAGGAAAATATACAAAGGATACTTAATGGTGGCTACAGGTAGGGAGAAGGTGGAAATAAAATTTAACAATTTTTACCTTTTTTAAATGTCTTCCTGGTTTCTGTGACATGTCCCCTATTCCCCAAAGTCATGTGTGTATATATTGTGAAACCTCTTAAATCAACGAAATGGAAAACAAAATTTTTCTTCTCCACTTCATAAATATTTTTTTAATCTTACCAGTACATCTTGGATATACATTATGATAGCATTCATGATAGGGAATTTGTACCTGTACATGATACATCTTGGTTCTTTTTTTCCCCATCTCTTCCCCTCCCTTCAACCCATAAATTAAAGACTGAGTTAATTTAGATGGGAAATTTGAAATTGTTTTGCAAATTTTTTACTTACGTATTTGTCGTAAGTACTTTTGTAAAGATCAACATTTAAGAATACTTTCATACAGCCCCATGTAAATATGAAATAAACAATTTTTAGTTCAAGATTAATAAAAGCGTGATTTTCCCTTTTTGTTTTTAAGACACCGTATAAACTTGAGCTCAGACTTCTTGATAACTCCTGATTTCTACTGGGACCGAGAAAACCTGGAAGCACTTTATGACAAAACCTGCCAATTCCTCAGCATCACGCGAAGAGTGAAGGTATGCACTTTGCGCTTCTGTTAGGAGGGAAAAAAGATGTGCTGCTTATGAGCTGTGTGACTATGTGAAATTGTAAATGAAGCAAATGCGCTTAACTGCTCTCAGAGAAATCTAACATTCGACTTCTGTTCAGATCTCTTTCAATGTCGCCTTCTCTCGTCCTCCATATCATTGCTGTTCAGCTCTTGATGTGAAGGGATCTTCTGATACTTGTTTAAAAGACGAGTGAAGATTTGTGAGAACTGAGGCCGGATAGCGCATTAGGAAGTTCGCATCATGTTTCAAGCTAGAGCTGTTGGGGTCCTAAACTAATGTGGTGATTGTGAAAAAAGAACAAACTGCAGAAAGTATCCCGTAACATGAAGTGACTGATAAACGGAGGCCAGGGAGAGGAGAAAACAGGACTCTTCCAAGCCCTGCTACCTCGGGCTGGAAAGCAGAAAGCAGCTTCAGTCTTACCACTGTCTTCTCTGCTGACAGTACATGTTGAGAATTTCATGGTTAAACAAAGGACTCCTCTTTACTTGCAGAGTAAGATTCCTACCTTATAGCTTGGCATATTAGCTATCGCCGCTGTAACCAATTACCACAAGCCTAAAGGCTTAACACATACTTATTGCCCTAACGGTTTTGTTGCTCAGAAGCCGGGCGTAGGCGTCACCGAGAGCAAGGTGTTGGCTGGTTCCTCTCGGAAGGGTACAAGCAGGATCCGTCTCCTAGCCTTTTCCAGCTCTTCTGCCTGCATCCTGCATTCGTAGCCCGCCCTCTGTCCAGCAAAGGCAAGGGAGTGGTCCTCACGTCCTGTCATCCTAAACTCATCTACCCCCACTTCCACTTTTAAGGACCCTTCTGATTCCACTGGCCTTACCCAGATAACCAGGCTCAGCTCTCAAACTCAGCTGATCAGCAGCCTTAGTTTCATGATCTTTTTAAATTTTCCTTTGCCATGTCAATAGGTTCTAAGAGTGCCTGTGGGGTGGAAAGCGTTACTTTGACTACAGTATTTGTGGTATCACAAGTGAATGTTTAAAAGTCAGTCAGAGACATTACCACTGATACTAGTCAGAACTCCCTGCCTTGCTTTGAACACACCCTATTGTTTTTGCCACTTTCTGAAGCAGTTCTAGAAATCTTGTGTCTTTATGAGTTCTGATCAAACATGGAATGAATGCTGCTACCAAGGGCCACCCAACAAAAAGGCAGCTTTTCCAGTTATGACAGTGTCGCCGTCTGTCCTGATCACCAGATTTAGTGCTGTACAACTTTTCTCTCCTGCACTCAAAATGGCCACCAAAGGTGGACTCTGGACATAAAAGCAGACGCGACAGAGCTCAATTCAAGTACAGACAGGAAAGAGGATTTCCAGAGCTGCTTCAGGAAAGTGGCAAGAATGACGGGAGTGCATATGTTCAAAGTGAAGGGGAATAGTTTGAGGGGGGATACACAGCACTGTTACTTTAATAAATTTTAAAATTTAAACCTTTTCCGTGTTTTGATCACACCTCATGCATCGTCTTTCACAGCTATCTACTAACCGCACTTCCAAACTGTCCATCTAGCTGTGCTCGTCTGTGCTCTTTTCCTCTGCTTCAAGTTCCCTTCCCCTGCCCCTTCAACCTCCACACTCCTGTGATTCTTGCCAACGGCCTATTTAAATGTGTTCCTACCGGCTTGGCTTGAACTACCTGTGGTACGTGCATGCCTGCCCCATCAGGCGGCGTGTGCCACTGGTAGTACAAACTAATCACTTTTATTGGTCTTTCCTTACTAATAAAATTTGGGACAGTCATACATGTACCAGTGGTTCAACCAGCAGCAGGGTTTATGAATTATAAGCCCACTGTGAATGTCTTAAAGCCTAATCCCCATCCAGCAGGCTGGTGAAGCCCAGCCATTCTCCTGCCCCTTTTGCTTCCATAGTGTGCATACCTCTGCAGGTAAATCAGACACAAAGCACTCAGTAGCAGCCTTGTTTGCACATGCCAGTGTGTGCACTTTGGAACGAAGAACTATTACATGTAATAATTAGGAGACTTTGGGAAGTGTCAGGAGAGTTGTAGCAATGTATCTAATTTCTGATGTTAGTAAATTGGGTGATAAAGTGGAGGAAGAACAGAATCTGCTGTCTGTTCCTTAGTAAAAATCAAGGGCCAAGTCAGCAGTGTAATGAGAAAAGCAAGCTTAAAGATGTTGGGAAACTAGTGATGGCGAACCTTTTAAAGACGAGTGCCCAAACTGCAACCCAAAACCCCCAAAGTGCCAACACTGCAATTAAACACGAACACTGAGGTGTTTAAAAAAATACCTTATGCTTAGCTCTTGTGCCAGCAGAGGGCTGTGCATGCCTGCCGCAGCACACACACCGCAGGTTTGCCCCCATTGTTCTAGACCAAGATTAAGCAGTCAACAGAAAAATTTGGGAGGAAAGAACCATTACTCTAAAACCACACTAGAAATACAAGGTTAACTTCACACAAAAAGCACAAACATTATGTACTGCAAACACACTAATAATTTTTTTAAAACTGCACAAATGTAATTGTATATGAATGTAGTTATATATGCAGTTAAACATCAGCTATTATTGTCACGTCAGTGAAAGGAAGGTTACAAAAGCCAAACACAGACATCTCTCCTTGAATCAGCCTGCTTTGATGCAGAATCAGGGTCCCACATAATCTTAGGGTATAAATCACCCAAAAGATCAAATAGATTATTTACAGCTGGAAAAGAAAACTACTATCCAGTGACCGTAAGATCTGGGATATGGGCCTGCATGGTGTCGCATGTCTGTAACCCCAGCACTCTTGAGAGGCTGAGATAGGTTTTTGAGTCCAGCCTGGAGAACTTAACGGACTTAGCAAGACCCGGTCTCAAAAAATCAAAGTTTGAGATGGATGCAGCGTAGTGCAAAGGCCCCAGGTTCCATCAGTATGGGGGGATACAGGTGAATGTTACCCACGCAGTTCAGTGTTAGCCCTCACCGCTCACTGGTAAGACAACCTGCTCCTCTGTGCAGAATTCTAACGTGGTCAATGCACTGTCGTGACACGTCCCGTCAGTCCCGTACGTGCTTTTGTGGTTAGTTCCCACTGCACCTTCAACTTGCCCCATGAAAGAAACTATTTTTAGAATGTTCCCAGGCCTTCCAGTTCTCACTGGAAAGCACACAGAGGTATCAGGCAGCCATACGACTCCGTAATCACATCTGAGTTTTAAATTCAAAGATTCTATTTTCCACAAACTCCTACCGACAGCGTGTGAGGCATCACACTGCAGCGTCTTTGCAGTTGTGAAAGCACTGCCATCTACTGGCGAGTTTGCAGCACGTCAAGCATTAAGTACTTCAAGATAATTGTTTGTCCTTATCAGTTTATGCTTTAAAAAAAACCCAAATCTCCTTGTATGTTTAGCTGCTTTTTCTTGCTAAAAACAATGGCAGCTACCAGAAACCAGGATTTTAAAACCTTACTCTTAAATCTTCTAAACATCTTAATAGAGTAGCATGCAAGGTATTTCTTGGTTAAATCTGCATTACAAAGTGACTCCGGGTCGATTCGCTACAAAGCATTGACTGGCCCCAGTGCACAGGATGGGGGAGCAGGAGTTCCAAAGATGACTTTCGCTCCTATGCCTGTCCCAGTTTGAAGCATGTGACATTACCAATTTTCTTAAGTAAACTGTTAAACACATATGAAGATCTTCCTTGTGCAGGTCATGAACGAAAAACTCCAGCACTGCATGGAACTAACAGACCTAATGCGGAATCACCTGAATGAGAAGAGAGCGCTCCGCCTCGAGTGGATGATCGTCATTCTTATTACCATAGAGGTGGGTACCAATACTGCACTGCAGCCATTTATCACCTCTTTACAATATAGGACCTGCGACAACAAAGACATCTGCGATACAAAATTCTAACAGGGAAGAGGATGCTCCAGTGACTGACTGTCCACTTGGCAGTGAGGCTGTGTCAAGTAACTGTGTTCTGCCATTAAATGTTTATTAATTATTGTTAATTATATTCATTTAATGTAAGGTTCCACATTTTAAAAGATCCCACTTGTTAGTTCTAACAAACCTAGCTGTAAACCACACACAGTGCAACATCCCATCAGGTACCTGTGTGTCTGGTTTGCAGCGTTTTAGTTCCTATCATTAATTTCTTTGCCATGAAATTAACAGTTCTCTTTATCATCCTAGGTAATGTTTGAACTGGGACGAGTATTCTTCTAATCATGTGATAACCAAGTGTCACTGTGGGAGAGGGTCAACTTCTACAATCAAAACTAAATGTTCAGGGGGCCAGGGATATAGCTCAGTGGTACAGTGCCTGCCCAGCAAGCACAAGGTGCTGAATTTGATTCCAGACACCCAAAAGAAACCTGAACAAAGAAATTTATAAAACTAAATGTTCACTATTGCGTGATCTTATTTAATATGTATTTAATTTTTTTAAGTCAAGAAGTATATATAATGGTCTTTTTCAGTTCCTAAATATTGTTACTTAAATAAAAATTATGAAGAATCTGTTTGGGTCTGTATCACTGATAGTTCAAAAGTAAAATGGGAAAAAACTTCGGATAGCCTGTCTAGAAAACCTAAACAAAGGTTGTATCTTAACATCGAAAGACTTAAGATTTTGGACACTAACCCTTAACCTCACCTTTTAGCCAGTCTTGGCCCTGGCTAAATGAACCACACAGGAACTCAGGAGTGTTGGAATCAATATATGCAATACCAAAGCAGACTACTGATGGCAGAAATAAACTTTATATACCTATTTTAGATGACATAACGTATGACTGTTCACTGGCACTTTTATTAATCAATACTTTGTCCTTTCACTGAGTCCATTCCATTATCTTCCCCAGAGGTATTTTTGTTTCACACATATAGAGGAAATTAAAAAACATTAGCACAAATAATTTAACTTACGTACTTACCACCTTGAACTTTTTTTAAAAAGCACATCTCTATTTTCCTAATTCTGGTACATAACTCTCCTTGCCCCACTAGTCCTCACCAGGATAAACTGGACGTCCCTTTCCATATGTATTCACAGTATTACTCTGTTCCAGAATGGGTGCTGTCACTTTACACCTTAACTGCTGCAGTATTCCAAGACAATGTATTTGTCTACGCCTTTACTGACGGCATGCATTTCTTTGCTGTAATAGTGCTTAAGTGAACATCTGGTATCCTCAGCAGTGTGAGTAGATGCTCTGCCACCAGAGGTACCTAAAACTCCCCAAGGAGGATGAAGGGAATAGTTGAAGGATGTTCCATGTCATTTCCTAAAGTCTGCATCCCTATGTACACAAATGCCTGCAATCCATGGAACAAGCCTGTTCTATCCTACCTTTCCTCTCACTTCACATTTTAGGGCATCTCTTACCTACCCAGAAGCTTGGTTTACTGTATTTAGGTCTTTAAATATTTTTAAAACCTTGAAAAGCCACACCTAGAGGGCAATTTGAAAGACTGTTCAATTAAAAGCAACTCTATGAATCAAGGCCATTAAATTCTGCATCCATGAAGCAGTGTATTTCTAATAAAATCATACACCAAGTACAAATAAGTATGTACAATTTGCTGTGCAGGTGAAGGTGAAGTAACCAATTTGTTCTGTGTTACTGGGAAAAGAACACTGAGACCTGCACAGGTAAACTATGTGCCCCACCACTCGGCTACATTCCAGCCCTTTATTCTGAGACAGGACAGGGTCTCACTAAGCTACCTAGGCTGGCTTCAAACTTGCTGTCCTTCCTGCCTTAGCCTCCCCAGTAACCGGCATCACTGGCATGTGCTATCAATTTTAATAACTCAGAAAAAACATGAGCATCTAGTGCTTTATGGCTACACACAGCAAATTAAAAATGTTTCAATTTATATACAAGTATGTTGCAAAAAAAAGATTTTCATAAACATTTATTAGAACAAAGTTTTGTGGGGGAAATTAACACAAATACAGTATCAAGAAGAAAAAGGAAGAATATTAAGTTTGAATATTTATGTTTAAGTAGACCATGGTGGACATCAATTCATTATGGTATTACATTCCACTAGATACAAAGACTTAAAGGTGGTTTAACAGCTTGTTAGGTTATCAGTATGTCAATACATTGGAAATTACATTTCTCTTTTACATTTTATTAAAATCTTCAAATTAAAATTCACAGGAAGTTTTAAAAATTACTTACAAAACAAGCAACAAATGTAGCAAAATCACCAGGAAATTACACCAGAATATTTGCAGTCTGCGGTACAGACATTTCCCCATTTGCTCTCTCCCAAAGTGGAGTCAAATTCCCATCACACATGACAACTCAGTGGGGTTAAGACCAACCTAGATTTCAGTCCTTGCTTTGTCACCATTAAGTAACTAGATTGCTCGGCCTTGGTTTTCTCATCTGTAGAAGGGTTTAAAGGTACCAGACACAGCTGCTGTGCCTTCAGGGGAATATGTGAAGTTACGAGAGTGTTAACTGTTTCTATAATCCATCTAAGTAAAATTTCATGTATGATTCTGCAATCTGGATGCTGAACCACATTTCCCCCTTTGAATCTTCTAAGTAACATCATGTCTAAGACAAGACACATGGCACTGAATCCTCCACCATCGGGGAGGTGGGGTATAAAGCGGGGAGGAAGAGTATAAAGCAGCATTTCCAGTTTAAAATGAGTAGGCTCTGCAGGGCAACCTCAAAAAGGCCTTTTAAAACTACACATTATACAAATACCAGGCAGCTGCCTTCTGAGGTGCCTTCTTGGAACCACAGAAGCCAAAGGAGGTATGTTTGTATATAGAAGTCAATGCAAGGCTGGGCGTGATGGTGCAGGCCTGTAATCTCAGCACTCAGGAGGCAGAAGCAGGAGGATTGTCTCAACTACGTAGCCAGCCTGGGCTACATATACATAGCGAGACCCTGTCTCAAAAAAAATCAATGCAAGCCAGGCTTGCTGCCACATGCCTTAATCCCAGCAGTCTACCAGGCTGAGGCAGAAGGAACACAAATTCTAGCCTAGCCTGAGCAACTAAGTGACTTAGTAAGACCTTGTCTCAAAAAGAGGGTTCAGTGCAAAGTGCTGGGTTGAATCCCCACTACCACCCACCATAAAAAAAAAAAACCCTAGTTTATCGTTTCTTAGCAAATCATATTCAGCTATTTTTGATTCTGTCTTTCTGCCACTAAAGCAGTTTTGTTTTTTTTTTTAAGCAGTTTCTAATGTATGCCCAGTTTCTGCAAATGCCCAGACGGTCCACAGCACACACACACACACCAAATCAGAAGCTCTGGGGTCTGTCGCTGGGAAATCAGGTTTCTCACAACTCTCAAGGAGACTTGTACGCTCACCAAACTCTGAGAACCTAACTCAGAATCTCACCAAACTGAGAACCTAACTCAGAATCCGCTGGTTCCCCGTGGTTGTACAGGTTTTACTCATTCCTCAGCAGCTCTTGCTGCCCAGCTTCTAAACTTCAAGGGACTCAGTACTCCTTTCTTTCTCAAACCCTGCTCCACAAAGTGTACTTGCTGGGAGACACTGATAAGGATGAGAAATCATTTTCCAAATACCTCCAATCCGAATCTATTCACTGTAAGCTCTTCATTAGTTCTGAATGGCCTTTCTAAGGAAGACTTAAAGTCACGACTCTAAATGCCCTTTCCTCACACAGGATTAACAAAACAATTTTAGAAACCACATGTTCACTCCCTCTACACATTGTAAAACATGGATTTAAATGTTTTTTTAAATGAATGTTTCAACATTTCCTACACTGTTACAGTGAAGTAACCTGGGAAGCCCACCATGGTGGCCCATGACTGTAGTCCCAGCACTGGAGGCTAAAGCAGGAGGAACACCTGGACTACATATAGTAGTGAGTTCAAGGCCAGCCTGAACTACACAGTGAGAATGTCTCAAAAACTAAAAAACCTGGAAACCATGGCATGTTGTAAAAACTACTCAGATAATTCACGTTTTCATTCATTTCAACCAAAATACGAAGTTCCTGCTTTCAGGAAGCTTGGCCAAGTGAAGGAAGATGGAGGACAGGTCAGTAACTGATTCCCCATGTAATCTGCTCACACACACAAATACTCAGGAAGTGAATCTAAAGAGGCACTTTGAAAAGTTAGGAAAAAGGGCCAGTGTGGTGGTGTGTGCCTGTCCTGTAATAGAGGAAGATCACCTGAACCCGGGAGTTCGACACCAGCCTGAGCAACAGTGGATACACCATCTCAAAAAAAAGGGTGACAGACTGTACTACTTAAAACTTTAGGTTTATTAGAAGCCTCTTTGAAGATACCAAAGTATAGTACAACAACTCTTGATAATCTCCTACCTCTTTTGTCTCTAACACACTATTGTTTGTCTATTTGTTTTCCTGAGAAACTATTTTGTAGATAATAATATGTAAAACGATAACCATTGATAATTTCCTACCATTTTGTCTGTAATTTGCTAAGTCCCCCCTATTATTATGTTATCCTTTTATTCTTTAAAAAAAAATAAAATAAAATAAAACTTTAGGTTTAAACATTATCATCTGAATTTTAAAACTTAAAAGAGGAACACTCATTAAGTATAAATTCAATTTTTCACTTGGCTTCCAATTTGTTTAGATTAACAAAATTTTTAAATACTGATAACATTAAAAGATGGATCAGACTGATTTAACCTACCAATAATTAGACATCAATAAATTAAAGGAAATCAACGATGTAATTCCACTCAAATCTAAAATACTTGCCACAAAATCTTAAATTCAAGACGTTGATCTTAACCACTGAGGGTCTCCTACAGTAAATTCTCTCGTTACCTGAGAGATTCTGCTCCAAGCACCCTGATAGCAATTAAGATTAGTCAAAATACTTTTCCAGTGGCTCACCTTTCAAACTTGACCTGGACTCTAGTTTCACTTGTCCCTTTTCAGAATGACCAACCATCCTAGGTTTGCCAGGACTCGGAGTTTTTCTGGGAAAACCAGGACTCTATTTTCAAACTTCACTTTAGATATTGATTTCAGTGTAGCACTTTGCTGCAACTCTACAGACTTTTAATATGAATTGGTTACTCAAATCAAGAGCCTCTCTTACCATGATATTCATAAAGAAAAGCAAGCTGAAGCCAGGCATTGTGGTGCATGCCTATAATCCCAACCCTCTGGGAAATTTAAATGGGAGGATTCAAAGTTCTACCCTAGTGAGACCATGTCCAAAAAAATAAAGGGCCAGGGACATAACTCAGTGAGAAGCACTTTTTAAAAATCAGATTTTATTGGTACATTTAGCTATGCATAGTGATCACATTCATTATAGAGAATTTGTACCTGCACATGATATATCTTGATTCTTTTTTTCCCATTCCTCTATCTTCCCTACAGCCACTCCTCCCCTCCCCATTTACAAAAGCTTTGTTTCCATTTTTTCGTGGGTTCGATCCCTCAGACTATACAAATGGGGAGGGGATGTAAAAACAAAAGGGAGTGGGCCAGGCATGGTGGCTCATGCCTGTAATCCAAGCACTCAAGAGGCTGAGGCAGAAGGACCACTGCTGAGGCAGAAGGACCACTGCAAGTTCAAGACCTGCCTGGGCTACAAAGTGAGCTCCAGGCCAGCCTGAACTGCATACTGAGACCCTGTCTCAAAACAGCCAAAAAAAAAAACAAATGAAGTGGGGGAGTGCTGATGTCATACACACTTGTTATTAGGGAAAGTTCAGAAGTTCCTCAACTTTAAATGATGCCAGACCCCAACAAACTCATAGTAAATTTAAAAGATCTTAAATCAAAATGCATTTAATTTGGATGCATCTTGAGACTATACCCTTAAGTGCAACAAATTGGTATGAATACTGCATCACCTCTCTGGTGGTGAGAAACCAAAAGTGTAAATAAGAACCAAAATGTGTATTAGGTACTGTGAAATAGGAAGCAAATGTTCAAATGGGGAGGGAAACAAGAGGGGGTGGAGGAAAAGGAAAGAAGGGAAAAGTAAAAAATAAAAAAACTAAGAAGGGAAAAAATGGAAACAAAGCTTTTGTAAATGGGGAGGGGAGGAGTGGCTGTAGGGAGGATAGGGGAATGGGAAATAAAGAATCAAGATATATCATGTGCAGGTACAAATTCTCTATAATGAATGTAATCACTATGCATAGCTAAATGTACCAATAAAATCTGATTTTTAAAAAATGCATTTAAGCCAGGGATATAGCTCAGAGGCACAAGTCCCTGCCTGGCAAGTGCAAGATCCTGAGTTCAATTCCCAGTACCAAAAAAAAAAAAAGCTAAAAAATTCATTTAATATGCTTAACCTGCCAAACATCATAGCCTGGCAACACAGAACATTAGAATAACAACTGTTCATCCCTATGACTGTCCAGCTCACTCCCAAGAAAGAATCATGGTACAATATTGCCCTGGCCCAGGAAAACGACAACTTTCAAAACTTAAAATGCTGTTTCATGGTGAGAAAAAAAAAATTCCTGGTCAATTCACAGTAAAGTCAAAGGCCACCCATCATTCAGCCCTATAAATCTAATCATTTAGACCTGGCACAGTGGTACATGCCTCTAATCCCCACACTTGGAGAGGCTAAATAAGACCAAGAAGCAATTTAAGTGACCCAGCAAGACTCACTCATACTTTTAAAAAATAAAAGAGGGATGTAGCTTATTGTGAGGGCCCTAGGTTCAATCCCCAGTACCACCCCATCCCAATCAGCTAGCAGAGTGGGGGCACAGATGGCAAAACACTTGGCTAGCATGCATCCACCCATGAGTTCGATCTCCAGCACTGTGCAAAATAAAGGAAAACAGCAAGCAGGGAGAGAAAGCGTTCTCAAATGGAAAGGGGAAAAAGAGATGGGGGTGGTAAGATGTGTTATACACATGCACCAATTCCCACAAGGAACGTAACCACTATGTAATGCAAACATGTGTTAATAGAAAAACTGAAAAAAATAAAAGAAAATCAGTTATAAACTACTGATACTTTTAACAACTTCAATGAATTTCACTCAATTTGGCTAAATACAAGTAGCCTAAAAAGGTTACAAACTGTCTAATTTTATTTATATGCTATGAAATTTGAAACTACAGTACAGAAAACAGGTCAAGTCTTAGGGGTGGAGAGGCAGCCTGTACTGTATCCTGGCAGAGACTGCACAAATGTATACTGTGTTTAAATTTACAGCAATGTCGAAAGAAACTAAAGTCGATTTTATTGTAATTCTTAGTTGTTTTAAAATTACTGTCATCTCAAAAATGTATTAGTGATCCTATGATTTGCTAAGACCCCTTACACTTATTTCATACTCACGCAATCCTGTAAAACTTTGGGAGAGGGGCGAATGAGGATCACACTCAGCACCTTCACACTGAGCTACAGCATCAACCTTTTTTTCTTTTAATGTTTTATTTTGAATCAAGTTCTCACTAAACTGCTAAGTTCCCCAGGCTGGGCTCACACTTAAAATCTTCCTGCCTCAGCCTCCCACTGAGATTTCAGGCGTGCAGCAACAGGTCCAACAAAAGCCTATACTCGTGACCATTGTAACACACTATACTGACTCCTCTCTGTTCCTAAACAGCACGACTGCCACCTCTCCCAATGACAGTGTAAGGAAGCAACTAAATTCCTTTATTCTAATCTTAACTCAATACAGTACAGATAACGTGGTAACACGCAAATAAGCAAAATATGGTTCCAGAGCAGCCCTGTCCAACAAAATTTCCTGCAATACAAACATGCTGATATCTGTTCAGTATGGCAGCCTGGTAACCTCTCGAGGCTTGTGGCTAGTATGACCTTAATCTACACAACACAGCCCCATGCAGCTGGTAGGTAATGCACTGTACCACACAGTCCTAGAGATACAACACAAACGCGCATGTCACAGAAACAAGTAACTTATTAAATTATGATGGTAACTCAGCAACAACAAAAGGAAAAACAACTCAAAGTAGATGTCTTAATGAAGGAATAAACCTAAGAAATGCAGAACATCTCACTAAAGTCTATTTTTTTTTTCTTATTTTTGAGACAGGGTCTCACTGTGTAGTTCAGGCTGATCTTGAACTCACTATGTAGCACAGGCTGGCCTTAAACATGCAGTAACATTCCTGTCTCAGCCTCCTGAGTGATGGGATCACAGGCATGTACACACTCAGCCACAAAGTCTATCCCTTAAAGGCCTTCAAGATTTAGTTTAAAGATCAACTTCATCTTTTTTCCACACTACAGAAAACATTACACATCTGCAAATGCAGCCATCTCCTGTTTCTCTCCCCTACTGGACTGCAACCACCGAGTCGGTTCTTACGCACATACATACACACCACAGCACCGACGACCTATGACCAGAGGCCTGCCGCAACAGTCATCACTTTTTCATCCAGTTCTACTGAGAAAAATTATTATCTCGGGTTCTTCTACTATAAATCCAACTCAATACTGCAAACTCTTTAAGTACCAGCAGTGTACAAAAGTTTGTTCACCTTCACAACGAGGGAGAGTTAAGGGTGAAAGAAGAGTAACCAATGTTCAGTGTGTACAGACAGTGCTTTGAGTAAAAGTAACTGTCAGAATCATGGTGGTAACAAAACCCAGATAATGTTTTTAAGAAAAAAAGTAGCCATTATTCCATTCTTTTTGTTGTTTTTTGAGACAGGGTCTCACTATGTAGTGCAGGCTGGCCTTAAACTCACTATGCAGCCTAGGCTGGCCTTTAACTCGTGGTGATCCTCCTGCCTCAGCCTTCTAAACCCTTGAACTACAAGCATACACACAGCTTATCCCATCCTGTAATACCAAATATGTGGTAACTTTTATATATTCTATTGACTCCGAAAAGCTTAATGGATTGGGGGGGAAAGCCTGAGATTTATCCTGGTTTTATGCACAGTAACAAAATCTCACCCTATTCCTTGCACCATTATGCTAAAACAAGTCTGAGGAAAATTCCTTCCAGGTCCCAAGTTTCCTGAAAATTTCCCTACATAAAGGCACAGTGTCATTTTCTTTACAGTTAAGTCCCCATTATCTTTCACAGCATCCTCTTTTAAGTCCTTGAAAAGTTCTAGCTGGAATATGCACAGAACCATCTCAGTCAGTAGACAGGCAATACTGGGGTACATTTTCTCAAGTACTGGGGTATATTTTCTGAAGTATCTGAAGTACATTTTCTGTTTCCTCCAAAAATCAGCTGGTAAGGGAGCCAGCAGGAGGCCTCTACAAACCCATACATCAAGCATCATCTGACTTTAGAGTGTAACTACTACCCTGCAGGAGCCTGCAGACTGGAAGATTAAGACTATAGTAATCCTCAGAAAGATTAAAAAAAAAAAAAAAAATTCAGCTGCTAATTTCCCCATCTTTTTCAGCAGACAGATTATTCAGGGCGAAGTCAGAATATTTGTGAAGCCTTGCCATACAAACAGTAAGCCATTTCTTACTAAATGGCCTTGGTCCAGTTAACTAACTTGAGTCTGCTTCTCAAATTTGAAGTATCTTCTGTGTGGCCTACTAGAGCTGCAAGGAAAGGGAGCTCCAACTTTATTAAAGGGAAACAGGGAAAGTTCATAAACAAAGACCTGTAGTTTATTTTCTATTTTTTAAAAAAAAATTCTTTTTATTTTTTTGAAAATAGAGCAAGACTAGATACAGTGGGAGAAAAAAACTAATTACTAAGATAATTACTTACAGACTGACTTAGCAAGGTTTCTGGTTCAATTCCGATTATGCACACAATGGAAAAATATAGGCGGTTATTAAAATATGTCCAGGTGGTTATTAAAATATGTCCATAAATTCTTTGATACTGCTCCTTGGAAGAGGTGGAGCTAAATTTCCATACCCTGGAGTCCAGGCTGGACTCCTTGCTGTGCTTTTTGTATGACAGGGCATTAGCGATGATGCGAGGCTTCCTCTTTGCTCTTACTTGGATTACCTGCTCCAGGGGAAGCCAACTACAACCATCCTGTGAACACACTCAAGAGCAAGCCAACAGAGCATTGAGACCTTCTGCCATCAGCAGACACAAACAGCAAGCCATTTTAACCTGTCAGCATCTTGACTGCAACCTCGAAGACCCTGACCCACAGACACCTCGCTACCATACCCCAGGACTCCTGACACACAGAAAATGAATGAGATAAACATGTTTCAGATTAATGCGTAACAGCTACAGAACTAATACATCCGTGTTTTTCAGATGTGGACCCATTTGGGGTTGATAAACTTAAGGCTGCCCAATCTTTTTTTTTTTTGTCTTTTTTGTCTTTTTGAGACAGGGTGTCACTACACAGTTCAGGCTGGTCTTGAACTCACCTTGTAGCCCTGGCTGGCCTTGAACTCGCAATAATCCTCCTGCCTCAGCCTCCGGAGTGCTGGGATTACAGACATGCACCACCATGCCTAGCTCCCAATCTATTTTTTAAAACTGTATTGTTAGCCAAGTACAGTGATGTGTGTCTAAAATCCCAGCTACTCAGGTGGCTGAGACAGAAGGATCATGAATTCACCGCCAGTCTAAGAAGATCCTGTCTCAAAAAGGAAAACAAGCCAGGCACGGTGGTGCACACCTGTAATCCCTGCACTGAGGCAGGAGGATAGCTCTAAGTTCAAAGCTAGGCTAGGCTACATAGCGAGTGCAAGGCCAGCTTGAACTACAGTGAGATCTTGTCTCAAAAAAAAAAAAGAGCAAGTGACAGCCAGAGCGCATACTAAAGAAAGCTGAGTATATTACTCAATAAATACTACTTCCTGAAAACTTATCTCAGTTGTACCTATGTATAGTAAGCATCACATTAAAATTGTGTTCAAGGTTAGGCATGGTGGCCCACGCCAGTAACTCCAGCTGCTCAGGAGGTTTAAGCAGGATTGTGAGTTCCAAGCCAGCCCGGGCAACATAGGGAGATCTTGTCTCAAAACAAAAGTGTTTCACATGTGAGGCCCTAGATTTGATCCCCAACAGCAGATTGAACTAAAAAGATACAATGTGTTTCTTAGAATCACAGTTGAAAACATGTAGACCTACAGAGGCCACTTACCTATAATCCTAATACTCAGAGAAGGGGGGCCAGGGATATAGCTCAGGAGCACAAGCACCTGCTTGGCAAGCGCAAGGTCCTGAGTTCAATTCCCAGTACCAAAAAAAAAAAAAAAATCAGAGAAAGAGGATGAGGCAGAAAGATTTCCCTGAGTTGGAAGCCAGCCTAAGCTACATACTGAATTCAAGGCCAGGCTGAACTACAAAGCAAGACTCTGTCTCAAAACAAAACAGAGGAGCAGACAAAGAAAGAAAGGAAAAGAGCAGAAAAAATGAGTATGCCTACAGATCTATACCAGATTTAAGACAAAAAGCTCCTTAAAGCACAGGGAATTGCTTCAGTGATTATGATCTCAGTAACAGCCAATTATTAAACAAGCATTTCTTATAAAATTTATGACTAAACCAATGAAATGTAAGACACTTTCAAATACATCTTTTCTGACTTATATGTTAAGCTTGATATAAAACATAAAGGGCATAGTACCTGCCCTAGACTTTAAAGTCTAACACGTCAAAACACGTCATTTTCCTAATTTAAGAAGTTACTGAACTAATATTCTTATAGAATGCAGTGGAAAAGCTGCTTTGAGCGCCACATTTATTATTTTCTCATACTATTACTTTTTTTAATCAGTGTTAAAGGAAATTTCATCTTCAACCTGACCACACACCCCACTTTTCACCACACTGAGGAAAAAAGGTTAAGTACAAAACTATTGTTTTCCAGCCACTGTTCAAGTCTCATGGCAACTACCCTGACAAGAGCATATTTTTATAGTTTCATCTAAGCAGAATACACATCAAAACTTTCAGCAACACAAAACTTTCCAAAATATTTTTGCATAACTTTTCTGATGAATCCACTCAAGATTATTTGCTTGCATTGTGATTTTCTTTAAAATAAATGTGTTAAAACCGTTTCTGAACTCCTAGTGTGCCATATACATTTTCAAAATACCAAAATAAACTGGTACATGGACAAGAAAACGTGACTGAACTTCGTATTTTTATTATGTATCCAGAGCATCTGTGCCTTTCTCTAAACAAGACTGTTTAGTGAAGTGACAGCTTCCCTTGGCCCTATCTTGCCCTAAGCCTTTCTCTAGGACAGCTGAATTCTCCCCAACCTTTACAGAGAAAGACTATATAGCTCTCCTTATAATGCTATGGCTTGATGACAGTGACCAAAAATCAAAAATCTACATACTTGGCAAAAGTCAAGTGCACCTGCTTACACCTTGAAAATTAGCAACAAAATAACTTAGTTCTAAATCCAAAAGCAGGCCCACTGTGAAGAGACACACTTGTAATCTCAGCACCCAAGAGGCTGAGGTAGGAGTTTAAGGCCAATCTGGGGTATACAGTGCGTTCAAGGCCAGCCAGAACTACACAGTGAGGGCCTGTCTCCAAAAAAAGAGTTGTTTTGTTTTGTTTTGTTTTGTTTTTTTCAATCCAAAAGCAGCAGCTTTTATGCAAAACAGGATGCTCTTCACAGCAGGTTCTTTAGGAATGGCAATTTAGTTCTGGGCTTGCCCCTGTATTTCCATAAACCTATAAACAATAGAATATACTGGGAAACTAATCTAAAAAAAAAAAAGTTACCTTGTTTCAGGCCCAACTACTCTAGATACATAGGCAAGCTTCTGCCCAATGCCCTCCTTCTAAAACTTCAGCACTGCCAGTTTTCCTCACATTTTCTCATAGTTTCCCTTAAATCAGTTCACTCTTCACACAAGTACTCTAACTGAAAAGTTTTCAGAGTCATGGTCCAAAAGAATTAAGAACCTAAGCTTAACTATGATTCTTTGCAAAACAAAGTCATTTGTTTTCTTAATAAGAAGAAACAGAAGCCACTCCAAGGAACCTTCATGCTAGTAGCTGAAGGCCAACTTTGATGTTTTAGTGACAGCACAGGAGAACACTTACATCAAGGTCTGAATCTGGCAGACATTTAACCACTCAAGTCATTTGTCTAGCTCATCAAAGAACAAGAAAGTTCAAGGCAAGTATACACTGAATCTATTATTCATTTGGGGGGTCATCAAAGTTACACAGCTGCTTATTTTGTCTTCAAAACAGGAATCAGTCATCAGTAGGCGTGGCTACAACTGGGTGGCTACATGGAACTGGAGATTTTAGGAGACACGAATAAAAACTGTCCCAAGATAGTAAGCATGCCTTAAATGTTCTGTAAACGGTGTCAGGCATAGTGTTAGGGCCTAGATGTGCAAACCAAAATAAATCAGACATCAAGGTGCTTATAAACAGGTTGGAGTGCTTACCAACAGTAACCTGGAAACTGCTTCCTCCATTTCCTCACAAATCAATCTTTCTCCTTTAAGTCATCAAGTCCTACACATGCAGTTGTGCTAAGACACACCAGCATTGAAGGAGGCTGAGGCAGGACGAGTCCAAGTTGGAGCCCAGCCTGCCAACTTAAGAGACTTTATTTTAAAATTTAAAAATCTTTGCCAGGCATGATGCGGTGGCTCACGCCTGGAAGGCGGAGGCAGGATCGTCAGGAGTTCAAGGCCAGCCTGTAGTACATAGTGAGACCCGGCCTCAAATTTGTTTTAACTTTTTATAAAGGGCTGAGAATGCAGCCCAAGGGCCTGGGTTCAACCCTCACCACCACCAGAAACAAAATAAAACAAAAATCCTAGATAGGCAAATACAGAAATCATTAAGGTCCCTCCTCAAATACTAATTTGTACTTCCAAAGCAAACAAAAATTCTATCAAAATGTCAACAAAAAAGTAAACTTCAAGATGTTACGAATGACCACAGGGAATACTAACTCCCCTGCCATGCTACCACGTTTCGGGACCTTTAAACCTAGCACGATGACAATTCTGGCATCCGCTCCACCAACACCTAAAAACCAAACCTGTTCCAAACCATGCGCCGAGTTATTCGGACCAACTGCTCCACAACCACCACCGAGTCCTACCGTCACTCAACTCGCGCACAAGGACCGCCGCCCAACGCGCGCACGCCGGTGCTGCTTCAGCAGGACTCAGTACCCACGGGGCCAAAACGCCATCGGTGACCCGCAGCAGCCCCGGCGCCGCCTTCCACCCCGGGCCGGCACCAAAACCCGAACTCCCCGGGAAGTTCCGGGACAAAAGGCGGAGGGCCGGGCGGGCGGCGGCGCCGGTGGCTCGCGCCGC
>NW_004955439.1:10208985-10211152 GCF_000276665.1 Chinchilla lanigera
GGCGGCTGCGGGTGGGCCCCGCCGGGCGTGAGGTCGCGCTGCCCGCGGCTGCGCGCTGACCGGGACTGGCCGGGACGAGGTGGGGCGGTGTTTCTCTCGGACAAGCGAAATCCCCGGCTCGTGGGTGTGTGAATGGGGCTGCAGAGACAAGAGACTGCTAGAGCCAGAGCTGCCCGGGAAGCAGGGTTTTTGTCGCTGTAGGCGATCGCGAATTAAAGAGCCTGTTTAGTAGGAAGCAAGGGTAGCAGAGCCGCGAAGCAGTGGGCGGAGCGAACATAGTTGCCGCTGCGCCGTGGAGGCGAGCACTTCACCCGGCTGCGGGCACTGTTTACGCCTGCCCCGGGGAGTAACCGAGCTCCTCCTCCCCCGGCCGTCTGCATTTGCATTCGCTCTTTCGCCGCGCGATGGCCCCCCCCTTAGGGTGTAGATACGGGCTCTATTCATTTCCATAGACTGTTTTCGTGAAGTACTGCAGGGAGAAGGTCGGAATTCCGGGCTCGCATAGCTGCAGGGTGGTCTGGTTTTGCTTAAACCGGCTGCTGTCCTTCCTCTGCTGAGCCTGAGGATCCAGAACAAGCCTGAAGTTGAATTGTAAAATCAGAACTAAGATATCTTAATCCTAATTTCTTTATTACAAACCGAAAATAACAAAATGGGGCATTTTTTTTGTTCTTGCATTGTGAGTAACTGCGTGTGCAGGATGTTTGTAAACTGTTAAAAGGTAATTTTTAAGAAAAATTTATTGCTAATACTACCTTCCATTAAACTGGACACTTACCTAATACACTGAGTTTTATGTTCCCAGCCAAAGAATTGCGAGTTATTGGCAGTGTCCGAAAATATAAGTGATACCAGAAGTCAACAGTGGCGACGCTTCCTGATGAGTGGTCTATAAGCCACCCTAAAACTGTTCTGCAGTCCCCCGGTTTATTTGCCGGTTGCAAAACTGCCGTTCAAACGGGGTATGAATAGATTGGTGCAGTCTCTTTCTCGGCACGGTAAAGATGTGATTTAAATGGCAACAAAAGCTGCTAGTGGCTTTTTTTTTTTTTAATCTTAAAAATTAATACGAACTTTGCACTGGCCTCCAAAGTTTCCTTTTTTGGAAGATTACCCCTAAGGAAGTACACGGAGTAACCCTAGATTTCAGGTACCCACCGCAGGTCCTTCCGGAAGGGGTGTGCTTTCCCCAGTGGGAGGGTTCCCAAAACGTGATGGAAGAAACGCCTCGGGCAGCGATGTGGCCTTGGCTTGGGAGCTGCTTAGATGCTGGGGACTCTCCTGCTCTCAAGTGCAGTCTGCCTTGGTGCTTTATCTCTAGACCCACTGTCTTTTCCCTGTGAGAGTTTTGGAAAGTGGGACAAAGAGTTTGGGGCAAGGCTGACGAGAGAGTAGAAAAACTGTGAATCTGCTGGAGCTTTTACCGTAAACTCAGAGTGCACCAGGTAAAAGGACGTCATCACCTGTCCTGTTTCCTTGTTCTTTGTCTCCAGACAACTCACAACTTAAAGGCAAATTGAATTTCTCTTTCCTAAAGGGAAAAAAAGTTAATATTAGAAGCATTAGATCCAAAACATTTTAAAAACCTTTATTAGGCTCAGCTTGTAATCTTTATTAACAAACCATAAATTGAAGTCATTAAAGTTTTTTTAATTGGTTGTAAGTAAGATTTTATCAGAGTTTTGACAGTTCCGGTACTGCCAGTAAGATGTGAGATCAGTAGCCGCAGAACGCTTGGGTTTGGCAGTCTACAACTGAGGAGCCATTCTTTGATAGTGGAAGCCTAGTTAGAGGCTGGTATTTAGGCTCAAACACAAAATCCCCAGTGCAAATGTTTCATGCCATTTTTGTTCTCAATTTAAGAAAGTTCAGCGTGCAAAGGGAGGAATTTGTAAAGCACTTTCATACCATATGTCCAGCTAAGTACTATTTTTTTCATTTTGCAAGAGGTTTTTGTGTACTGTCCCTTTAAATTATGTGCATCCTCTAAATTTTGTACCAAGAAAGTGGTAGAATCATTTCCAAACAAAGAAAAAAATGGACATGTGTTCTTCTTGGCCACAGTGAGCGTCTGAGTGTGGTATACCGGTTCTGTGAATTCCCAGGAACATGGCAGGAGTCCCTAGAATCAAAACTACTTTTAGAGGGGCTGGGGATTTAGCTCAGC
>NW_004955439.1:10211657-10233207 GCF_000276665.1 Chinchilla lanigera
AAAAAAAAAAAGAAAAAAGAAAAAAGCATAGATCAAGGAATTTACTGAAACCGAGTAGGAAAAGTTTTTTCATTGCCACAGTCTTAGATTGTACAGCTAACCTTTAGGAAATTTCTACTTGTCAAGTTTTGGTATAACAGAATATTCACAATTACCTGAAACTGTGGCTACTAAAATAGTCCTCCTTTCCTAACTATGTATGGAGGTGAAGCAGGGATTTCCTCAGTGCTCAGTGGAGACAGACACCACCACAAGATAAAAGAGCAAAGCCTGGGTCAAGCTGTCTTCTATTACAGAGTACAAAAATACAAAGAGGGCCGGGGATATAGCTCAGCAGTACCAAAAAAAAAAAAAAAAATACAGAAGTTGCTGCTTCATTATTTTTGTTTTTAAAAATCATTTTTCATGAAAATGTTATTACTGTGTAATAGGTTATTTTTAATTGAGTTAATATTTTTACATTTTTGTTTTAATTTCTAATACTGTATATGTCAATAGTTATGCGTAATCTATATAAGACAGAAGTGCCTTGGTGCCTTTCAGTAATTTTAAAGAGTATAAAAGGGTCCTAACACCCAGAAACTTAAGACACCCTGTGCTAAAATATGAAAATGCATTACTTAATTAAGACTGAGTTAAACACAGTTGGAATTATCCTGAATAGACTTATAGGTGATTATATTTTGTTCATATTAATCAAGTAAATCATATGGTATATAAAAAAGGAAAGCAGTCTCTACCTGCTGAGTTAGTAGAGGCAGACTAGGTTTCTAATTTTTGCTGAGTATGATCATATGAAGGCTTTACCTTTGGAATTATCACTTTAATTTCAACTCCTTATTGGCCTTAAATCTCTAACATACTTGTACTTGACGCCTAAAATGTCCCTGACCTGCCTCATGACCCTAACTTACATTCAGAAATTGAAAACTAATTTAAAGATAAACATAATAAGCAAAATATAATTGAAATGACAGATCTTCATTTACAAATGCACACTTCATTTCCAGTGTGAAAATGAATGCTATGAGTTGATGCCCTTCACTTTCTATTGACTGTAAAACAGGGTTGATTTAAGAAGTGTTGGGGGGCAGGGAAAGAAATGTTAGGGGAAATGTGCCAGCCTGTCATCACAGCCAAATAAGATGCATTTCCTACCTGAGAAATGGGCAGTTTTAAAATATATTGATGCCCAGCATGGTGGCACAGACCTGTAATCTCAGCGTGTGTGAATTTGAGGCCAATCTGAACTACGTAGTGAACTACATAGTGTCTCAAAAAAAAAAAAAAAAAATTGAAATTGAGATGATCCTCATGTACCTTTACTTCATGACCCCTCCAACATTAATACTACTAATTGAAAAGGCAATTTCTATCCAAGAAAGTGTCTAAACTACTTGAAAGACTCTATCCTCCTTGTGAGCAGTGCTGCTTCTGTTACTTATCTGTCCTGTGCATTACAGCGTTCGTTTATGCATCTGTATAAAATCGAGGACTTCAGAGAACCCTTTTATTTATTTATTTTTTTGGTACCAGGAATTGAACTCAGGACCTTGTGCTTGCCAGGGAGGCACTTATGCCACTGAGCTGTGTCCCCGGCCCCAGAGAACCCTTTTTAAAAGTGCCTTTAAAATGGGTCACCTCAGTGGTGTTTAGTATCTTCCAAGAGCTATTATTGCTGGAAAGTGAAATCATCAATTCGAAGAAGCTGTCTAGGTCTTCAGTTCCACTGAAAGTGAAGCAAGAACTAAGTTGTCAAAATATGTGATAATTTGTGTCCCAACTCCAAAGATGAGTAACTTGCTTAAGCACCAGCCCAGTGGAAGCTGGAAACACCGTGGACAGTGATGCTCAGGATCCCGTTAGCAAACGTGAAGGCAAACACCAGAGCATCAGGGCTGAGGTATAGCTGAGCAGTGGAGCACTTGCCTGCCATGTTTGATCCCCAGCAGGGACGGGGATGGGTATTAGATCATTGATACGGTGGCACCTCGTTAACGAACTGGAGTCTTTCCGCGGGTTCTGGTTGCAAACCAAGTTGGATGAGAGCCAAATCAAATTCAGTGGTCGGGTGCAATGTTGACTATATGGGACAATTGGATTTGGTTCCCCTTCAGTTCAGTTTGTGACCAGAATCTTGGAGAAAGTCGAGTTTGTGAGCTGAGGTACCGCTATATTTGGCTTTAGAAAGTGCTTTGTACTTATTTTGGCATGAATGTCTTACCTTCTCAGAATTTACTTAAGGAGAAAGCTTTATACACATACATGTACATCATGAAGGCATTATCTAAAAACCCTTTCAAGAGCCCTCCTGGGCGTGGTAGTACACCCTGTCATCCCAGCCCTGGAGAAGCAGAGGCAAAAAGACCATGAGTTTGAGCCCAGCTTATACTGCATATCCAGGTCCTGCCTCGAAAACAAAAAAACTCCCCTTTCCTTCACTACCTTTCCCAGTCCCGCTCCATTTAGCATTGTAGTTTAGGAAAAACAGGTAACTTCTTACACGGCTATTCTAAGTTCCATTTAACAGTCGTAAATGGTGGAGATTTTGTGTAGGTCTTGAGTGTCCCATCTCATTGCTGGCCCTTTGTGACTAGGCTCCGTAAGGACTGAGTGCTGTGTGGAGCCAGGCACGTAGCACACAGCGTGACCCTCCACCCAGAAGACAGGCGTTAGTCCTGGCTTCCTTGTTTATCACATGAACCTCTCTGACTATGGTGCAGCATCGGGACGCAGCTCTGGAGCCAAAGAGCGTCCCTTCTCTGAGACTGTCAGACCCCAGAGCGGTGCACTCCACATCCTCTGCATTCTGGCTTGGGCCCTCAACGGTGGCACATTCATTATGCACTTGTCTGCTAATTTGGGAGTCTGTCCTTGTCCCCTTGTGGTGGAGCACTACCCACTACCCAGCTATGCCAGTAAGAAGCCTAGGAGTCATCTGGGATGCTTTGATCCTCTCTTTAACTGATGTACCAGCCAGGCCATGGATTTTTTTATCTTCTGGGTTTTATCTTTTAATATGGTTGGACTCTTTCAACACCTTCTTCCTCTCCCTTGCTGTCCCTACCTCCAAGCCCCTGTGTCTCTTCTAGGCCACTGGAATGTCTGCCTCTGCCATTCTTGACCCCACCTTCCCAGTCTGGTTTGCAGATCAGAGGTCTTTGCCTTGGGGACATCCCACTGTGTCACAGGTTTAAAATCCCTTCCGAGGTTTCCCATTGTTTTTAAGATAAGGTTGCCTCATTCTTCAGGCATGCTTTGCTCTTTAGGGTCCTGGTAAACTCTGAAGGACTATTCAAGACTTAATTAACTAGCATAAAGACACTCCAGGTGACGTTTTTAAATTGATGAGACTCTTAGGTCAGTCTAGGACAATGATGGCGAACCTTTTAGAGACCAGGTACCTAAGCTCCAAGCTGAAACTCATTTATTACAAAGTGCTAGCACTGCAATTAAATCTGAATGCTCCCTGCTGGGGCAACTTGGCTCACACACTAACAGAAAGAACTGTGTGTGCCCACTGCGGCATGCATGCCATTAGTTCACCACCACTGGCCTAGGATAAAAACTTAACTTTTTACCCCAAATCATCCAGCTAGTCAGAGTGCAGACTATGGAACTCAGCATTCCCTTCTCCGAACATCTAGTTACGGTTTACTTAGCAAATGTTCGACACTGTTCCAAGCAACCTGCTGTGCACGTGGAGTGAACAAGTAAGTGATACAGACTCAACGTGTGCTTTCGAAGCATCAGGCCGTCTACGTGGCAGAGTCACCGGTGCTCTGGGGCAAGGATAGCTTCCTGCTCTTGAGGGGCAAGTGTGTGAGCGCATGTGTGTGAGAGAGCGAGCACGTGTGTTTGTGTGAGTGCCGTGCGTATGTCTTTGGACGCCTGCATGTGGCAGTGGTTAGTTTCTCTGAAAGCATGTTTCACAGGTTCAGAGCAGAGGTTTCAAGCCCCTGCTTAAATGAGCCCCTCTCCTGACCATGGAGAGTAAACAAGAGGCAGCTAAGTGCACAGCTTTGGGAGGAAGACCTCGGGACTGTATGCATAGACTGTTAGGAGCCAGATCATGGCTTGGGAGGTCGGAACCTTCTGGGGAAAGAAAGTGCCAGTCCTCAGCTCACCCAGAAGTTCCAGAGCAAAATAATGGTGTCAGTGTGTCTGTGATCAGCATACCTGGATGAAACCTGCTAGGCAGGTGGGGTAAAACAACAATGATAAAGATTCAGTGTGGGGGCTAGGGATTTAGCTCAGCAGCAAAAGCACCTGCCTGGCAAGCGCAAGGTCGTGAGTTCGGTTCCCAGTACCGGAGAAAAACCAAAAACAACAAAAAAAGATTCAGTGTGATGAAGCAGACTGGTCTAGGTACTGTGAAGATCACCGAGCTGGGGCTAGGAACTTAGTTCAGTGGCAAAGCACCTGCCTGGCAAGCGCAAGGTTGTGAGTTCAATTCCTGGTACCGGAAAGAAAAAAAAAAAAAAAGATCACCAAGCCAACAGGCTGTATCAAAAAAAATAATTAGGTAGGCACTTTAATGTCATAAAGATTTGATGTAATTTGTTTCATTAGGAAAAAAATTATTTTATATACTGAATATAGTGCTAACTGCCCTTCCTCAGGGAGGAGATAATGATGCGTCCTTTCTACCTACTTATGCACCAGAGTTCCCCAGCCCTATAGGGTTTGTGAAGAGCTTATGCTTTGGCTTTTGAAGTAGAGAGAGCAGTACTCCAGGACCCCAATTTAGAGATTTATGTTTCAGTAAGTGTGAAACCCAAGAGTCTGGAACCCCTTAGTGTGGATTGGCACTGTAGCAGGATGGTGAACCTTTAAGAGACGAGGGCCCAAACTGCAACCCAAAACCCACTTATTTATTGCAAGGTGCCAACACTGCAGTAAGCCTAAATACTGCGGTTCTAGTTTAGATAAAACAGCTCATACATTAACGTCTTTTGTTTTAAAACAAAAACAACAGGTAAGCCATAGGTTCACCACCTTTGCCCTACAGTATGTAGTGCAAAGCGAGAAGGGCTAGGTTATCTTCCTGGCGGCAGCAGGAAGTCACAGGAGGAGGTCAGGCTGGAGGGTAGCGTCCGCTTTGCCCTTCGAGGGACCACTGGGGCATTGGTGTGTGGGTGGACTGAGGCGGAGATGGGAGCTGAGCTGGGTGTACAGCAACAGTGCATGTGAAAGAGGCTGAAAGAAATGGCCGCTGAGGCTAAGCTGGGATTGGCGACCTGTGCCAGGTTGGCATTGTCCTTTGGGGAGGTTACTGGAAGAGGACTGGGTGTTGAGCTCACTTTTACCTAGCCCGGTGGTGGCGAACCCTTAGGAGGGCTCAGTGGTAACAAAACAGCTGGCTGCAGCACGCGTGCCGTCAGTTTTCCACCACTCACCTAGACCTAGTTTCCCGTTCCTGTGGGGCCTGCAGAGAGAAGTGGGTTGTGGACGCGACACGGGAGTGATTGCAGCCTGAAAATTCCCGGGAGGAGAACAAAGTGCAGCAGCCAGAAGTGAGACCAAAACCCAGAAGGAACCGCCTAGATACCAGAGACAAAGGGTTTATTACAGCAGGAGCAAGGATGCGAAATCCACGGACAGGGCGAGTGGGCTACAAAGTCCGCACGAGGTCTTGCATGACCCTAGCCATTTCAGCAGAGGGGGCTGGGGAGCAGTTGGTGGAAGTAGGAAGGGGAGATGGTGAAGAGGGGTAGCCTTGTCCTCAGCCTGCAGGGCCTGTGGCCTGTTGTGCAAGTTTCATGACAGCCCCTGAGGAGGAGAGAGACATAGAAAAGGGCAGTTTTGTGCGCTGGGCATGACGGAGCTGCCCTGACACGCTCCTGGCACCCTTCTCCACCCTGTCCCGCCTTCCCCCAGGCCAGTTCACATATCTAAGACCAGGGGGGTGGTTTTCATTTTTCCCTGAGAATTATTTTTTGGTCTTCAAAATAGGATGTTTTAAGCCAGGCATGGTGGTGCACGCCTGTAATCCCAGCACTCGGGAGGCTGAGGCAGGAGAATTGTTGTGAGTTCAAGACCAGCCTGGACTACAAAGTGAGCTCAAGGCCAGCCTGAACTGCATAGGGAGACCCTGTCTCAAAAAGACCAAAAAAAGATGTTTTTAAAAATAAGTCTGTGTATTTACCCCCATGTGAATTTGAATATGCAACTTGTGCTGTTTTTCCTCCTTTCTATTTTGTGTTTTCATTTCTCTGAGAGTACTGCACATGTGTTCTTCCTTCTGTATTTGAATATTGTGTGTGTCTCCGGGACTGAGAGGAGAGAGAGATCACTGAGATGGATTCAAGCCAGGCATGAGGGCTCACAAGGATCTCAAGTTCAAGCCCAGCCTGGGCAATTCAGTGAGCCCCTGTCTCAGAAAGGGACTAGAGATGTAGCTCAGTGCAGGGGCCCTGAGTTCAATACGAGGTACCTCCCTCCAAAAAGAAAAAAAAAAATCGGCATTTTTATCATGGCTTCACTCCTACAGTCTGAATATAGAAATACGTTTATGTTGCCTTGCTTCTGGAAAGAAAGTGAGCCATACTTTTTGCTGTGTCGGAGACCATATTATTTATGCCCATTCATGTAAAAACCAAAATCCTCCTACAAAATACTGAGAAAGGGCCAGGGATACGGCTCAGTGGCACAAGCACCTGCCTGGCAGGTACAACATCCTGAGTTCAATTCTTGGTACCAAAACAAACAAAAACAATGAAAACATTGATAAAATTGCTGACATGAAAACATAAAATTACATATATCAAAAATCTTCGACCTTGGGCCGTAGGTCAGTGGTAGAGCTCATGCTTAGTATGTTTAAGGCCAAGCACCAAGAAATAAGCCAAAGCTCTGTAAACAAAATCAAAACAAAGCCAGGCATGGGATCACATGGCCCAAATCCCAGCACTCTGGGAGACAGGCAGGAGCATTGCAAGTTCACATCCTACCTGGGCAGTTTAGTCTAAAAATAAATGGGTTGGAAATGTAGCTCGTACAAAGACTCTGGATTGAATCCCCAGCACAAAAAAAAAAAAAAGAAAAGAAGAAAAAATATTAGCAATATATGTGAAACAGTAAATTTTGTGTATGTACATTGGGTTTTATAGATCAGTATAAAAAATGAGAAAAATGGGTAGAGTTCATGAAGAGATATTAAAGAAGGTAGAAATAGTCAATATAAAATGTACTTCATTATCATTAAATTTGTAGAAACTAAAAGACTAATTTTAGCAAAGACTCGGAAGTCTTTGGAGACAAGTAGTGAGGCACAGGTGTGGTAATGCAGACCTGTAATCCTGCCACTCAGGGAGGCTGAGGCAGGAAGATTGCACATTCTGAGCAATTTAGCAATTTATTGAGACCCTTTCTCAAAATAGTAAATGAATGAATGAATAAATAAATGAACGAATGTGCTGGGAATGTAGATCCTTGTGAATGTCCTGGGTTTCACCCCAGTACCAATAAAAGATAAAAATAAAGAAGTAATGCCCAGTACTGGCCAGAGTACTGGGAAACGTGGGAGTGGGGAGTGTAAAGAGCTCTCATATTTTGTGTGTCCAAGGTCTTTGAATCTTTCACAAAAGGTGTATGTGCTTACAAATCTCCATGCCACAAACAAAGCGCTCAGTACGGACCAGCTGTTCCCATCGCTGTTATCAACCAGCAGAATCACTAACTTGTGCCTAACGCTGTTGCGGGCCAAGACACCTAAAGATGTGAGGTGGGGAAAAAAAGATGCGGGGTGGGAAGCTGCCTAGAAGCTGCCGAGGCCTGAGCGGACTCGGAGTGTGTGGTGGGACGCACTATAGCTGGGCCTCCTCAGTTTATATGCCTTCTGGTAGAGAAAGGCAGGTTAATATGATGGAGAGAGACATGCTCTTTTTTTTTTTTTTTTTTGTCTTATCAGGACAGGATCTTGCTATGCAGTTCAGGGTGGCCTTGAGCCCCCTTTGTAGCCCAGGCTGGTCTTGAACTCACAGTGATCCTTCTGCCTCACCCTCCCCAGTGCTGGGATTACAGGCATGCACCGCCACACCCAGGATGGAGACATATTCTGACAGTTGACAGAAACCACCCTTGCAGACAAGTGTGGAGACCAGGTTAGAGCGGTGTCTCTCTGTAATCTCAGTTACTCCAACCTGGCACCATCTCTGTCTTTTATCATGAACGCTATGCTTTTGCTGTGTCCCGCCTTTCTAATCCTAGTGGTAAAATCTATATCCTGTTTGCCCAGTGTCCCCAGTGGAAGCCTCTTACAGAATTATAGCACTGGCTGGGCTTGGTAGTGTACACCTATAATCCCCGCCCTGAGGCTGAGGCAGGATCACTGCAAGTTCAGGTCAGTCTGAACTACATAGTGAGACCCTGTCTTTTTTTTTTTTTTGTCTTTTTTTTTTTTTTAAGGGTAAGAAAATTTATTGGAGAAAAATAACGGGGAATGGGAATAGCTCCTGAGAGATAGAAGGGGTCCCAAATTTGTTGCCCGAGACCCTTTCTTAAAAAAACAAAAGCAAAACAAAACTGTAGGATTGTGTAGTACCACAGCCAGGGCATTGACCTTGACACGGTTGAGCTGGGAACCATATTCACCTGTTCTCTCCCAAAAGTCTGTTCTTTCTTGTTTCCAAAAATACTGCATCAAAAGGATCACAGTGTGGCGCCTTTAGGAATTAGCCTTTCTCACGGAGCGCAGTTCACACGAGCTGTGTGAGTCAGTATTCATTTCCTCATTGGCAGAGCAGCTTTCCACATAGGCGCATTAGCGCGTGTCCCAGCTGTTCAGCCATGGAGGACGCGGGTCCTTTCTAGTTTGTGACCGTTGGGAATGAAGCTGCTGTGGACATTAGTATACAGGTTTTTCTGTGACATAAATTGTAATTTTTCCAGAATAAACGTCCAATATACAGTTAGAGGGTCATATGGTAATCATGTTTTGTTTAAGAAACTGTTTTCCAGAACAAACGTACCATTTTACATTCCCGCGCGCGATAAAGGCGTGATCTCGAGTTCACGTTCTCCTCGGCATTTGGTGCTGTGGCGGTGTTTGCACCAGCCGTCCTGACAGGTATGCAGGAGTAGTGTGTCTTTAATCTGCGTTTTCCCTGGTGGGTAATGATGGCGAACGTTTCCGTTCGTTGATTTGCCCTCTGTGTATCCTCTCGGGTAAAATGTCTCAAGTCTGTTGCACCTGTTTAAATTTGATGGATTTTTTCTGTAGAGTTTTAAGCTTTCTTCATATATTGCAGATGCTAGCCTTTGTTGGAAGAGTACTTTGCAGAGTTTTAAGATACTTTCTCCTAGTCTTCGTGTTTTCATCCATTCCGCTTTTCATCCAGAATCTTTCACAGCACAAAGTTTTTACTTTTAATGAAGTCCACTTTATCATTTGCTCATTTTGTGCAGTCTACCTTTGATTTCAAGTGTAGAAACTCTTTGCCTAGACTTAGATACTGAAGATTTTTTCCGAAGTGTTTTAGCTTTTTAGGTTTTTGTTGTTTTGAGACAGGGTCTTGTTTTGTAGCCCAGGATGGCCTCCAGCTGGTATTATCTTCCTGCCCCAACCTCCCAAGCGCTGGTATTACAGACATACCTATCAAATCCAGCCAAATGTTTCATGGTTTTGTGTTTTCAGTTTAAGACCATGATACACGTTGGGTGTGGTGGCACACGCCTGTAATCCCAGCACTCAGAAGGCTGAGGCCGGAGGATTCCTGTGAGTTTGAGGCCAGCCTGAACGGCACAGTGAGACCTTGCCTCAAAAAAAAAAAAAAAGACCATGATACAGTTTGCGTTAATTTATATGTAAGGTATGAGATTTAAGTCTGTTGTTTCTTCCCTTCTGTCCCTCCTTCCCGTCTCTTCCCTGCCCATGGAGTCCATTTGATCCAGTGCTGTCTATTGAAAATTCCTCCGCTGAATTGCTTTTGTGACTAATTAATCCTGTGTGTTTATGTTGGTCTACTTCTGGGTTCTCCATTCTTTTGCACTGGTTTGCATACATGGGTCTCTGCCAATACCACAGTTTTTAATTCTGTGCCAGTATAGTACATCTCAGAACCGGATGGACCAATTTTTTCCCACTTTAATGTTTTTTTCTAAAAATTGTTTTAACTATCCTAATTTCCTCGCCTTTACATGTACATTTTATATATACATCTTGTCTAGATATACAAAAAAACTTACTGGAATTTGATAAGAATTATGTAAAATCTATATGTCAAATTGGGGAAGATTGATACCTTCGCTATACTAAGTTTCAGTATCCATAAATATAGTATGTCTGCCCACCTATTTAGGATTTTATAAGTACTATTAGTAGAAAAGGAACGTTTTAGGGATTGGATGAACCGGGCAGTGTCAGGCAGCTTCCCTGCTGTAAACAGGTTCAGGCTGGGAGTGGTTTGCTGGTCTATGAGTCAAGGAAATCATAGGGTTTGGAATTGGAACATTCAGATTTAAATTTCGTCTCCGCCACCTTCCAGGTGGAAGGAGGCAAATCACGCTGTCTCTCCTAGCCTGTTTCCTCTAGGAGGCAGGAAAAAGCCAGAGGCCAGACCTGCTCCCTCACTGATGGGTGTGAGGAGGAGAGAAGGAGGAGAGTGGGTGTGTGCCTTTGCACCCCTGGAGGAGGTCACCCCAAATTTAGTTGAGATGCGCCCTGCCTTGCTGTGACTCTAACTGGTACTGTAATTGATCTGTCTCCTTGGAGAACTGACCAAGCTGTGATGGGTCATTAGAATTTGCATTGGGGATCTTTAAAAAACTGATCCAGGACTATTTGCTGTGCTGAGCACCAATGCTTGAAGGTAGACAGCCTGGGTTCCTTTCCTGGCTTCTCCACGCACCACCTGGGCACAGCCCAAGCCCAAGCTACCCTCCGTGGCGTCACCTCCGACTGGAAGACTGAGTTCATTTGTGTACCGTGATGACCAGTGCGGCGCGTGAGCTGTGATGCCACGTTAGCTGTGATCGTTACTGTTGGGGACTAGAAAGGACACATTCTTATTTATGAACCAACTTGCTTAAAAATAAAATTGTTTACTTTGCAGATTTTTTTAAAAATGGATTTGACCAACCATGGACTTATTCTACTGCAGCAGTTAAATGCACAGCGCGAGTTTGGGTTCCTGTGTGACTGCACGGTTGCCATCGGCGATGTGTACTTCAAGGCACACAAATCTGTTCTTGCCTCATTCTCCAATTACTTTAAGATGTTGTTTGTCCATCAGACCAGGTAACTAACGTGGTTGGTGATAATATAATGACCGCGGGGCCCCTCTTCCCGTCATCCAGGCCCTGGGTCTCTGCCTCGCCCTAGGCTCCTGGATGACAGCACCTTGTGGCTGGCCCGCCCCTCCCCTCTTGGTCACTTGCTTCTGTAGCACCTGAGAGTCACACACTTGCCACTCCACCAGCCTGCCCCTTCACACAGCACACTGAGTGTCACCAGGCCTGTCTGAGACCAAGCCAGCTGCAGACCCCCGCAGCCCCTCGCGGGACTTCCATTGTATTCGTGCCTTCTACTCTGATAAGCCTGAGGGCCTGGGTTCCCCAGGAGCTCTTCTTCGCTCTCTTGAAACAGCTCTGTACCTGTGTTCTGCTCTCTTTCCATCTCCTAAGTATCTTAAAGAAAATAACCTCTTGGTATCCAGGGAAAATGATCTTCCTCTTTCCTTTGTGTCCTTCTCAGTTTTTATTCTGTACTCTGTACTTTGCATCCCTTCCCTTCACCCCGCCCCTGACCCTGACCCTGACCCCGCCCCTGACCCTGCCCCCGCCCCTGCCCCACCAGTCTGAGGGGGAGGCGCCTCCCTGGGCTGCGATGTCACCTGCCATCACCTGCCATCCGAGTCCAGGAGCTGTTCTCTGGCTCACTGTGCAAGTTCCTAAAAGCTGCCCGCACCTGGGCGCCTTCCTCCGTCCACACGCTCCCTGGCCCTGTGCGCTGCAGCTTCCTCCCCAGCACTCCAGCGGAGTCGGTGGAGTCGGGTCTCAAAGGCCACTCCTGCCCCAGCGCCATGGTCTCTCCCTCACTCTCATCCTGTCTCAGCAGTGCCTGCTACCCTGGCTTCTTCTGAAGTCGTTGCCACCTGCATTTGCAGAGCGTCTGCCCTGGGCACTGGGCCGCCTGAGCTCTCGTTGTGGGCTCTCGGCGCTCTCCTGTGCTTTCACTGGGTCTTGTCTTTGCAGCTGGAACCGACCCCCTCACTGTTTCTGTCTCCAGAGCCCAGGCCGCCTGCTGTTCATTTATAGCTGAAGGTGTCCCCCTTCCCCATGGGACACGGCTGAAACTGAAGTCACACACACACACCCATTTTCTTGTCACTGAGTAACTCATGCTTGAAATCTCTTCCGCATATTTTATCAGTCCCCAGGTTATCTTTACTTCAGAATACCTTTCGCTTTTCTCTTTTTCTTCCTTTGCTCACTTCTATTTTCTTTTCTTTCTTTTTAGAACCAGGAATTGAACCCCGGGCCTTGCACTTGCCAGGCAGGCACTGCCCCTCTGAGCTACATCCCTGGCCCTCCATTTTCTTTATTTATTTTTTTATTTTTATTTTTTTGAGACAGTGTCTTGCTATGCAGTTCAGGCTGGCCTTGAGCTCACTTTGTAGCCCTGGCTGGTCTCAAACTCACAGCAATCCTCCTGCCTACAGGCGTGCGCCACCATGCCCAGCCCTCCATTTTCTAATCATTCATTTTCCACCGCCCATGAGATTGCATCCTTAAGTACTGCCCTGTGGTGTGCCTTTGATCAAAGTAGCTAGGTTGTGTGAGTCCTTTGATCAAGACGCGCCTCACATATCAAAATACTGTTTAGGCTCCTTATCCTGTTGTTCAGGGCCCCTCTGGGACGCCACACACATCCTCACCTTGACCTGACCTGCTCTCACAGCATGCTCGCCTGAACACATTTGCTGGTACTGTGCCTGCTCCCTGAGTTCCCACTCACACCCCTCCCAGGCCACCTCCTCCTCAGTCAAGTGCACAAAAATTCAGAAGTGACCTCTTCCTCTCTTGTGGATCGTAGCATTTCATTTGTAAGTTTCTTGAGGGCAGAAGCTGGGATTTACAAGTCTTGGTGGACACAGAAAATAACTGAGCAGTGCACACATACAGGAGAGCCCCTCGACAAGCATCTGAAGGGGCAGAGCGGCCGGTGACAGGATGACGGGCAGGCTCATCCTCGTGTAAGGAGGCACGCTGCACGACAAGGATGTGTCTCAGCCGCAGTGCAGCCAGTGTGCATGAGGCCCTGGCGCCATCCCCAGTGCTCCCCGGCCCAAGGAAAGCGCTCTTTAACTTCATCATATTAAAGACTTGGTGGCTGAGGAGGGCTCTGTGTTTAATAAGCTCAGTACAGTGAATTAATTATGTGGTCCCCAAAATATTTTCATTTTGAGAAATAGAAGAAGACAGTGTAATTGGTTTTAATTAGATGCAAGATTCTTAATTACAGGACAAGGAATAAATGCCTACCAAGAGGACATAAGCTTTGTGTCAGGGAGCCCCGAGGTTAAGCAGGCGTGTGTATGTGTGTGTGCACCAGAGGTGACACGTGCACTTGGGTGGCCTCCTGGTGGCCACCTCGTGCAGGTTCCAGGCTCACTGAGGCATGCACAGGGCGAGACCAGGGATGTTTAATCACCTCCTGTGAGAGGCTCAGTGACCATCCCCTGGCTGGCCACACAGAGACCGAGCACACAGCTGAATCTTCCTGAGTTTTCATGTCCTTTAGTTTCCACTAGATGTCTCTGTTGTGTCTGCAGACTTTGAAATCTCACAAATAAATACAGCTTCTGAAGGGCAGCCCTGGGCCAGCCCAGCCTTCCAGCAGTGCTCAGCATCGCCAGAAAGTCCTTACAAGGAAAAACTGAGTGTGGCGATGGCTGTGAAGGTTTATGCAGAAGGGCTTCTAGCTACACTAGAACGGCATTCGCTTTGCTTCTGTGTACGAGCGAGCTACTGTAGCATCTGCAAGTCCGGCCTCAGGCGGGACCGTGCCATAGAGGTCGGGAAGGAGCCAGAGTCTGGCCCACAGCAGGTGAGTGGCGCGGAGCGGGCGAACTGCCTGGGAGTGAAAGCACTGGAGAACTTACCACCTCCCAGCCTGAGCCCCACCTGTTTCTGTGTGTGTATGTGTGTGTGTGTGTGTGTGTGTGTGTGTGTGTGTGAGGGGGTGTGCATGGGAATCTGCTTTTTAAAAAAAAAAATTTAAGCCAGAATAGATTGATGTGTTCAGACCTCCCTGGCCCAGGAGTCCTCCTCCAGGCCTGGCGGAGTATGGACTGTGGGCGCCCCGCTCTTTCCTGGCTTTGCCATCAGGGACTGCACAGCGTTGCTTAAAACTTGAGAGGTTTGCTGTCCAGTGCCATTCACAAGCAGTACACAGGACAGCGGTCCCACCACAAGGGCGAAACGACAAAGCTCACGCCCAGGTTTTCCAGAAAGGGCCTCTGCTGGGTAAGACCTTTCATGGATGCTAAAAGCACGAAACCCACTTCGGATTTCTCCCCTGCTACTTTGCGGGAGAGGAGAGGTGGCTGTGGAGCGTCATAACTATCCCTTCCTTCATGCTGAGAGCCAGGGAGCCTGAGTACCAAGTCCATCGCCAGACTGCGGGTAACTTAGATCTCTCAGGGCCTAGGTTTCCCAGCCTTGAGCCTGGAAGGGTCCCTCCAGTCTGCACTTTACCTGGGAGGAGGTTGTGTACATTACCAAAGTCACCTCACCACACATAATCCCTGAAGCTTTTGATGACTGAATTCACCTACAGCATCTAAACACGTTGTGCTCTGCACATACTTTTGTTTGGAACACAACTTATGTTTAAAGGGAAGACCACCTGTATTTGCATTCCTGTTTCAGATAGCGTAGTACTCTAAAAGAATATAAAAGACCCAAGTAAAGATATGTACCATATGTGTTTTTTAAAAAAGAAAAGAAAACTAGTTATATTTATTCCTCCTTTGAACTCTCAAGGGAATGCTAGTTTTTATGCCTTATTTTTGTTCTTTGGCTTCCATACTTTGAATTCAAACTTTTGTCCGATGATTATTTATATGCCGTCTTCTTAAAATATACATCTTAACAGCTATCCAGGAATAGCTCAAACTGTCCTGTCAGGAGTCTGTTAAAGTTACTTTGTTCTTTTTTTTAATAGAATACAGTGTTAAACTTAGAACAGGGCATACTGTTTATATTTTAGCATATTGAAAAATATTCGTTAATATGCCATGGCAGGGCATAGTGGTGCATGCCTGTAATCCCAGCACTAGGGAGGCTGAGGTAGGAAGATTGTTGCGAGTTCAAGACCAGCCTGGGCTACAAAATGAGCTCAGGCGAGACCCTGCTCAAAAAGACAAAAAATTTATTTTTGTTGATAAAATGAATATGGTTGCAAAAATAGCCCAAAGAGTTACAAAATCTTGGTAAGCTGGGTGTGGCAGCAGGAGAATAGAAGGTGTGAGGCCTCCCAGGGCAACTTGGTGAGACCTCACATCACAGTAAAAAAAGAGCTGGGGACATAGCTCAGTGGTAGAGCACTTGCCTAGTGCAAGGCCCTCTTTTTGGTCCCCCAAAATTTCTTCATATTCTAAAGACATTGTAGGAAGCATCTGAAAAATCACTGTCTCTAGAATAAGCTCCTGGTGGGTGATCATCATACTGAACGCTCTGTAGCTGTCCATCTCATTGACTTCCAGGGTTGCATGAGAATTTCCGTCATCACTGCGGTGGTCTGAGGACAGTGCCATCCTGGGGACCTCTTCATTACCCACTGCGTGCTCGGGATGCTGCTCCTGAAGTGATGCACGGAGTAGTCTGAGGTGCAGGAAATGACCTGTACCACCCGCTGCCGCAGATAAATCACTGAGCTCTTGGGACCTCATGAGGGAACGATGAGCCCCACTGTAGCTGTTTTACTGCTCCGAAGGATCTTGGCGTGATGGCTCTGGAATTAGACAAACCTAGATTCACGTTCCAGCCCCACGACCTCCCAACTCCATGATAGCAAACAAGGCATTGAGCCCTCCACGCCTGCCCCGCCTGGGCACAGGAGCCGCGGGCAGTTCAGTGAGAGCGCTGCTGCTGCTGCTGACGGCATGTTGACCGGGGCTGTCTTTTCCAGATCAGCTTTGAACACCACCCAGCCGTACCTGGGCGGTGCTGCCTTCCCTGCTGTCCTCATCTCTTGCATGCTTCAGCCTTCCTGCTGGAGGGAGCCGCTCCCAGAGGTCTGAGGACAGTTTTGGTGTCCTGCCCTTAGGCCCTTGTTCGTGCTAGGCCCGCCCTCCACGTCAGCTCACCAGTAAAGCCCTTTTCTAATCAGGCAGGTTGTTGATTCACCTCAGAGATCTCCAGCCGGGCTCTGGATGGGGTCAGTCACCCTAGACTTCTAGTGCAAAGCCCTGCCAGGCCAGTGGTCCCAACAGTCCAGCATGGGAAACGTTCTTGTTCATTTGTTCTCCAGGGTCTGTTTTCTCCTTCTTCAGGGTCTGTGTATCATTTGAGACGAGGTTGGCGTCACTCACAGACTTTTCCACTCCTCTCTTTCAGCGAGTGCGTCCGCCTGAAGCCCACCGACATCCAGCCGGACATCTTCAGCTATCTCCTGCACCTCATGTACACTGGAAAGATGGCGCCGCAGCTCATCGACCCCGTCCGCCTGGAGCAGGGCATCAAGTTCCTGCACGCATACCCTCTGATCCAGGAGGCCAGCCTTGCCAGCCAAGGCACCTTTTCCCATCCCGACCAAGTCTTCCCGCTGGCTTCCTCCCTGTATGGCATTCAGATTGCGGACCACCAGTTGAGACAAGCCACCAAGATCAACCCTGTGCCTGAAAAGCTCGGGCGGGACCCAAGACCACAGGCCTCTAGGATGGGCCCGGAGCAGGTGCCGGAGGCCGCGCAGCTGTCTCAGCTGCCCCCAAACCTGGCCCAGGTGAATCGGACAAACATGCCTTCCTCGGACCCCTTGCCCACCTCGCTGTCTCCAGAACTCGTGTCCACTCCCGTTCCTGCCCCTCCTTGCGTAGAGGAGACCAATCTGGAAGCCTCTTCCTCCGACGAGCAGCCCGCGTCCCTCACCATAGCGCACGTCAAGCCGAGCATCATGAAGAGGAACGGGAGCTTCCCCAAGTACTACGCCTGCCACCTGTGCGGCCGGCGCTTCACCCTGCGGAGCAGCCTGCGCGAGCACCTGCAGATCCACACCGGCGTGCCTTTCCCGGCTGGCCCGCAGGGCGAGAGCCGCGTGCCGCTGTCGCTGTGCAGCAGCACCGCCGACCTCGGCAAGGACGCCATGGAGGTGCCCGAGGCGGGGATGATCAGTGACAGCGAGCTGCAGCACATCTCGGACTCCCCCATCATCGACGGGCAGCAGCAGTCGGAGACCCCACCGCCCTCGGACATTGCTGACATCGACAACCTGGAACAGGCCGACCAGGAGAGGGAGGTGAAGAGGCGGAAGTACGAGTGCACCATCTGTGGACGCAAATTCATCCAGAAGAGCCACTGGCGGGAGCACATGTACATCCACACCGGGAAGCCTTTCAAATGCAGCACTTGTGACAAGAGCTTTTGCAGGGCCAACCAGGCCGCCCGCCACGTGTGCCTCAACCAGAGCACCGACACCTACACCATGGTGGACAAGCAGACTCTGGAGCTCTGCACGTTTGAGGAGGGCAGCCAGATGGACAACATGTTGGTGCAGACCAACAAACCCTACAAGTGCAACTTGTGTGACAAAACCTTCTCCACACCCAACGAGGTTGTGAAACACTCATGCCAAAACCAGAATGCGGACGTGTTTGCCCTGGATGAGGGGCGGTCAATTCTCCTAGGCAGTGGGGACTCAGAGGTGACGGAGCCTGACCACCCAGTGTTAGCTTCCATCAAGAAGGAACAGGAAACTGTGTTACTAGACTGAATAGTACTTGTCTTTTTTAAAAACTGTCATTTTTACAAAAACTATCTTCCTTCTCTTCCCTCCATTCAGAACCGTAGTTCTCCATGGCATGAGAGGAGCAGGCCCTCTCCCCGCTCCACCCTCCTCCCAGCCCCCACCCCCACCTCTAAAGGCTTCGTGCATTATAAACCTGGAATCTACCTACTTTCAGTCGGGATATTGGAAAGATAATGGTCAGTAGAACTTATACACTTAAATAGATTTTGAGAAGTTTTAGATTATTCAGAAGCATACTTGGAACTAATGAAGGGTATATGCAAAACAGAACAACTAGGATACAGTTTGGTAAGCTAAAATTATGACTTTCCCTGGGTAATAAGTCTTCCTTTTCAGAAAAAAATAATATCAGAAAGTACAACGTGTGTCTAAGAGGTAATTCTGGGCTCTGTACTATGCAAAATCTGGAAGGGGTGGGGAAACTTTAAACCCAAGAAAATGTTTTCAGTACTTTTATCTTCCAGTTGTCTTATTTCAATGCATCTTTGAGATTATGTCCAGTTAAGAAAAATCACTAGTGAAGAAATCTACTTTATCAAAACATAAAAGACAAGAAGTAATAATGTGATGGCAATCTTAATTTTGGGATAAAACCTGACAAGCTGTGAGTTTGTGTGTTTGTAAAACATGTGGGTACTTCCGGTAAACAGGTGGGTTAATGCACATGCCTTATCTGATTGCTGGCTTCTTTCCAAGATGAACAACAGCAAAATGACAAACGTGGTGTTTGTTTTTAAAATCAGATTCAAAAGAGAGTCTGTACATTGTCTTTCTGAATAGATGTCATTTGCCAGTGGTAAATTTGTTTCAGCGCTAACGTGCTGCTTTTAAATCAGTGTATGTACATACTGGAGAGGAAATGATACAGGAATGCGCCTCTTACATGGAAACTTGAGCAGAAGACGTAACTTTAATGACTTTAAAAGTCAGCACTAAGAGTTTACTGGCAACATTCATTAAAGCATCAAAAGTGGCAATGAGAAATCAGGACAAAAGAATCTAATTGCCAGGGCTGGAGATGGAACTCAGTGGTGGAGCTCTTGCGTAGCGTGCACAAGGCCCTGAGTTCAATCCCCACCCCACCCCAAAAAATTTAAAGAAAAAAAACTAATTGCTATTTGGGGAAAAAACTATTCTCCAGGTTATTTTGTTTCTTGGTTGTTGTTTTTTTTAACATCTGAAGTTTTCTCCAGTGGGCTGAAAATGTAAAAGTTGTCCATTAATATTCCCTGAGGCCGATGAGAGAACGGTCTGACATGATAAAATAGGAGCCAGAAGTAAGGACCGAAGGGGAAAGGGAGGGGAGAGTAGTCGATAGCTATACTGTATGTGTATGTTAAGAACCGAATATCCCATCATCCTGTTATATGTATAGTTGAGTTCTCAGATTTGTAAGTTTTTATACATACTTTCATTGAATAAACAATTAAATGGGCATATGTGTTATCTCCGTGTCTTCATCGACCCAAAGAGATGCAAAAAGGGCAAGTGTGGGAGCACCACACCAGTAGGCATTGTCTGACTGGAAATCCCCCTGCCGGACAGTTCCCTACCCAGAGGGGCACTTTCCACCTGCGTAGACTAAAGAAATTGCTGGCTGCTTTTGGCTATGAAATTACAAGAATCGAATGAGTGAACTCTGAAGAGGCTGGGAACAGTCAGAGGCTGGCCCGAAGTGGGGCCCAGAGATCATCTCACCCAGCTCTTCACAAGGAAGAACGGAGGTGAGGAGATCTTTCCCTGCAGATAACACAAACCGAGATTATTAAATATTGAGTGGTTTCCATTCATTTCATCTTTTCAAAAAAAAAGCTATTCCCCGTCTCCCAACCCAAAAGAGAGCTCTGTGCCACGTTGAGAGTGTGACAGGTAAATAAATCAGGGTGAGCCTGCGAGGCTCTGAGGGACACAAAATGCAACCAAAAGCACAGTCCTGGAGACCAGAAAGTCACGGGTAGCCCACGGGTAAAGAGATGGGTGCAAACAGTGACGCCCACCCTGCCCCCCAATACTGCCTATTCCAGATCCCAGAGGTCAAACATTTAAGTGTCTGATGGCCTCTAGAAAGCTCGGTGGAGAACGTACAGCACAAGTGCCACAACCAGCTCGCTCTCATCAGTGGAAGCCATCTGAACACAAACTCGCCAGGGTCCAACTGGCCTCTCGTTCTAGTTCTAGCGCTGAGTAACACCACTATTAGTTTTTCTTCCCAAGGAGATAATAGCAAGTGACTGATTTAAGCCAGGCGTGGTGGCGCACGCCTGTAATCCCAGCACTCAGGAGGCTGAGGCAGGAGGATCACTGTGAGTTCAAGGCCAACCTGAACTACATAGCTAGATGATCTCAGAAATAAGTGACTCATTTATTTAAAACATGTTGCAAAAAAAAAAAAAAAAAAAAAAAAAAACCTTTTGTAAAGTGTGGTAAGGTTTCACCATAGGAAATATGCTTCAGTGTAGAGAGGGCATTGCTGTTCAAAGGTAGCAGTGGGTTTGGTGCAAGCAGGGAGAATAGAGTGACACCGACCCTCACATAGTCCTAAACCATTGAAGGCAAAGAGCTGAGGTATCCAAAACAAACCCTTCGCACCTTGCAGGAAAAACACGACATTGCTACACTGCAGTAGAAGTGAGCCGTGGGAAGGACGCATCCAGCTGGGGCTTGGGATGGGAGAGGGCGGCCCTTGTACTGTCCACTGGCCGTGAACTCGGACATCTCGTACTAGGTACGTGGCTGATGGCAGCGGAATCGAACTTGTTCTTAATGACAAGTTTCAGGCCCCTCCTAATATTTCAATGGCGTTTGGCTTGGTTTTCAAGCTCTGTTTTGGTTGAGGACATGATTGCTACTCATGATTTGTGGGGAGGTAGTGTTAGGCTTAGATGTCGTTAGGCCAAGTAAAGAGTACTTCCATCTCGATACAGAGCAAGTAATTGTCTCTTCTTAAAGGCTCCTTAAGTAGAACTGCAAGAATATTAATTGTTAGCAGCTCAAAATTAGAATTTTCAGTGTGAAAAAAATAGACCAGGATGAAATAATATTCTTTGGTTTCATTCTCTTCGGGCAGATTACAGTATTTTTGAGCATAAAGAACTTATTAAATTCATGAACCAAGCTGAGAAATGGATAGTAAATAATTGTGCTGTGCTACTGAAATTCCCTGGTCATGAATAAGATGCTTTGTAAAGAACCACTGTTAATCGGAAATCCGAATGGGTAGAGCCTGATGGGTGGATTGGGTGTCTGCCTACCGGGCACATGCATATACAGCTCCTAATTCTCTCTGACATGTCTCCCACTTCTTAGGTGAAAAAACTGAGGCCCAGAAGTGTTCAGTAACTTTTTGTTTGTTTTTTGAGACAAAGTCTCACTACATAGTCCAAGCTAGCCTTAAACTCAAATCAATCCTCTTTCCTCAGCCTCCCAAGTGTTGGGACTGCAGGCGTGTGCAACCATACCTGGCTGTTAAGTAACTTTTCGGAGATTATGCTCCCAAATAGAGACAGTCAGGATTCAAACTCGTGACTTACTCAAAAAACAGTTCTCGGGAAGGAGGACTTCCGGCGCACAGGGAGCCTC
>NW_004955439.1:10235037-10252351 GCF_000276665.1 Chinchilla lanigera
AAAAAAAAAAAAACAGTTCTCTTCTACGTAATATCCAGCAGACCAAGTTTGACTAGCACAAGGCAGCTGCTCTTTTTGGACTAGGGATTGAACCCAGGGCCTTTTGTATGCTAGCCACGGGTTCTGCCACTCAGCCACATCTCTAGCCCTTTTTATTTTGACACAGAATCCCACCAAGTTGCATAGGCTCACCTCCACCTTGAAATCCTCCTACCTCAGCCTCTTGAGTAGCTCAAGTTTTAGGCATGTGCCACCATAACCAACATGACAAACTTGCCTATCATTTAAGAAAAAAGGAAAGCAAGAGTTAAAGAGTAAAAACCATCTGGGCTATTTTTGTGTATGTGTGTGGCGTTAGACCTAAGTTTGTCCAAATGATAAAGGAACAAGGATATTTTCTTGAATATGCAAGCATTTCTATGAGCTAGACATAGCTGGAGGGAAAGGGGTGGGAAAACATCGTCACCTGTTACCCTTTCCATTCTGCTATTAAGGCAATTAATTCACTGAAAGCCATTGTATATCCTTACAGTACCTTGGTAGTCCACAAACTTATGTGCCACAGGATCTGGAGGGTTTGATCAACAAACCACCAGCCCTGCTCTGAAGGGTCTGATGCTAAGAGATGGGATAGGGCCCCCCCCCTAAAAATTTTTGAGACAGGGTCTCATGGTATAATTCAGGCTGGCTTTGAATTCACTATGTAGCCCAGATGGGCTTCAAACTCAGGGCAGTCCTCCTGCCTCAGCCTCCCAAGTGCTGGGATTACAGCCATGCACCACCACCCTCGGCAGCCAAAGAATTTCTAACAGGTTCCCGATTGGGGCTGGTGCCAGGGGCCCTACTCTGAGAACCATGGCATTGCTGTGCCAGTTCTGCTATAGTATCGCTGCACTTTTCCTGGTTCTCCTGGCAGCTCTGAATGATAACACCCAGAGGAGCTAACCAGGGGCAGAAGGGGTCGGTGCCATTCCTGGCATAGGTCTTCCTTCACGGCATGTGCATCTGTCATGAGCACATCTGTCATGAGTTCGTGGTTGAAGGCTCTCTGGCATTTATGCTAAACCTCCCTGATCTCATTCTAAATTTCCTTGTAACCTCTGAGCAGAGAATAAGAATTTATGGGTGGTGGGGGTGGAATCCAAACACCTTAATCATTTCCAGAGGCCACCTGTGCCATCCTCAGTAAAGATCCAGATAAGGAAACAAAGCTGCATTAGTTATTTATTAGCTAAGATCATACAACTTCTTTGCCTGAATTGTAATCCCAGGACCCTGGGAGACTGAGGCAGGAGAATCACAAATCCCAGCCCAGCCTGGCCAACACAGCAACTTAGTGAGACCCAAAAACAAAATTAAATGAAAAGCAAGGTGTAGATGTGGCTTAGCGTGAAGGTTCTGGATTCAGTCCTCAGTACCACCGACCCCTCAATCACTCAACCAGTCACACAATTTCTGCACAGTACAGATCTCCCAGGAACTCTTCTGAACCGCTACACTGCTTAGGAAATCGTAGACCTTTCATTATATTCTTTTCTGTATGTTTTTATTCTTCTCCCCTTTCAGTTACAGATACCCTAAACCAGACAAACGTTGGAAGGCAGCCTGCCGGAGAGAACCAGGAGCCCGAGTAAGGAGGACTGGGGTCCCCGGGGAGGGCCAGGAAGCGGCCCCTCCAAAGTCTGTGCCTTCCTCTCTGGGAGATGTGTTAGCCAGCTGCCAATGCCGGAGACAAGGAGGAAAAGAAGAAAAGTTTCAAGGAAGAGCAGAGCTATTTTTCTGAATCTACCAACACATTCAAGACAGCCGCAGCTCATCAACCATTAGAAAGCCCTAACACATCTTACTATCAGGAAAATCGTGATGTACTTATACCTTCTGAAGAGGACTCGGCAGAGACGGGAGACTGAACCCTAAATCCTTGTGTTTCCGTCACGGGCCAAAATTTGTGCGTGAGATTTTAGGACATGTTGCAAGGATCTGCAAGTGCAGTGCATTGTTTCCCTCTAACGTGTCTCATGGATAGAGGGCATCAGTGTGTCTGCGTCCTGCTCTCCTAAGACCTATGTATTTTGCCGCCAGCATTGGCACTTGTCTTTGGATACTTCACAGGCATCTCAACTTGAGCGTTTCCACTGCACACTTATAATCCCAGCACCCTGCGAGGCTGAGACAGGAAGATCACAAGCTTGAGCCCAGCTGGGCAGTTTACCAGAATAAAAAATAAAATTAAAAAAAATTTAAAAACACTAAAGAGCTTGGGATGTAGTTCGACACAAAGGTCCTGGGAGAAGTTCGGATACTGGAAAAAAATGGAGCCTTTCCCAAATTATCAACTTCCCCCAGCCCCGTGTCAGCAAGGGACTCATATCCAGGTTAGGGCTACAGAAATGTCACTCACCCTACACTGTCCCCAGGACAGATCATCAGGTGTTGTGCATTACTGATTCTGTCCCCTAAAAGCACTTCATCTCCCCTAGGGCTCTTGGCCAAACCTCGCTTCACTTTGTCTTCACCAGCTCTTGTGTGGATTAATTTTCACAGACGACACAGGCCCTTCCCAACCTCCATTTCAGTTCCCTGCAAGTCAGAAAGTATGGGCATTTCAGAGAGAAACTCCTGCTTACATGGGGCTGTTCTTGCAGGATGTCAAACTTGGGTGGTCCCAGCTCACAACACACCAGTAACCCCCTAGCCATTGTGACACCCAAAACACAGAGGTCGAGGGTGGGGCACTGTCACTGCCCACACACCTGAAACTGCTAAGGCAGACCAAGCCCTGCTTCTTGGGATGCCCTGGTCCTCTCTGTGGTGCAGTTCCTGGAAAGTCTTCTAAAAAGAACCCTAGTTCCACAGGTCAGACTTTAAATTCTGCATTTGACCTTAGCCAAAAGGCCAAGCAGCAATAAGACTTTAAATTCTGAAGGCAACCTCACCTGCTCTTCGAGGTTAGCCTCAGTGGGCAGCAAGTAAAATCAGGCACAATGTGGTTTTGCTTTGCGGTCCTGGGGATTGAATCCCAGCCTTCACACGGAGCTACCTCTCCAGCCCTGTTTTTGAGACAGGGTCTAGCTTAATCACTCATTACCTGGTTTGGCCTGAAGCTTGCAATCCTGCCTCAGCCTCCCAGAGTGCTGGGATTACAGGTGTGCACCACCACGTCCAACTCACAATGGTTTTAACATTAGTCCTGGTTTTAAAATGCTTTGGGACTGATTGAAACAGAAAAGCGTAAGGTGGAGAGTTAGTGCAGGGCTTTATTCCTCGGTAGCCTACGTGGGAAAAGAACGTATTGTGCTGCATAGGGTGTGTTCCTCGACCTCTGATCTCCAAACAGGAGGGCTGTAGGGAAGCTCTGAAAAGGTTGCTTGTAAAACTACCCCTGGTCCTGTTCACACTTTTCTGTGACACTGGGGACTGAACGCAGGGCCTTCACAGTGAGCTACATCCTTGCCTCCTCCCCTTACTGGAGCCAGGTCTTTGCCTAGGCACAGCTTGAACTTGCAACTGACTGTCCTGCCTCACTCCCTAGATGCAGGGACTACAGGCCTGTGCCTCCCTGCCCATCCTCACACTTTCAGAGACTTGAAGGAATGCCAGACGTGGTGGCGCACGCCTGTAATCCCAGCACTCAGGAGGCTGAGGCAGGAGGATCACTGCGAGTTGGAGACCAGCCTGAGCTCCAAAGTGAGCTCAAGGCCAACCTGAACTGCATAGCAACAAAAAGACAAAATAATAAAGACTTGAAGGAATACTCAAAGAGAACATCACTCATCATTGTAGCATGTGTCAGTAAAGATATATGTCAGGTTTAGATACCAAAGACTGCCCCTGGAATGGTGTTGGATTTTTTAAAGTCATGATAATCTTCACCACTATGCTCTCCCCAAGGTCGGCTTGGCCAGATCCAGCGCTATCGCTCAGCAGGGCTCAGCTTCCCCAGATGTAAAGTTAGGACCCGGATCTCTCCGATTCCAGCGCCAGGCTGGGGACCAAGAGGCAAGGAGAAACTGGCCTGCGTGATACCCGTGCGGTGCGTGTGCTCAGCAGACCAGTTTCCAGAACCCAGCGAGGGAGGAAGAGCCATGTGGATGTGGGTTCTGCAACAATGGCTTCTGTCTTTCGCTCCGTTAAACCACATTAAACTGTCTACGTGGTCAGCCAGAAGCCCAAAGAGATCCTCGCCAGAAGGGTCAGGCCCCACGTGGCTAAGAGTCACTGAGACTTGCGTGCGGTCACACACATCCCAGATACGTTCATTGCCATTCTCCCGCGATGCCCTGAGGACAGCGTCACAAAGGCAGGCTCAGAAGTCAGTGTGACGAATGTCACAACAGCGAGGAGAGGAGCGATGCAAACCGAGTGAAGGTGAAATCAGAGAAAACCCATGGTATTTAATCACATGTATTTTATTTAATGAAAATTGGCCCCAAACACAACTAGGAATCAAATATTGTCTTGGAGTAGAGGTAACTGCTAAGCTTGAAGCTTACATTGAAAGCTAAAATTTCCAGCCCCTGACTATCCGTAGTTCCAAACATCAAAGGAAAATATTGGAACAAAGGATCTATGTACAGAGAGAGGCAACTCACAGGTACCAGTAAGCAAAATAACCTGAGGGAGAATATCTGTATTCCTCAAGTACAAGAGTTCACAAGTCGGCATCGATTTCTACTGTACAGGGTTCCTGGGTAATGCCAAAAATTGCAAAAGTCAGGCACTTGCTCCAGCGTCTGCAGTTTACATTTGATTATGCTCGTAAATTAACAGCAGCTTTCGAATTACAAAATAGAATTGTCTCAGGCTACTGTTGGTGTTCTTCTGGTTAATAAAACAATATGGCTGAACAGACCTAGATGTGCAGCTTGTACGGAAGCGACCCAGGGCATGTCAGGTAACAGTACAAAAAGGGTAGTCATGAAGCAGCTACACTGGAACGGCCAGCGTGAGGGCCCTGGGACATGTGTGGCAACAACAGGGGACAACTGCATGTTTAATCTGTTCAGAGCAGCGGTGTTGTTCTTGCCACAGGGAGGAAATTAGTTGGTACGAATGTCTTACAATTTGTTGTCATTTCCAGTGCTTCTCACTGATGTTCAGAAACGGAACCAGCACTTTAGTTTCTTTTATTTTTATTTTTTATTTTTTGTCATTTTGAGACAGGGTCTCGCTGGCCTTGAGCTCACTTTGTTGCCCAGGCTGTTTTCGAACCCGCCACGATCCTCCTGCCTCAGCCTCCCGAGTGCTGGGATTACAGGCATGCGCCACCAAGCCCGGCGAGTCTCTTTTAAAGTCTCAGTTGCTCACACTCCAAAGCAGGGGAGTTTAAATCTGGTAATTTTTTGAAAACAGTATTAGAGCTTGAACCCCCAGGGGTCCTCTGCCAGCCCTTTTTATTTTTGTTGATACAGAGCCTCACGAAGTAGCACAGGCTCACCCCCAATTTGATCATCCTGCCTCCGGCTCTGGAGTAGCTGGCATTTCGGGTGTGCATCACCACACCTGCGTAAATTCCGGTATTTTAACATTTAATACTTACAGCAAGGTAGCTGTTAGGTATATCTGAAAATAACTACTAAAAGGGTGCTAAATTCAGTTTTCCGACTGCAAGACCATTCCCTGCTCCCACGAAGCATTTTATTAGGTTGGCCAATTATTTATGTTGGCAGGTTTGTTCACACATGAGAAACTACTTTGAATTTTAACAGCAAACTTTTTCCCACGAAAAGTAGGCTTTCTAGAGTATTATGCTTTTAACAGTCACTAGCTGGCAGTCACGTTCTAAATTCTCAAACTGGAGTACTGAGGTTAAATCAAATATAAGCTTTGCCAGGCCAGTCCTCTGTGTGAGAGAAGTGTAACTTCACAGTAAACAGGTAACGGCCTGTTTTTTGAGTAACAGTTGTGTGACAAAATCCTTTATTTTTTAGCAGGATTCATCACATGGACACATTAAAAGTTTTTCCCAGATCATGTTATTTAGGCAAGGAATGTTTACTATTTATTAAGCCTTCTTAAACTTTCTTTCTAGAAACATTATTTAGATATTAACATAGAAAACTGGAATACATGTAGAACTGTACCCAAAGTGTCTGAAAAGCTAGTGGTTTGCTTTGAAAAATGCATCTCTTCCATGGCTTCCTCTCAACTGAAAATCCAACTCAAACCAGCAGAAAGTACTGTAGGGTCTTCCATCATGACATCCTAACGCAATAAACATTAAGTTCTCACCTCCTACTACCTAATAAAACCAGCAAACCTAAGTGAAAGCAAGTATTTTATTTAAATCAGTTGTTAAATCACAGTTTATCCAAATGAACATAATGCAACACTGTTCTTAAAAGAAAGGGCACAAATATGACATGGACACACTCCAGTATCTATCAAAATACCATTGGTAGAGAAGGGGACTTGACGCGTTTCATTCTGCGGGTGAATGCAGAATGCATCTAAGAGCAGAATCAAAAACTTACAATAGGCATCTCTTTCTGTGTAACATGAAAAGCACTTCACTGTGCAGCCTCAGAATGAAGCACACTCATCTGTCCAAACCACCGTAACAATTAGGGGGAAAGACTCAACAAGACTTCAACTGCTAGTGAAGAAAAACTTCCTTCCAACCTCTGCTGAACCAGAAAGAAAAATTTCACAGTAACAATGGAACATTCTGTGGGTTGCAAAAAGCTTTTTATTTTTAGCTCACTGCACATAATAGGAAAGTGACCAGTTTCTGAGTACTACTAAGCATGGGCCTGGGCTGTAGTGAATTTTTAGATAAAGATTGTACCTTCTCACCAGGAATGTTATTTCTTGGAAGCTGTTTTTCACAGGTTATAACTGAGGCTTTTTTAAAACTTGCCAGGGCCTCACTACAGCTGCACACCCTGTCACATGTGGTATGAGAAAGAAAGGTGTGTACTACGCTGCACATGTCTTTACACTAAGAAAGAAGACAATAGATAAAGAGGGTTACTCAAAACACACATAAATACATGAAGAACACTCCAGTTTGAGAAGGTGTTGCGAACTCCATCCAGTTCCAGATCGAGAATGTAGGACCTCAAGTCAGAAGTATCATAAGATATCAAGGGAAAATAATAGGTGGTCTTGCAAAAAAAGGCAATGTTAGATGGCTATAGCTCCTGATGAAGCCTCAGGATTGTTGGGGTGCTCCCGACGGGAGGTCAGAAGGGGGGGCCTGCTCTCTGGCTCTCATGGTTCTGGAACAGCACTTTTGAGTCTCAGCAGCAGCATTTCCCTCTGTGACTCGTCTTCACATTCTGGTCTTGCAAATACACAGTGGCATTCACTGCAGGAGGAAGAAACAGTACACAAAATCTTTTTCTCTGTCATTTATTAACAACAGAACAGCTGTGCAGTGGAACTGTAGCTAACCAGGAATCCTACTAACAAAACTTAAGTCCATTAAAAAGAAAAAGTTGCTAGGTACAGTGGTGGGTGCCTATAATCCCTGCATTTGGGAGGCTGAGGCAGGAAGACTGCAGTGATTTCCAGGCCAGCCTGAACTAAACACTGAGACCCTGCCTCCAAAAATAAACCAAAGCCTAGCCTGGCGGTACAGGCCTGTAATCCCAGCACTTGGGAGGCTGAGGCAGGAGGATCGTTGGGAGTTGAGACCAGCCTGGGCTACAAAGTAAGCTCAAGGCCAGTCTGAACTGCACAGCGAGACCCTGTCTCAAAAAGACAAAAAAAAACAAAACACCACCACCAAAAAAAAAAAAACCAATCATTTAGAAAATCAAAAAGAAAATGAGGGTCTACATTATGTTATACCACGCTATCACAAAACTTGTAACTGCAGTAACATTTCCTGTCAGGCTCCTAGGCATTGGAAAATTCAAAAATTACCCTGCCAATATTCTCGGAAACGCCCCCCTCGAGTATTATAAACTGAACTTCTGATATAAGCCTACTTCTGGCTGCTTATCTTTTTTTTTAAATCTTAACTACTCGGTGTTATGCTGAGCAAGTACACTGCATTTCTTATGCCTTGAGACAAACACACATGCACCCTTTTCTTTTTCCTACAGCAGTCAGTGAGAGGTAAAACTAAGCCATTATTTTCATGACACCACAAGACTGAAGTGGTATTTCAATAAAAGGAGAAAAACAAAACTACTCTAGATCTTTTTCTTTCTTTGTTTCTTTCTGAGACAGGGTCTGGCTATGCAGTTCAGGCTGACCTTGAGCTCACTTTGTAGCCCAGGCTGGTCTCGAACTCTCCAGGATCCTCCTGCCTCAGCCTCCCGAGTGCTGGGATTACAAGCGGCGTGTACCACCATGCCTGTCTAGATCTCTTTTTCTGGTTGATAGTTATTTCCCCAACCTCAGCTTATCCAAACAAAAATCACTCATCTGAACTCCTGAGGTTCCTGTCTAACCAATTCCGTCTAACAGTGCACAAGAGAGGAAGGTTACTCACAGTGCCTTAGGACTCCGCCGGCTCCTCTTCCGTTTGGGGTTTGGCGTCCGCCTCCGACTCTCCGCGCACCTTTGCTCCCTGAGCTCCGGCTTCCCCCTCGCTCAGTTTTGGTCCGTTGGCGTCTGGGGACTCTCTGGTGAAGTCTCCCGGGGCCTCGGTGTCTGCCAGGGCTGCTGCTGGGCCCTCCTTCTCGCCGTCTTTGGAGCCCAGAGGCGACGCGTCTGCTGTTGCCCCCGCCCTGGTACAGCCGTCGGCGGCGGCCCCAGGCTTTGCGCCCGCGGCATCGCCCTCTGCAGGGGCCGGGGGCACGGCGTCCTCCAGCCGCTGCTCGTTGGTGCCGGACCCGGCCGCCTCCACGGCCAGGGGCTTTTCGGGAACCCCGTTCACATCTCCGGCACCGTCAGGGTGCTGGGGTGGCTCGGCGGCGAGGGCAGACCCGGGCTGGGTGGCCACAGTCTGGGTGTCGCCCGGCACAGGCGCCCGCGGCCCTCCGACTTCTTCCGCGGGGTCCTGCCCGGCCCGCCGGCCGTCCGCCTCCACAGCTGCGCGGGCGGGCGCGGTCTCCTCGGCGCGGGCGAGCTGGTGCACGGCGGTCTGCAGCACGTTCTGCACCAGCTTACTGCTCTCGGTCTCAAGCGCCAAGGCCTGGTTTCCAGCCGCGGGACCGGCGTCTGCGGCCGGGCTCACCCGATCTCCCCGACAGCCGGGCTGCCTGTCGTCTTCCTCGGCCTTCGGTCTCTGCAGCGCGCCGCCCTCTCCCTCCAGGCCCGGGCGCTGGTCTCTCTCAGGCGCATCCGACACCGTTACTGGTTCTGATTCTGCCCGCGGATCAGGCCCTGCGGCTGCGGCATCGGCTCCTGGCTGCGGAGTCCCAGCCTCGCCTTCTCCAGGGGGCCTCTGTGCGGGCTCCGAAGCCTCAGCGGTATCTGAAACCTTGCCAGGGCCTCCGAACACCTCCTCCTCCTCCTCCTCCACCGCAGCAGCTGTGACAGCCACCAGGGCCTCCACACACCTTGCCTCCTCCTGCTGCTCTGGAGCGGGCGAGCTTCCCTCCACGCCGCTCACTCCCCTGTCCCCATCTGCGGCGGGAACATCTGACTTGGGCTCAGCTTCTCCTTCACTCCCTTGTGCTGCCCTTGCTTCAGTTTCCTCCTTTTCTCCTCGGGCTGCGCTCTCCCCGTCTTCTGGGCCCGGACTCTTCTGCCCCTCTGCCCCTTCAGTGAATTCACTTCTACGGGGAACCTCACCAGCCTCCTCCTGCCTGGCCACGTGTGCAGATGCCCCCAGTCCTTCGATGCTCTCTCTGTCCTCGGCTTCCCCATCTGCGAGCTTGCCGGGCTCTGGCATCACCTCAGTCTCGGACATTTCGGTTACAGCCTCCGCTGACAGCTCTGGATCTGCAGGTTCTGGGACTTCTTCCGGTTGTAACTGTCCTTTACATTCTTCCTGGGATAGAATGGTAGGCGGTGCTGAAGGCCCCTCTGTCTCGGCAGGAGCTGCCTCTGCCTCTGTGACCTGTGACTGGGTACCAGATGCCACCATGCTGTGGTCCTGCCCGTCCGTGACCTCATCTTGCTGCACGGTATCCAGCGCCTCAACGTCTGCCACGGGCGTGCTTCCGTTGGTGTCGCTGTCTGTCAGGGTATCCGCTGAGTCGGGGAGGACAGGCTGCTCGGGGGGCTGCACCCCAGCCAAGGGCTCGGGTTGGCCTGAGGTTATCAGCTCCCCGGACGCTACACTCGCCAAGCCCTGAGGAGCTTCCTCGGGGGCGGCCTGCGCTGTCACCTCGCCTTGTGAAAAAGGCTCAGTTTTCATTTCTCCTGCGTTTGCTCTCAACGCAGCACCCACCCCTTCCTCCAGCCCAGGTGCTTCCGAGTCTTCCTCTGCCTCCTCCACTCTCTCCAGGGCTTTTGGCTCCGCTCTCTGCATGGGCAGAGCCACACCTTCGGCCCCGCTGCTCTCGGGCAGCTGTGACTGCTCTCTGACTTTTTCTGCAACCGCCTGTAAGACGGCCTGCGTCTGCCGCTCCTGCTCTTCCGCATCTGGCCCACCGCCTTCCACCTCCTGAACTGGGGTGGCTTCCTCCGTGGTGTCCGGGGAGTCAGTGAGCTGGGAAACGGCCGACACCATCTCTGTGGTCTCTTCTGCAGCCGACGCTTCGGCAGCTTCTTCAGCGGCGCAGAGCACCTCTGAGGTCTCTCTAGCGGCCACAGCCTCGGAAGTTAATTCCACGTCACCGGTGATCCTGTCGTCGGGCACAGTCTGGGTGGCGGTGGCTGTTTCTCCTGCAGTGACTTCGCTTTCGGTCATCTCCCCACTTACTGGTGTGGTTTCATCTTGTGCTTGTTCAAGAGGCTCCGTCACGGAGGCAGATATCCAAGAAGGAGACCGTTCTTCCACACTGGCAGCTGCCCGTGTCCCGTCGACGACAGCCACTGTCGCACAGGGAGCCAGAGTCTGGCTGAGCTCCTCGGTCGGGCCCACCTGTTGCTCAGCTGGCGCTTCGCCTTGGTGGGCTTGCTGAGCTTCCATCTTCTCCCTCTCCACGGCGTCATATTCGGACAGAGGCACCACGGCTGGCACATCAGAGTCCTCTTCGTTGATTTCTGCGGGCCCCGTGTCCCCTATAGTGGCCTGTTCTTGTTTCCCGTCTGCCCTTTTCTTCCGCCGTCCAGGGATAAACTTCTTAATTGAAACCCAAGACTCTTCTCTCCCGGGTTCAACATCTGAAGCTGAATGCTCTACAGACTCTTCGTTTTTCTCGTCCTGTTTTGACTTGGGCTTTTTCCTGGGGGTCACTAATCTTTTAAATGACTCCCAGGTGGAAATGCCGTCCCCTTCGGAGGGGCTGCCCGCGGGCTCGGGGGAGGAGCTCCCTGGCCCCGGCTCCGGTTCCTGGGTGCCAGCAAGGACAGAATCAGTTCCGGTTTCCTTGTCTCTGGCAGCGTCCTCCGCTTTGTGGCCGTCTTCTCCCATCACTTTTGGTCCTCCCTCCTCATCAGAAGAGGATGCTTTCCTTGCTCTTTTCTTGGAGGAGCCCACACAAATCAGCGCCTCCCAAGACACCGAAGTGTCCACCTTGCGCTTGGGCTCTTCTGGCTTTTGCTCTTCCCCGGTCCCTTTGACTTCTTCTTGCATTTCAGAGGCCGCGCTCTCCGTGGAAGACAAGGTGGCACTCTTCACCTTCTCCGGCTTGTCCACCTCGTCCTCTTTGTCGCTTTCAGAAGGCCGTCGAACTCGCTTCTTGGGTGTCACCATCTTTTTGAAAGACGCCCAGGGAGTGACGCCTTCTCGCTTTCTCTCTCCATCCGAAGCGGCTCCTTCTTCGGCCTCGCCCTCGCGCTGCCCCTCTGCGATCCCGGTCTCCAGACACGTGATCTCCTCGGGCTCCTCCGGGGACGAAGCCGAGCTCTCGCCCTTCTGCTCATCCGCACTGTCTGGAGACTCTGCGGCACCTTGGTGATTTTCCCCCGTCTCCTCCTCTCCTCCTCCGCCTCCTCCTCGTTTCCCCTTCTGTTTCTTTCCAGAAAGCTTCTTTAAGCCGGTGCTAGAGAACAGTTTCTTCAGGGGGCTCCCCTGCACCTTGACTCTGTCCTGTGATGACAGCGTGGCAGCCTCACTCATGATGCTCTCGGGGTGTCTGGGCAGCGCCTTCTCGTCGGGGCTCAGCTCTATGGGCCGGCTGTGGTCTCCCCCGGAGGCACACCCGTCTTTGGTCTTTTCCAGCGCCTCGGCGAGTTCAGCTTCCTGAGTTTCCTGAGCACTGGTTTCCAGCAGCTTTTCAGGTGGCAAAGCTTCTGTTTCTCCCACGGCTGCCTCTTGCTCCTCTGTTTTCTTCTCCTCACTGCTAACGTGGACCTCGGCTACAACTTCCTGGTGGGTTTCTATTTTCTCATCAAACACTTCTGTTGCCAGCGGAGCGCACTTCTCTGCAGAAGGGGCCTGTGCGCCACTGACTGGATCTTCCAGAGGCAGCTCCACCTTCTCATAGTCAGCCGACAACCTGGCCTCGTCCGCACCTTCTGCGGGCTTCGGGGGCTGCTCGGGAGCCGTGAGCTGCTCAGAGGCAGCTTCTGTCTGCTCGTTTTCCTCCGTGTCTGCCTTTGCTGGCTCTTGCTCCTTTTTCTTCTCAGAAGCTTCCAGTTCATCCTCCTTTGGCTTCCTGAAACTGGTCTTTTTTCGCCAGCCAGCCCAACCTTGGGTGAAGAATTTCTTGAAGGTCGATGTAGTCTCGGTGGTGACCGGGCTGGTGGGGGACTCTGGGGACTTGGTGGGCTCCTTTTCCAGCGCCCCTTCTCCCTCATCTTTGCCTTCTGCTGCTGCTTGACCAGACTCAGTGGTCAGAGAGAGTTCTTCTGTGTGGCTCTGCTGGTGCGTCAGGGTGTCTTCCGCCTTCTCGGTGGACTGTTTTCGCTCGCTCTCTCTGGCCGCTGCCTCTCCAGCCTCCCCATGGGGTTCTCCGACGTTGTTAGCCTGGGCCTCGGGAGGCTCTGCTACCTTTTCCAAGCTGCCTTCTGAAGAAGGAATCTGTTGGATCGTTTCAGGCATCTGCTCATCCTTTGTGATGTCCTCAACAGCCACAGTGCTGGCAGCCGTGTCTTTGCCCAAGTCTTTCTTACTCACATCTTCAGGCTCCCTCTGTCCAACTGTTAACAAAAGGAGAGAAGAAGGGAGATGTGAGTACAGTTCCCAAAAAAGTTTGCTTTTTTTTTTTTTTTTTTTTTTTTTTTTTTTTTGTAATAGGATTCCACTGAGCAGTTCAGGCTGTCCCTGAACCCACTTTATAGCCCAGGCTGGCCTCAAACTCACAGCAATCCTCCTGCCTCAGCCTCCTGAGTGCTGGGATTACAAGCGTGTGCTGTGCTACCACACCCGGCCCAAGAAAGTATTTTTTAAGCCATGACAAATATTCTTGTTAACATTAGGTAATTCCAGGACAGTGTGGTGAGGCTCTTATGGTATTTGTACATCTTCAAAACAGGGCGATGTCTGCTTGTTCCAAATGAACTATTTATTTATTTTGTCTTTTTGAGAGAGTGTTTTGCTATGCTGTTCACGTCGGCCTTAAATTTAAAGTCACTTTGTAGCACAGGCTGGCCTCGATCCTCCTGCCTCAGCCTCCCAAATACTAGGATTACAGGCATGCGCTGCGCCACCATGCCCGGCCCTAAATTAACTTTTAAAATTCATGTTCAAAGGTACTGCTCCACTTTCCCATTCTCTGTTCAAAGGAAGTTAACAAACTAAAATGTCAGAAAAATGATTTTACATATAAGTAGTTATCGCTGAGGGCGGGTCAACCAGAGAGCATACTTTCCTTTGCAACGCTGGAATCACACGCCTATAGTTTTCAAGTAGAATCAAGTATTACAGGTAACTTCCACTTCACAGGAAGTAAAGCGTGAGAGGGACGCAAATCTAGAGAGAACACTGTGTGGAGAACACTAGCTTTGTCTCCATAGGACCCCAGGGACCAGGGCCCTAGAGAAAGCACAGGCTTGGTCGTGGCAAGTGCAAGGAACATTTTGTGAGAGAGGAGGTATCCTAAATCCGGTGGGGGAAGGTGAAAGAAACAGGGCTTGCCGAAAGGGGCTCCTCCTTGCCAAACTTTGAAGCATAAAAGTCATGACACTGCTGAGTTATAACACATGGAATTAAAAAACAGAAACCCATGTCTCGAGAGTGATACTAAAAAAACATAACAGCAGGAGTACTTCTTTATGAAAAATGACAGTAACTACAGATACACTTTCACTCTGATTCTGAAGGGCATTTGCTATAGATTTTGGAGGAGGGGGAGACGGGGTCCTGCTGTGCAGCTCAGGCTGACTTTAAACTCACTATGTAGCCCACGCTGGCTCTAAACCATGGCGATCCTCCTGCCTCAGTCTCAGAAGTGCTGGAATTACAGGCATGCACCACTGCACCCAACTATAGAATTTTAGATTTGGAAAGTCCACAATTTATAAACACCACTGTAATAAGTTAGGGCTGGGAGCTCAATACTCAAGGACTGGCCAGCCACCCAGGCAGGAGGTCCACAGTCAATCCCAGTGGGAAGAGAGAAACAGTGTGTTCAGTGAGGGATCAAGGAAGTCTAAATCTATCATGTCAGACGTTATTAGACAACATACAGTGAGATGATCAACACACATATTGCTTAATTTAAAAAAATAAAGTCTCTTTGCAAGGAGAAACATGGTAGGGGCCACCTTAGCCCTGTGGTCAAGCTTAACATCCCCAACAGTGAGACAAAGTCCCATCTCCCTCCTGATGGGAGGACAGGAAGGACAGCAGGTCACATCCATAGCACTCCTGACAAAAATGCATCACAGGGTTACCCATGAGGAAGCAGCCAGGCAGATCTGCAGTGAAGGGCATTCTGCGGGACAGTGAGCCTGACCTGCAACATCAGGGTCACATGGGATGAAAGCCTAGTGAAACACAGGAGGACTGTCTGCAAGGGACATCCGAGATTTGGGGAGAGGGGTGGTAAAATAGCCACACTTCCACACTTGGTGAATTGGGCCAAATATTTATAGAAACTTACTGTTTCTCTATAGCCTTGAAATTTTATAAATCAAGCAAGTCAGTAGCACTTACTGAAGTGAGCAACTGGTAATTGTGCTAAATTGGCATTTAAAGTTGAGATCTAAAGACACCTTACTCAAGAAAGGCTAAATCTCCTGCTGAGGCAGGAGAAGCAAAGGTTTGAGGCCAGCCTGGGCAACCTGGTCAGACCTTGTCCCAAAGAAAAATTACAAAGAGCAGGGGTCATAGTTTAGTGGTAGAGCATCCCTAGGTTCAATCCCCAGTACTGTGAAAAAGAGAAAAAGATCTAAAGTATTTAACAAGTACAGCTGCCTGCCCTGATCCTAAATTACATATTCATTAGGACAGCTAATAAAGACTCTTATGAGCCTTCCTGGGAGAAGGTGAGTGTGATTTAGGGTTAGGTCAGTGCTGTGGCTTTACCTGGATATCCCCCCAAAGCCTCATGCGGCCAGAGGTGGGGAGTCTGGAAGGTGGCTGGATTCGGGTGTGTGAATGTGGATTAACAGAGTGATGCTAGGATTAAGGGTGTGGGTGGCACCACTCAAAAGGCTGGTAGCCTGGACAGGATACAAGGGAGAGGCAGGCTTGCTGCTGCTGCTGCTGCTGCTGCTGCTGCTGCTGCTTCTGCTGCTTCTGCTGCTTCTGCCTTCTGCTTACCATGCCACGATCTCCTCTGCCAGGCCACCATGCCTTGGAGCCAGTGAGCTATGGACTGAACCCTCTGCAAACTGAGGTTGCAGAAAAGCTGCAATAAACCTTTCCTGCTTTATTGTGTGGGTGTCACTAACACAGTGAGATCAATTTTTACTAAAATAAGAGTAGAGACTTTGATGTAAGAATGCAGGTCACAAATTCCCTCCCTGTCCACCCCCATATGCTCTTTGGATAAGAACACAATGTATTTTAATTTTGTTTGTCTGAATTTTCTATACAGGACATATATTGCTTTTGTAATTAAAAAGGTCAATTAAAATTGACACAAAAGATCTCAATAAAAGTTGTAAAAGGACGAGGGAAAGGGAACCCTTCCATATCATTGGTGGGAATGTAAACAACTACAACTCTTTTGGAAATCAGTATGGTAATTCCTCAGAAACTAGAAATGCCATTTGACCTGGCTATACTTCTCCTGGGTATCTTCCTGGAAGAGCTAAAGTCACCTTATGACAGCAATACGTGCACACTCATGTTTATAGCAATGCAACTCACCACAGAAAGTCACGGAAGGGATCTATGTGCCTTCCAACAGTGGATAAAGAGAATGTGGTATTTATACACAGAGGAATCTGACCCAACCCTAAAGAATGATAAATGTGAGTCATGTGTAGAAATATGGATAAGTCTTGAGAGACACTACTAAGGGAAATAAGTCACAAAAGGTTCAGCGTCACATGGTTTCTCCAATGAGAGACCCAAAATATAAATAATTTAAAGAGCAAAACTAAAAGAGCCGTGTCAAGAAATGGAGATGGGCTCTGCAAAGAGGGAATCTGGAGGGGAAGAGGAGGGCAGGGAGGGGCCGAGGAAGTAACTGTGTGTGCCCCAACCCCCATGAGAGTGCGGTCATGCGTACTGCAAACGCAGAGTAATATTGTAAAAACACAATGTGAATAAAGCTTAATTTTAAACAATATTTAGACCATAGCAGCAAATATCTGAAAAACAGACATATGGGAAACAGAAATAACACACTCCCCCAGAATCCATCCCTGCTTTGATTTATATCATCTTATGATCGCAAAAATGGAGGCCAGCCTGGGCCACATGGTGAGACCCTCTCTCAAAAAATGAAACAAAAGTATTATGAAATACACTTTCTGACTCTGAAACTTAATAAACAGTAAGGAGAAAGTACCACCCATACTGTTGAGGCAAACATTCGAAACTAAAACAGCTTTAACCTTTTTTAGATACGGTTAGATACAGCTCTTCCTATCATTTTTAAAAGCAGGTATAATGTTCTGAAATAAGACAACGCTTTGCGTTTCCATTTGTTCCTAGTATCCATTAACACTAGGATGAGCTCGCTTATTGTTAATCTAAGAGCATTTATGAACTATTTCTGTAAGATTTCCTGTTATAAAAGCATAGTTACAAGCTAAATGCAACACAAGAGGTGCCCTTCTTTTATAAAAAGGTAGATGATATCATGGGAACTATCCCAGCGGAAAAGCCAAATCCCAATAATTACCTAGCGCAATTTTACGAGTAACGAATAGAAATGTAAGTTAAATATTCTGCCACAAGCCTGAGATTACACACACCCATTCACGTCTCTGGAATGAAGGAATGCAGGGAACCTTGTGAGCCTGGGGG
>NW_004955439.1:10252451-10304953 GCF_000276665.1 Chinchilla lanigera
CCCTGGCTGTGTGCCTTGTTTCCTAACTCTGGGTCACCGTGGCCTGTGGCTACGCCACAGGAAGGTTTGGCACCCGGGCCAGGCTCATGTGCAGGGAGCGGCCCGGGCTGGGATGCGGCGGGCGCCGTCCCTCCGGTGCCGCTGCCATGCTCGGCCCTGTCCCTTCCTGCCCTCGCCTCGCTGCACCCCAGTTTTCCAAGGTGAGGTGGGCAGGAAGGCTCGTGACTGCGGGGGGTGGGGTGCAGCTCACCGCACAGTCTCCTCCACCAGGGCATGGTGCGGCCTCTCCCAGGGGCCCCTCGGCGGGACAGGCGCGCTGGGGTCGCCACGAGGAGCAGAGGCCAGATCGCTTCCAGCTCCGCGCTGCCAACGGAAGCCGCCCACGTGGGGACGCCGGGCCCCACCCGTGCGCGTGCCAGGCCCACACACTCCGGCCGAGGCCAGCCTGGGGCCGAGGCCAGACCTGCCACACTGCGCCCAGAAGCCACGACCCGCTGGCGCGGCCTTCCCCCGCAGGCCGGCTCTGAATCCACGGGGTACGGCACAGCCAAAGGGTGGCAGAAACCTGCGGGTGGCTTTGGCTGGGCTGGCGAGAACTGCGGACGTCGGGGCGCTCCGGGGCGAGCTTCGCCTGCGCACACGCGTCCCCTGCACCGTGCCCGTTCCGGGGAAGGCCGCCCGTGCGCCGGGAAGCAGCGTGGCCGTCCCTCACGCTGCACACTGTTTAGGGTCTGGTGACCGTGCGCCTTGGGATTTACCCGAACCAGCTGGGGCGTCTGGTGCGCGCCAAACACTGCCGAAGCTCCGCGAGCAACCCAGGAGTCCGGCGGGCGAGCGCGTGCCCGCGCGCACGGGCGGCGCTGTTGAGAAACGGCCATAAACAGACAAGGAGGAGCCTTCCGCGCATACTGCTCGGGGACAGGATGCCAGTCTGAAAGGACTGCGCGATCCCAGCCCTGACACCCTAGACAAGGCAAAACTATGGGGACAGTGAAAAGCCCCGGGACTGGGGAGGAGAGAATGAACCATGACGACAGAGTTCAAAGGCAGCGAGAACTCATCACTGCCACACACAAAACTCACAAAAGCACAAGGGCGCTAATGGCGACGGGGGTGATGAGGATGCAGGGATGGAGTCACCACGCGCCCCCAATGCACCAGAGTCGGGGACACGGGAGTGCGGGGCAGGGGGCCATAGTCAAGGCGCACAGTAGAAGTAGAGAAGAAAGCTTGAGGTTTTTGCAAGTGAAGTTAGTTCTATACACCTTCAAAGTATAAACATTCTTTTAACTTTTTATAATTTGTAAGGCAAGAACAAATACTTCATGTTAGTCCCCCCACTTTGATGGAAAATCGCTCTGTTTCAAGTGGACAACAATTTGAATTCTATTTCGATGTGAGAAGTGGAGTTTACTTATTATGGTCACAGTCATGCTTCAGGAAAAAGGGGAGTGGGGGATATGGCTCAGCCTTATCCAATATCAAATACTGGCAAGAACCTGCTGGCAAGCTCAAGGTCATGAGTTCGGTTCCCAGTTCAAAAAAAAAAAAAAGAAAGACGGGGAGGAATACACACAGCTCACCCTTGCCCTGGCAGTCATGCGAACACCACCTGCCCCTCACCTCATGACCATCTGGGGGAGAGGCTGCACAGAACAAGAATCTGCGTGCTAAGGGGGGTGAAGGGTGGGCAGGCACCATGTCTGATAGCTGCAAGAAAGGGAGGACCTGTTCTATGGCGGAGAAATCTAAATGTCAAATTTTAAGGGACAAGCCAGGGGTGGTGGTGCACGCCTATAATCCCAGCACTTGGAGGCTGAGGTAGGAGGATCATTGCGAGTTCAAGACCAGCCTGGACTACAAACTGAGCTCAAGACCAGCCTGAATTGCACAGCAACCTTATCTCAAAAAGGCAAAAAAAAAAAAAACCACCAAAAACAAAAACAAAAACCTAAGGAGGACACAATATCAGGTCTGCTGTATTCTGCCTAAGAGTGACTTAGGACCCCTGGGTCACAGGGCAAGACTCTGTCTCTAAAAATAAACACATAAACAAAACAGCAACAACAACAACAACCCAAACAAACCCGAATGAGTGGTCTACATTGAATCAGGACACAACATAAAATAAGAAAAAGGAGCAACAACAACAACAACAACCCAAACAAACCCGAATGAGTGGTCTACATTGAATCAGGACACAACATAAAATAAGAAAAAGGAGCAAGTTGAAAATACATGCTTTAGCTACATCAACGTCTCAAAGCCAAAGAAACATTCCAGACGAGAGCAGAGGACCACGGCCACACACACCACCTGATGCCAGGTGAGACCTTGCACAACGAAGTGGAAATGCTAAGAAGGACATTATTGGAATACGGAGCACAACTGGAATGCTTATTAACAGAAAGGCATGACATCAGTGACTCTATTTTGATGATGAGAGGAGATATCCCTAGTCTTAAGAAGAGGAAAAGGAAAAAAAGAAAAAAGAAGAGGAGGACCAGAAACAGGAGGAGGAGGAGGACAGGTATCTAGGGGTAAAGGACATGATGCATTTATAGGGCTGAGGAAATCCTGTGGCTCTGTAAGACGGAACAGAAACCTGTGTTTTGTTTTGTTTTTAGTGGATGGGGGTGGCAGCAAATGAGGTGAAATACTAAGTGCAGCTTTCGGTCAGTGTGAATTTACTTTTGTAAAAAAATACACTACTAGCTGGGGATATGGCTCAGCGGCACAGCGCCTACCTGGCAAGCTCAAGGTCATGAGTTCGATTCTTCGTACAAAAAAAAAAACAAACCAAAACCACACACACTTCAGTTAAAAAGGGAGGGAGACAGTGACATCTACCTTATGTGATTGAAGAGGAAGCTTTTCAATCCTTGCCTGACATTTACACTATAATATTTCACTATGTATTTCACACCAGGAACCCCCCCCCACACACACACACACACACACGTGCACGCGTAAGCGCAGATACCCAAGAGAGCAAATCTAGGTGCTGGGGAAGGTTAAGTGGAGTTCTGAACATACATTCTTGGAATGCTTTGTGGTACTGCCCACCAGGACGCCAGGCTTTCTCAGATCTTCATCCTCAGCTGTGCTCACCTGCCCAACACACCGCCTGCAAAAGCTACTTCTTCGGTTGGCTGTCTACAGCAATAAAACAGAAATGCTAATGGATTTCTATTTTTTCCTTCATTGTTTTCTGCAGACTAAAACTACTTGTTTTTAATTCTTGCCAATTCCAAAAGTAATCCGGCCAGGTGTGGTGGCGCATATCTGTAATCCCAGCACTTGAGAGGCTGAACCAGGAGAACTACCGTGTGTTGAAGGCCAGCTCAGGATACATAGTGAGTTCAGGGAGCCCCTGTCTCAAAAATACAAACAACCCAAAAGTAATCTATGCAAATCGCAGAAAGACCTTAAGATGCAGAAAACAGCAAGTTCCTTAGAGATAATTTCCAAAGCTAATGCTTATTAAAATTTATGGGTTTTCCTCTTAATAAATTATTCCAGATCTACCACGGCTGCTCATTTATTTTACAGTCCCCGATAAGGTATCGTCCAATCTTTCACTCCTGCTGTCACATTCAAGTGTGCAAATCCTCGTGCAGATTCCCGAGTTTCTGAACAGAAGAGGGCAGTGTTGACCATCCTGGAGCTGCCGGGCCAAAGGCCTGGAGATCAGAACCAGAATTTAGGTGCGGTGCGCTTTCACAGTCTGCAAAGTTGATCACCTACTGGGCCGGCGTTTACCTCTGAGCTCCCGCAGGAATATGTGAAAGGGAGCCAAGGGCGCCTACAGCTCCACGCAGCCCTCTGCCCTTTATTTTACCCTCTGTGCAGTGCAGCCCGTCGACCCAGACGCCCCAGCTCTGCTCAGGGGTGTGAGCCTCTTCCTCGCCTCTGCTTCCTCTGGCCAGAACCCACACCCTGCTTGGAGGTGGAGACGCCCAGAGGGGGGATTAGTAGACCCCTTGTTCCCAGGGTGCTGGGTGAGGTGCAGATCTCGGGTAGCATACAAGGAGTGGAGTGAGGCGACTTCTCAGAGACCACAACATAAAGGAGGCGGGCGTGGCGGCACAGGCTGGGAGTCTGAGGCAGGAGGATCATGCATTCAGTCCCAGCCTGGGCAACACGATTTAGTGAGATCCTGTCTCAGTACCAGCGGGGAATAAAAGGAGCACACTTCTGGGAGGGAAGGTCCACCGCTCACTGGCTCGGCTTACCCGAGTAGAATCCATTCCTAGAGCAGGGCATGGTGACCTTCCATCAACACGCTTCCTCAGGGAACCTCTCTCCCATCATTTTTGACACATCAGCTCCCTGAAGAATGGGAGGGGGGCTGGCAATTGAACCAAAGAGTTCATCCATCAGCATGTGCTCTACCACTGAGCCACACCCCAACCTCCTAGAGAATTGTCTGTGCTAGAGTTATCTGACTAGATCAAGAGGAAAATAAAAAGGCTTGATCACTGAAGCAGCGCTGATATTCCTGAGCCTCTTGTTGAGGTCACTGTCTTAAAGAAGAGGGCAATCAGCTGGGCACGGTGGCACATGCTATAATCTCAGCATTGACAGAGGCTGAGGCAGGATGAACCTGTTTGAGTCCCACAAGACCTTGCCTCAAAGCCCGGTGTAGTGGCGCATGCTTGTAATCCCAACACTCGGGAGGCTGAGGCAGGAAGATCATTGTGAGTTTGAGGCCAGCCTGGGCTACAAACTGAGCTTAAGGCCAGCCTGAGCTGCACAGCAAGACCTTGTCTCAAAAAGACACACACACACACACACACACACAAAAAAAAAAAACCTTGCCTCAAAATAGAACATAAAAAGGGAGCTGGGTGTGGTGGCACATGCCTATAATCCCAGTCCTCTGGGAGGCTGAGACAGGAGGATAGCAAATTCAAACCCAGTCTGGGCAACTCAGTAAAACCCTGTGTCAAAACACACACAAAAAAACTGGGGTGTGTTGTGGTGCAGACCTGTAATCCCAGCACTTGGAAGGCTGGGGCAGGAGGACTGCCATGTGTTCGAGGCCAGCCTGGGCTTCATAATGAGTTCATGGCAAGCCTAGACCACACAGCAAGACCCTGCCTCACAAACAAAACAAAACATATACTTGGTTTCATCACCAGTAGGGAGAGGCTGGCTCCCAAGTACCCATGAAGTATCAAAGGTGACCAGAGCATTGGAACGGGATTGGCCAGGGTGTCCACTCCAAAGGGCACCAACTTTGGCCTTCTCACTGTCGCTACTAGCCAGGCTGGGGCGGACCCTGATCCTTGCACTGTCTCACACCGTGTGTGTCTGTGTGGCCAGGCTTTCACGCGTCTACCTCTAGTAGAAGCAGAATCACACGTCTTGCTTCCCAGATCATCGTTATCGCAGAAGCAGTCAGTTCTCCGCCCTCCACAACACAGGCTTCACAGCTGCGGAGTCAAACAACCTCAGAACAAAAATATTTGGAGAGAGAATTGGGTCTGGACTGAACACGCAGAGACTTTTCCTCATCACCTCCCTGAACAGCAGTGGTCAGCGTCTGTAGCAGGTCCGCACTGTAAGTGATCTAGCGAGGACGCTGCAGGCTGGCTGTGCACTTAGGCACGACAGCATGATCCGTACAGGTTTCAGCAGCTACAGATCTGGGTATCTGAGGGGGTCCTGGAGGCGATTCCCAGTGGATACCGAGTGACCACTATGCTTGAGATCGACAGCGAAGTATAATTTGTCTTCCTGCGACGCTTGTAAGAAAAAAGTAAGATGTGTGTCCTCGTATAGATTACAGAATTAATGTTTTCATTTAAATTTTATTACTGGGGTGTCAGGAGCATATCATTTGTAGCAGAAAAATACTGCGATATTGTTGAAACTACAACATTCATTTTTTTTCTTGGTTTAGAATAACAAGGGCTCTCTGTCCCCAGGCATGGTAAGGGCGGCTCCCTGGGACATCTGGAGCTGGTTAAAGCCCCTCCATCTGTAGCATTGTCCTGGAGTTATTCCAGGAATTCTCTGCATTCTAAATCCATCCCCTATACCCCAGCACACACACGCCCTGCATTCTAAAGCCCATTAATCACAAAGCCTCCAAGAGGTGAGGTTTAGGTGAGGTTTGCGCTCAGAGGCAGCACTGGACGCAGGAGCAGACAGGTGATTGTCACCATCGCCCTGGCCTGACCATCACGTGAGACACGGGCCCCACACACAGACAGGGACAGCTGCACCATGCAGAAGGGCTTTTCCTGGGCGCACTACAGTTAGCAGTATGTGTTTTTGCTCTATTTTTTTCTTCAGTCCCAAAGTTTTTTTTGCACTGAGCTTCCCCTTGTTTTTTCAGACATGGTCTCACTAAATTGCCCAGCCTGGCTCAAACTTGCAATCCTCCTGCCTCAGCCTCCCAGAGTACTAAGATTACAAGCATGTGCCACCATGCCCGGCTATGTTGATAGCTGTGAAGCCTTGGGTAAACTCCCAAACCATGAGAAATTTTCTTTCATGATATATAAAGTGGCACAGATTAAGTAACCAGTATCTGCAGGCTTGATGTTTGGAATAAATCACAATGTACACAAAGCGCTAAACATTCCCCAAACAGAGCTGACTTTCAATAAGCAGGGGTTACTCAGGCAGCAGTCCCGAAGGGGCCAATGTCATGTCTCTGGTCTCTGATCTGCCTCCACTGACCTTTAGAAACTGGGTCCCCGGGTCGTCCCCCCCACCTTGCCCCTGCTTGAAAACTGATTTGCATAGGGAAGTACATTATAAATAATCTAGAACATTTCAGGTTGTTGGAGGATTCCTTCTCTAGTTTACTTTAAAGATTACCTCTCAGTACTTTTGCATGTTTCCAAGATCAGTATTTTCGGTTATTTGCAATAATAGGGGCAATAAGACAGCAGGAAGGGCAAAATAGATGCCAAGTGAAAAATCCTCAATTCCAGCTCTCCTGTTTATACGCATCAGATGCGGGGGGCAGGGGGTGGCGCTAATGGTTACTAGTGACAGTTTCCCTCTGGTTTCAAAATGAAAAACTGGTTCCAAAGTAGCTCCTACAAAAACAGCATCAATCCTGATAATGAATTTTGAGTTTGCACAACCCCCTCAAAGAAAATAAAATACTCCTGGCTGGGTGTGGTGGTGTATGCCTGTAATCCCAGCACTCGACTCAGGCTGAAGCAGGAGGATTGTTCTGAGTTCGAGACCAGCCTGGGCTACAAAGTAGCTCAAGGCCAGCCTGAACTGCATAGCAAGACCCTGTCTCCAAAAAGGCAAAAAAAAAAAAAAAAAATCAAATACTCCTGCAGTGAACCACAGCCAATTTCTCCTTCGCTATTTAAATGAGTGATTCCAAGCATGTGACAGTCACGATGCTTAATTCATCTTTCATGCCAGCTTTAAAAAAACCCTCATTGCTTTTCAAGATTCTGAACGACTACTTCAAAAACAAAAAGAAAGCTGATCAAGCAGGGCGTGTGGCACATACCTGTAATCCCACCACTCAAGAGGCTGAGGCAGGAGGATCCACACATTTGAGGCCAGCCTGAACTACATAGCCAAACCTTGTTTCAAAAAACAAAAACAAAACCACTGATCATAAATCTTCTTTACTATATAACTGAATTGGCTGGCACCTCGATCTGGGACTTCCAGCCTCCAGAACTTGAAGAAAGTAAAATTCTCCAGTGCAAACCAATCAACAGACAAACAAGCAAACAAACAGATACTCCTTATCAGGATAACTCGCAGAGCAAAATAAAGACACTGAAAGTTCTTTTCTGTTTCTTTCTTTACTTGTTGCACTAGGGAATATTTGCAGAACTGTGCTGCATCATTCCTCTCTACATTGCAATAAAGGTAAAACTCAGAAAGCAAGAGATCCAGTTACTACAGACTGCCTTAAAAGCTAGACAGTCCTCCCCCATGTTCTTGTTCATCCAGCTTTCTACTGGGATCACCTGAACCAACTGTTAAAAATCCCCTCTGGTGCCCCAAATTTATTAACTCTGAATTACTGCTTTAAAACAGACCACCTTTTTTTCTACGAGAAACTCAGCATGTAACAAGCTAATCACACAGCAAATATGATAAACATCACGTTGTACCCAAAAAGTGCCCAGGAAAAAAGTGGGAAGTGTAAAGTCCCTCCTTCAGCAGTGAATCCCCACAAACCACACCAAGGCCAACTCCTGCCGGGGGTGGGTGTTTGTATATTTCACTCCTGGGTACCTTAATGACGGGAAAGCAGAGAATTTTGTTTCTCATTTTAAATAACAGTTTCTGGGTCACATTAAAATTTCATGCTGGTAAAGAGGAGAAAACTCTAGTGGAGTTAATTTGGGGAAGGAATTTGATGGAAATCTCAAAGTAAACAAGATAATCTATAGGAAGTCAAGTTATTTTTAGTTGTGCTAAACTTTCACAGTCATTTAAAATTCCACCGGAGGACGAGGCTTTGCCCAAACAGATAATGTCTATAGAGTCCTGGAAATTCTATACTGGCTCTTTTAAGAACACATCATTCGGTTCTGTTTTTTTTTTTTTTTTTTGGTGCTGGAAATTGAACTCAGGGTGTTGTGCTTGCCAGGGAGGCGCTATGCCACTGAGCTACATCCCCAGCCCAAGAACACATCATTTGGCAGCAATGATTTCCAGTATTTAAATAACAACTGTTTACAAATTGAAATTGGCAAAGGGAGTTGAATTTTCTTGGTGGAGAGAAGAAGGAACCAGGAAAACACGCAGGTTCCTAAGGAAACAGGCTTACAACTGCTTATCAACTACCAAGTTAAAAGAGCTAAAAATATGATGTAGGTAACTTATTTGGTAAATTGAATTTCGCAATCCAGGCTGGGCATGGTGGCGCATACGCGTAACCTCAGCCCTCGGGATCACTATGAGTTGGAGGCCAGCCTAGGCTACAGAGTGAGACCCTGTCTCCAAAAACCAAACCAAACCAAAACAAAAAATTATAACCCACACAGCCAAATCCCTAGAAAGCAAGCTGGAGAAAAACAAATGTTTAAATAATGCTGAGGGCCACAGGTATAGATCAGCAGCACCGTGCCTGCTGGGCAAGTGAAGGGTCCTGAGTTCAAATCCTGATTTAAATAAATAAATGAATAAATAAATAAATAAACCAGCCTAAAGGGTATTTGCATGCTAGCCATCACTTTTTTTTTCTCCATTACTAAAGATTAAACTCAGGGAAGACTTCACACTGTGCGCTACACCACTAGTCCTTTCCTTAAATTTTGGGACAGATTCTGGCTAAACCTGGGCAGTAAACTGCAATCCTCCTGCTTCAGCCTCTCAGAGGCTGGGAGTTACAGTAGCCACCAATTTTATAGTATGCGTGACTATCTCAGTACCACACTAAGTAAGAGCTGAGGCTGTCGTAGAGCACTTACCTAGTCTGTGTGAGGCCTTGGGCTCCACCCTCAGCACACTGCGAATTGATCAGTTAATTAACATAGCACCACTTACACTAGAGCTAGGGTCCTAACAAAGCAACCAAAACGCCAAGAGCCCGCAACTTCTCAGAAGTAGGAGCTTACTTTGTTATGGCTCTAGCAGAAAGTAAGCTTATACAAGGTGTTCTCCAATTCTCACAAACCTGACATTCCCACTCGGTTCCTCTCCGCCTCCCGCCGCCGGCCTCCCCAGGGGGAAAGGGTGCACACCCCGAAATAAATCCGAGTCTCCCGTGGGCGCGGACAGGCGATTCCGCCTTAGGCAGAGCGGAGCTCTGGGTGCGCGTCCCGCGGGCGCGGCTGCGCCTCGAAGGAGAGCGGCAGGAAGGCGGCGCCCCACGGTGCCTTACCCGGGGCCGGCGGGGTCCCCAGCATTTCTGAGAGCGGCTCCGGGAAGATCCGGCCGGCCCTGCGCTCCTCCGGCGGCGGCGGCTGCGGCCTCGCGCGCTCCGTGCAGCCCCAGGGCTCGGAGGGCTCGGGAAGGGCGCAGCGCGGCCCCGCCTGTTGTAGGGGACCCCGCCCGCCGCCGGCCCGCCTCCCGCCCGCCAGCGCAGCTCTCCCCACCGGCCCACGGAGGACCCTCCCGGGCCAGGATCCGGCAGCTTCTGCTCCAAACGGAGATCTCAGCCGGGCGTGGTGGCGCACGCCTGTAATCCCAGCACTCGCGAGGCAGAGGCAGGGGGATCGTTGTGAGTTCGAGGCCAGCTTGGGCTACAAAGTGAGCTCAAGGCCAGCCTGAACTGCATAGTGAGACCCTGTCTCAAAGACAAAAACAAAACAAAACAAAACACAGCAACCTCACCCCTGGCAAGTCCTGCTCTCCGCCGCTCGGCAAAGCGCAGAGCCAACTTTCCTCCAGGGCTCAACGCTGCGCCCTGCACCGGTTTGTGTGAGAGAGGGGAGGCTCTTTGGGACACCGAGGTCTTCCACGTCACCATCGGTTAATGGCACACCGACCCGGAGTCCTGTTTGCTAACTTCTAGGGGAAGTGATACTCAAAGCAAAAATTTCTTCGACTGAGGCAACCTTTACAAAGTAGAAACGCTTCAGCAAGAGGGGATGCGCGTGGTGGAAGTCAGCTGAACGTTTAGATCAAGCAATGCCGCAGTCCAACAGAGAGACACTCTCACACCTCAAATGTACAGGCCTAAATAGAGGAAGGAAATCAAAACCTATACTTAAAATTCACAAATTCTAGTGGGCTGGGGTGTAGGCCAGGGCCAGAGTGCTTACGGAGCTCACATGAGGCCCTGGGTTTGAGACCTAGCCACACAATTAAGTAAAAAATTCAAACCAGGTCATACATGGTGGTGCACACCTGTAATCCCAGCACTCGGAAGGCTGAGTGAAGGCTGAGGCAAGACGATCGCTTCAAGGCCAGCCTGCACTACAGAGTGAGACCCGGTCTCAAAACAAAACCTGAGAACGGTTCGGTTCTGTTAGGGCAGGTCCATTCAGTCCCCTGGTTTCCTCCTTTACCCCTTGCTAGTCCGACCCGATTGCCCCTGGCTCGTTCGCTAAGCAAGGAGAAAGGTTTTACTGTTGCTCTTCTTTTCAGACCCCGAAGACCTCATTCATTACTGCTTGAGCCAGGAGGGTGCGGCTCTCCAGGCGGCACAGCAGTGACAAAATACAGAAACAAACACTGAAGCCCTGACGAGCTGGAGACAAGGCGCGCAGTTGCTCCTTCCGACCACCAGGGAGCGCGATGCACCACATTCAGACCCAGAGTGCAAAGTGGAGGCTGCTTTCTTGCTGGCAGTCAGACCTAGTTTAAAAAACTCAAGCTTTGGCCCAGCCAAATACTACGGGGCTTGTCTTTTATTCCAACAAACACTAGCCTCGCTGTAAGTCTAAGTTGATTTAGAGAGCGATGGGCCTTTTTCCCGATTTCCAGATGAAGCTACTTAGCAGTTTCCTAACCTTTCATCATCCCATCGGGGTGTTAACTTTAGCTCACAAATTGCTTCAATTACATTAGAGTCTGGTGCATGTGACATGCAGCTGGATTAATTGTCCCTCTAGAGGCCCTGCAGGTAAGGAGGCGAGACGGCCTGCCCATTTCTTTCCTCTGGACCTCAGCACTAAAGGGTCCTGGCTGTGGTGGCCTGGGATGAGGACGTCCCTGGAGGTGGCATTAGTGGGCTACATTCTATGAGCCCCTTTCCCAGGGGACCAGAGGTCTCAGATCTACATCACTTCTCAGCACCCCTGTGTGGCTGGCACACAGCCAGCGTTTGTGACCCTTCTGAAAACACCCAGGTTCAACTTCCAGGGCTTCTGTGGGTTCTGACACTGTGAGGTCATACCACCAGCAACTTTCCCCTCTAGGCCCCAATTCTAGCGGCAGCTATTCCACTGAAACGGAGGGAAACATTTCACCGTTAGAATTTTAAGGCCGGGCATGGTGATGCACGCCTGTAATCCCAGCACTGGGGAGGCTGAGGCAGGACTGTTGTGAGTTCAAGACCAGCATGGGCTACAGAGTGAGCTCAAGGCCAGCCTGAACTGCAGAGCAGGACCCTGTCTCAAAAAGACAAAACAAAAAAGAAAAAAAAAAAGAAAGAAAGAAAGAAAGAAGAATTAAGACGCACTCCCAAGAAGAAAACATGCAAAGAGGTAAATATATTATTGCTTTTCAATTTTGGCACAAGGACTTTTTTTTCCCCTTCTTTTTATAGCATTGGTGACGACACACACCTCTGATTTGAGATTCTGCAAGGGGCAGTTAAAACCACAAGGCAGAGCAATATAGCCTGCGTGGCAAGCTGTCAACTCCTCAGCAGAAAGCTCTGCTTTGATCTCCCCCTCGGACAGTAATCCAGGCCCGGCGGCTGGCGGGGCTGCCCAGGGAGCCCCTGTGTGTGTGCAGCTCTGCAGAAAGTCATCCCTCAGGATAAACACGGAAGGGAAGGTCAGACATGAGGTCAGCAAGCGGGGCAGGCAACTTTCCTTCCTTAACACTTGAGTGCTCTATTTTTGTGAAACCAGAGGTAGACATCACCGCCAAAAGCAAAAATCAGAGAAAAATAGCTTTGCGATATTGTCAATAGGTGGATGACAGAGAAAAAATTGTTTCCCCAAATCTGCACGGCTATTGGCCCCTATTTATTGTGTTAAACACCCCGGGGCACAATCAAATACTGCCCCTGGCCTGAGGAAGCTCAGTCTTAAGTGGGAGGCACACCCAAGGTGGAGGTGTGAGCTGGGGTTTCTCTCCGCTTCAGGGCTGGTGGCATTTGCGTGCTAGCTCCTGAAGGGAGGGGACGCCCCAGGCTCCGAGGCAGACAGCACAGACAAAGCCATGGTGGGCGCCGCCTTCGGAGGCTGCCCAGTGTGCCGCAGGTTCACCCTCAGAGCCAACCTGGGGACCCGGAAGAGGAGGGAGGCGGTGGTAAAGAGCGTATCTGGATGAGACAAGAAACATCCTACCAGGAAGGTTTTCCGTGGCATCTTAAGAACTCTGCAACAAAGAGCCCAATTTTTAAAATGAAAAAAGGTGTGGGTACAGCAGGTATTTCTGTGTGGAAGACAAACAAATGGCCAGTGAAGATAAGAAGAGATATTTAACCTCACTGGCCTTTTAGGAAAATGCAAGTCTAAAGCACTTTATGTCCACTGGGATGGGCCAGGCGAGGTGGCGCACACCTGTAATCCCAGCACTCAGGAGGCTCAGGGAGGAAGATCGTTGTGAGTTCAAGACCAGCCTGGGTTACAAAGTGAGCTCAAGGCCATCCTGCACTGCACAGCAGGACCTTGTCTCAAAAAAAAAAAAAAAAAAAAATCCACTGGGATGATGATTATTTAAAAGGCAATAATCAAAAAGATGTGCATACCTGTAATCCCAAAACCCTTACAGGCTGACACAAGAGGATCACAAATTCAGAAGCAATCTGACTTAGCCAGACCCTGTCTCAAAATAAAGTCTGACGATGTAGCTCACTAAGAAAGCCATGGGTTCAGGGCTGGGGATTTAGCTCAGCGGCCAAAGCCGCCTGCCTGGCAAGCGCAAGGTCCTGAGTTCGGTTCCCAGTACCGGAGAAAAACCAGAAAAACCAAAAAAAAATAAAAAAAGAAAGCCGTGGGTTCAATTCCCAGTACCACCAAAAAGTGAAAAAAATAAAGAGAATGATTACAAGGGATTACAACTCACACCCTGCTGCTGTACTAGGAATGTAAAATAGTACAGCTGTGGGTGTTTCCCCAAAATGTGACCCGTGGGTGTCCCAGCAGTGGTCCTCGATGTGTATCCAGGAGACATGAGACACACATCCGCACACACTCAAACCTGAGTGTGCACAGCGGCGTCATGCACACAGCCCACAGTGAAAACTGCCCGAACACACGTCACCAGCACGAGGGCCAGGCAGGCAGGGGTGCGATGCGAGGGAACGTGGGTGAAAGCAACACGAGTGACACAGGTGACCACTGCAAAGCGTCAAGGGCAAGACACTGGCCACAAAAGAGCACACACTGCCTACGTGCGTCCATTTATGTAGATGAACGGCTCTGTAGACCTGGCAGGCTGGAGAGGGGGAGTGACAGCTGGCAGGCGCACGTGTGTGTGTGTGTGTGTGTGTGTGTGTGTGTGTGTATGTTAGGAGACTGAACCCAGGGCCACATGCTTGCGAGCTAAGCATGCCACCACTGACCCACATCATCAGCCTTTTAGAAAGGGTTTGGATAGGCTGTCCAGGCTGACCCCGAACTCATGGAGTGACCAGGATGCCAGGGATGTGTGCACCACTACCGGCAGCTGGGGTTCTTTATGAGATAAGACAAATGTTCCAAAAATTGATGGTGGCGATGGTGTACAGCTCTGAGTATACACTAAAAACCACTGAATCGTACCCAGTGGGCACTGTTTGCCAGTGGAATGGGCTGGTACTCAGGACTGCACTGAGGCCTTTGGCACGGAGCTATGTCCCCAACCAGTTTTTACTTTTTGTTTTGAAGGAGAGTCTTGCTAAGTCTGCAAGTTGCCCAGGCTGGGCTCAGACCTGTGAGTTGCCTGCCTCAGCCTCCCAAAGGGCTGGAATTCCTGGTAACTGCCACCAAACTCAGCTTCTAAAAGGGCTTTTTAAAAAAACTGCTTCTGTACTGAACATGCACATCCTTCCCTGCCACAGTCAATACGGTACAGCAACTATTACACGGCATTTACGCTGTATTCAGTATTAAAGGAAATCGAGAGATGACATGCAGGTGGATGTGCGTAGACTATATGCAAATCCTAACCCCTTTTTATAAGCCATTTGAGTGGATTCCAGAACCCTTGGGGGAGTTCCGTCGTTATCAGACGCCAGGGGACAGCCAGACTGCGTGACTGTACCTTGTAAGCAATCAAAAGTCTCGCACATCAGGACGCAGAATGGTGGTCGCCAGGGTTACAGGGAGGCTGCAGCTACTGGTGCTTAAGGAGAGCGGAGTTTCGGTTTTACAGGCTCACAAGAGTCTCGGGTTTGGGTTGCACCACAATGTGAATGTAGCTAATGCCACTGAACTGTGCGCTTGAACATGATCAAAATGGCACAATTTACCACAACGGAAAGAAAAGGACACAGCTCAAGAAAGCTGTAGTGGGGGAAAGCGGCACAGCAGAAACTGACGGCCCTGGGGCAGTCAGTCCCCACGGCGTCAGCACTGGCCCTGTCCTCCCTGAGCCTGGTATTAGGAAGCAGGGCTCTGGGGCCAGAGCACAGGGACTGCAGCAGACAGACACTGGCCGTCTTTGATCTTCAGCTCTCCTCAGGGCAAGGCTGTCTGCGGACTTCTCCGGACAACCTGCTCATGGCCCAGAGGTACCATCTGCAGACCCTGAGTGTCCCCCAGACTTTAAATGGGTCACCTGCCCAGAATACGAACTGTACCTCATTCAGGCCCACTTATTTTATTTTTTGTCTTTTGCGACAGAGTTTCACTACGTAGCACAGGCTGGCCTGGACCTCACATGGATCCTCCTGTCTCAGAGTCCTGGGAGTTACAGTCAGGCGAGCGCCGCCACGCCTGGCAATGCTTACGCATTCAGTTCAAACATGGAGCCAGCCACCTAGAAAGACGGGACTCCCGCACCCCGCCCCGGCCCCGCCCCGGCCCCGCCCCAGCCCCCGCCCTGCCCCGGCCTTCATTTGTCTGCCTTTGGTTTTCTTTGCAACCTGGCACTGCAGTCGGCAGACACCAAATCAAACCCGGCGGCCCGAAAAAGTCAGATGAACTCATAACCACAGGAGGCCACACCAGTGTTACTCCTTAGCACGCTCCAGGATGATCACAGCTGAATTAAATAAAAGCTGCTCTCCCTGGGAGGGGCTGGGGAAGAGGGCGTCCGTGGCCACAGAGGCGCAGCTGGAGCGGGGAGGAGCCAACTCCCGGTCCTACTGGACAGGGGGCACCATGCGCAAGTCAACTAACTGAACGCAGTATTTAAAGCAGCTGGCAGAGAAGACTTTGCCTCCTGCACAAAGTGACAGACGTCTGAGGTGATGAATACATCAACTATCATCCAATCACTGTCGCGTCACCTTACTGAAATGTCACAGTGTGCCCCGTAAATACGCACACTGACTCTGTATCAGTGAGAAATAAAGAATTTTCTGAATGGCTCTAAGCGGGCTAACTGAAAGAAGAGATCACACATGCAGGCACCTTTGGAGGCCGAGCTGGGAAGGTTGTGACTTTCAGGGAGAGCAGACTGGACTACATAGCAAAAGCTCGTCTTATAAAAAAAAAAAAACAAAACCATCACTCAATTTGAGTAATAAGAAGGGTGGAAAGTAAATGTGATGTTCTTTCTCCCCTTATTGGGTCCATGAATTCTTTCACTTGATTCTGTTTCTATGAAACATCAAGTAGGAGGTAAAGATTTATGAAGGAGATTCATGTTTACTGCCTGGAACATACAACGTTAATAAAGAAACCAAGTATCCCAATAGCAGCCGGGTGTGGTGGCACATGCCTATAATCCCAGCACTAAGGAGGCTGAGGCAGGAGGATCGTTGCGAGTTCGAGACCAGCCTGGGCTACAAAGTGAGCTCAAGGCCAGCCTGAACTGCATAGGGAGACCCTGTCTCAAAAAGAAAAAAAAAAAAATTTATGAATCTCCTTTCTGGTACCAAACCTCGGAACACACATCTCAAATTGGACTGGCCGCATTTCGGTGTCCAATGCCTGCAGTGTCAGCAGGGACAGCCCTGAAACCGCGAGGACGCTGTTCCACTGACAAGCGTCTCCCTGCTACAGGCGCCGTGCCTCCTGGGCGGGAACGAGCTGGCGACCCGTCACAGCACTACTGCACTCCTCCCGTCCAGTCCACGACCGCCTTGTGCCCCCACCTCGGAGTCACCGGCTGGGGCCCAGGACCGCTCCTTCGGCCGCCAAGGCAGATAAAACTCACTGGATTGCGCTGAGGACAAGCTCCTGGTGGTCTCTACATGGCAAGGAGCTGAATTCCGAGGGTAAACAAACTGAAATCCGTACTTTTTCCTGCACTGCTGCACGAAAAATAGAGCACACTGATAAAGTGTGATGCTTTTACTCAAAAACTGAACTCATTAGCATATTTAGACGGGCTTCAAGCAAACAGAAAAACCAACAAACAATGAGTCCTCAGAGAAGGGAGAAGTGTGTTAAGCACTAATTTTCCCAGACGATGGCCTGCCGTTTCTGTTTGACGAGGGTGAAACGGGGCTTCTCAGGGAAAGAGACACAGCCAAGGGCCCCCTCGTGAAGAACAGGGTTGAGGTGATGCCCAAGTAGTGGGTTCCTTACCCCCCTCTCCCTCCCCCACAGACTCCCCCAGACTCCCAGGGGACTAGAAGTCAGACAAGTATTCTCTAGGAGGCGGAAAAGAAGAATCTTTGCTTTTCTTTAAAGACAGGGTCTCGCTATGTAGTCAGGGTGGTCTTGAACCCACTGTGTAGCCCAAGTTCGCCTCTAACTCATTGTGATCCTCCTGTCTCAGCCTCCTGAATGCTGGGATTACAGGCATGTGCCACCTCCCCTGGCCAGAAGGAAAGAAGAGCCTTCCTGAGGGCATGTGACCTGCGTGAGAAGACAGATGTTGCCATAATGCTGCGTTATCCAACAAGGATGGCCACCAGGGCTTTGCCCTTCCTGGGGATACAGCAGTCAATTATTAAATACGAGAAATCGGTCCCTGAATCAAACATGCAAGCCAGGCGTGCTAGTGCACGCCTGTAATCCCAGCACTCAGGAGGCTGAAGCAGGAGGATTGTTGCAAGTTCAAGACCAGCCTGGGCTACAAAGTGAGCTCAAGGCCAACCTGAGCTGCACAGCGAGACCCTGCCTCAAAAAGACAAAAACAAAAAAAAAAAAAAGAAGAAGACATGTAACAAAGATATCTAATGTGAAAGACGAAAAAGAGACTTGGAAGAGACACAGGCTATGCACAGAAATAAACATTTAAAAATAAAATCCCAGGGCTGGGAGTGGAGCTCAGTGGTGGAACTCCACGGCAGCATGGCTGGGCCCTAGGTTTGACCCCCAGCACACACACTGGTGCAAACACCCCTGTGCTCCTCCAGGAGCACGTGCCGTACACTAAAGCGGGAACCACATACAGAGGGCGCACACAGCTCCCCCGCAAGGGGGACTCACACTTCCCGAAGCCTTCGGTATTAACAACAGCGACAGTCAAATCAGAGAACAAAGGGGTGGCCGCCCAGGCAGAACTAAGATACTATCGAAAAAGAATATTTAGCACTGAAAAAAGGCTAGTTCTTAGAAATCAAAAACATAGTAACAGAATGAAATCTAGACGGAGAATATTTTTTTCCCAGAGAACAACCAAATACAAAGGAAGAAAACGGCGGTAGGGGAGAAATCACTCCCAAAGGCCTACAGTTGGAATGCAGCAATTCCAGAAGAGAAGGGAAAGTGGGACGTGGAAAAATGACTTCCTGGAAATGAAGGGCAGGGGTCCCTAGACTGGAAGAGTCCCCGAGCACCCAGCTTGTGGCCTGGAGAGGCGTTCCCATGGAGACCGCAGCCCTCGGCCCGGGGAGAGGGACGGAGCCTTGCTCGACAGATGACACTGATGGAATCCAATGTCTGGACACACAGAGCGGAAATTAACCAGCGAGGGAAGTGCTTAGGGCCAGGACCTTGACAAGCAGGAGGGCAGCATCATGCTTCTGTGAAAGGTTTCTTCCGTCTGGGTCCTCTTGGGCAGCTCTAGAAAGTTCCATCAAGCTGGCCTTTCCTGAGGCCACTCGTCCCTTTCCTGAGCGTTCCACACCAGTCATCTCCCAAAAGTGGGCCCCTTGGAGATTACGATTTCAATGCGTGCGTCTGGGGACTGGGGGCACAAGAGGGGGGCTGTCTCAGAGGCTACTTTGGGGCAAACTCTGGCTCTGCTTTGAGATCATTCTGCCAGAGCCTATGAACATTCCACTTTCTTTGCACACAGCGGTTATTTAGAAAGGGGGATTCCCGCTGGTCCCGGAGCTAGAAACACGCACCAACATAGGTCAGTGGTTTGTTCACTGTCTCCGGCTTTAACTGAGATGACTCCATTCTACAACCAGCTCCCAACTCCCGGGTCAGCTCCTCATCTCCTCTGATCAATTCACCCAGCACACAGTACCCAGAAAAAGCAAACAGAGATATTCCCACGTTTGAAAGACAGAAAAAGAAAGTGTCTTCAACACTGCAAACACAGAAAGTGAAACCCAGCTACGCCTGGCAAGCTTCCACCAAGCACATTCCTACTGGGAAAATATTTAAGTCCTGGCATTTTTCTTTTCGTGTGAGACGGCTTATTTTCTCTGGAGATGTTTTGCCTAGAGAGGAAAAGATGAAAGGGAAGACGCGATCCGTGTTTTCAAATACTCAGAGGGCTGCCATGCGGGCAGGGGAGGGAGTTTGTTCTGTGTTGCTCCAGAAGGCAGTCGGGACAGAGGGCAGCAGACCGGGGAGCGCGTCTTCACTCCAGGATAAACAGCCTCCTCTTCCGGCCCCAGGCCCTCAGTACGCAGGCAGAAGCCCCCTCGGGGCTGGGGCCAGGCTACGTCAGCCTCCAAGATCCCTCTCCTGGGCTTCCCAGACTTCCCAGGGGGACAGTCAAGCCAGTGCTATCGGCTCAGCTGAGTCCCCCGGCCCCAGGTCACAAGGTGAACTCCTGAGGCCCAGGACCTCAGAGTGCAGCTGGGTTTGGAGAAGGGATTGTTAAGCAGCAGTGAAGTTTAAAAATGAGGTCAATTAGGGTGGGCCCTCGTCCAGCCTGAGCCGGACGCAGAGACACCAGGGGTGGACGCACAGGGAAGAGCGAGCACGTCAGGGCGCAGTGAGGAGACGGCCACTTGCAAGCCGAGCAGAGGCCTCGGGAGGAATCGGACCTTCTGGCCCGCCGCTTCGCCCCCTCTGCCTCTCTGGCCAGTAGTTGGTTAGGGCAGCCTTGGCAAATTGATAGAGCTGTGCAGTGTTCTAAATGCTGCCAGTCCACGTTAGGACACATTAAAGCAAGCAGGTCATTCATTAAATCCAGCATGTGGCCCATTTTCCCCAGGAAAATGGCCAATGCGTACACCACCGTGAGGTCTGGGTGCTGGGAATTGCTGTCACTCTGTACTACATGTGACCGAGACACAAAAGAACTGGAAGAAACTTGAAGTGTGGTCATTGACAGACTATAGTGTGGAAATTTAAGACCGGAGAACACATCTCTGAGAGTTACCAAAGCATCGCTTTATACTGCACAGGGGCACTGGGCTCTAGAATTTTACCATGGGCAAAAGTACTTGGAGGTTAACAGAGGAGGCAAAATTAAAGCCGTCTCACGGACTCAGAACACAAGGCAAATCCTGAGGAACGAAAAGGGGCTTTCATCACATAGAGAAACTGGCCTCGAAGCCTGAAGCTTTGTGTCTCCTCCGAGCTCCCTAGTCGCAGCCCATCCCCAAGGGGGGGGGCGGTGTGAAATCTGGGGTGATCCAGTCCCCCGCAAAGCCCTCACTACCCTGAAGATAACAATATGCAGTATAACAACCACTGTTGATTTCCTGTCATCTTGCTTTGAAATTCTGTATCATTTTTAATGTTTTTTAATTCTCTTTAAAATAAAAAAGAAATTTAATTTAAAAAAACAAAAGAATGGCATGAGTGCCTTTCTAAAAGAAGCTGAAGGGAACCTGTCAGCCTCTTTGCCTTCAGACACGTGGACACAGCAACGGCGCCCACGCGGGCAGGCCAATCCTCCCTGCATGCGCATTCTGCCAGCTCTTGGTCTTCCCCGCCTCCAGAACGGTTCCTGTGTTTATAAATTCCCAGTCTAAGATATTTTGTTGCAGCAGCCGGAATGCGATAGGACAATGGCTAAAATAGCCCTGTGTTTCCACAAAGGCCTTGGTCACTACTGGAGAACCCTCCCTCCTCCGGCCCTTCTAAAAGGTGAGGGCTGACCTTGGCGTGTCCCTCTGATGAAGCCATGGTCTGACTACGGCCGTCGCTCGGATGCTAAGGTCCCCCACAGGTCCACGTTGAAGGCTTGGTCCTCAGGGTGCTCTGGGAAGCCCTGGAGACAAGCCCCTGGAGGGACGGGGGACCCAGCCTCCACCACGTTCCTTTCCTGCTTTGCGGCCATGACAGGAGCAGTTTCGCTCTGCTGCATGCCGTCCCTACCCACAAGGGACCCAAGGCAATGGTCCATCCCTTCTTGGACTGGAATTTCTAAAACCATGAGCCAAAATGACCCTTTCTCATGAGTTAATGACCTCGGGTATTTTGTTATAGTGACAAAAATCTGACCACCACACTCACCTCTGCTTTCACTCAGTGACAGTGCTGGGGACAGCATAGCAGGGACCCTGCTGGACGGCGGCCCAGTCCCTCAGCTCTGTAGAGATGGGCAGACTGGGGCTGGGTATTTAGCTCAGCGGCAAAAGGGCCTGCCTGGCAAGCACAAGGTCGTGAGTTCGGTTCCCGGTACCGGAGAAAAAAAGAGATGGGCAAACCACATCTCTCAGACAGCCAGCCTGAGGACAAGCAGCTCCGACCCATCTTTCACACTAATGTCCTTAGGCATGTCAACCCTTGTGCCACATTTAGAAAGACGTTTATCTTATTCATACTTAAATGACTATTGAGATACTCTTGAATAAAATGTCCACTTCTGAACATTTTGTTCAATGCAATTCAAACTTCACTTAGAAAGCAGCCTTCCGAACCAAAAAAACAACAAACAAATAAACCAGAAGTATTTTTGTGCAAAAGCTTACTGGTACCAAGCAGATTCCCACCTGCCAAGGGCACCTGGGTGTCTGCAGGAGCTGATCTACTTCATGGTTTTTAGTGCCCATAACTGGTTATATTGATAGGAGTCATAGAATTTCAGAGATGCGTGGGGAAGCTCAATTTACAGCTGAGAATCACTCTCCACAAGATGCAGGGCTGCATTCAAATGAAGGTCACAGAAAAACTGCGTCAGCGACCGTACCTGCCTTTTAGCCCATGAAATGAAGCGATTTAGAAAGATGGAGGATGAATATAATTTAACAACTCTCCTTCCTCTCACCAGACACATTTTTCTGTTGAGGTAGAAGTGAGGGAAGGCTCACTGCACTGTCAGACCTGAATGTAGTTCAGAGAAGACGGTCTTCACCTTGGCTGCTGATGAATAAAGAACAAATCTGTAATTCTTTCTGGGCAGAAGCAGTCCACGACTCGGGGCAGGAATTTTCCCATGACATTAAGTAATTTCAGAGCCCCCGTGCTAGGAATATGGCTTCGGAGTCAAGGAATTCATCATCACCGGCTCCCGGCAATTGTACTCCAGGGCACTTTCGCACAAGTTCAAGGCCCATTGTGTATGTGTGTGTTTTCTATTTCCAGAAAAGTAGTGAGCAGGATACAACTGGAGAAAATGTGTGCAATGATATTATATTGCCACGCGTGGTGGCGCATGCCTATAATCCCAGCACTCGGGGAGGCTGAGGCAGGAGGATCATTTCGAGTTTGAGGCCAGCCTGGGCTACAAAGTGAGTTCAAGGCCAGCCTGAACTGCATAGTGAGAACCCTGTCTCAAAAAGACAAAAAAAAATTTTTTTAAATTATATTTAAAATACCAGCCTGTGTTGAGGGGGCCCTCTGTGTCTAAGGAGCACTCCTATTTGATAGTATTACTAGCAATGTTCATTATGGGCAGATCAGGGTCAGATTTGAGGTTGCCAGGCAACACCTGGATGCCAGCAGTAAGCACCTGTGAGGTCCCAGGTGGCACACTGACTAACATCTGGCTGTGTTACTGCCCGTGCAGCAAAGGCGAGGGAGCGTGCACAACATCCACAAACCCACGGTATTTAATTCTGCAGGAAATGAACAAATATAAAATTAACAGCCAACAAATGCTCTTTACCCATGACTGATTGCAAACTCTCACTCAGAACTGTCTTCATTTATTCAAACCTTTGTTGAGGGCACGTTACAATCTGGATACTATAGCGCAAGAGAATTCAAACAAACAAAACAAAACAGAACAGAACACCTCCTCCTTATTCCTAAACATCTCCTCACTACTCACCCCAGCTTCCACCCCAGGGAATCTTTGCCCTCATGATTCTTTCCTTTTCAGGGCTGGAGTGAGAGACAGACATCAGACGCCAGATGGTATGGGGAAAAATAAAGGCAGAATGAAGGGTAGCGATAGGGTTGATACCATGTCTTGTGAGAAACGCTTACAAGAAACTGTGTTCAAATTAAGGTAGAAAAGGAACCAAGCCATAAACACATTTCCTCTGAGTCCAGAAAGGAGCTTCTCACAGAAAAACAAGTGTGTGGAGCTGCTCATCTCTTGAGATCCGTGGTGGGTCTTAGAATATTCACTATCCAGATAAAGTTATTAAACGTTCAAAGCAAGGAAGAATGACTTCTAACTCTAGAATGGATTTTCTGTAAGGTAACGAGATCCGCAGGGAGGGCTGGGATTACTTGGCAGTCACCTTTTCCCGGCCTCTCCGTATCCCGAGGGAACTGCGCACCAGGAACTGGAAGACTCAGGTTTAATCAAAGCGAAGACGGCGACATTGGGCTCCATTAGAAAAATGAAATTCCCTGCAGTGTTGCAAATTGAGCTACTGGATAACCGCGCAGCAACACCTCTGTTTGTGTCTAACCAGAGGGTGACGTCTGACTGTACAAGAGGATTTCTGGGAAATAGGAAATAGCCTCTAAAAGGCTTCCACTTTAAGCACTCACAGTGTGTGTGTGTGTGTGTGTGTGTGTGTGTGTGTGTGGAGGGGCTCTAAGGCTGCCGGATGGGCAGGTGTAAGGTGACTGCTCCCTGCTCACCATCCTCTGAGTAGGGGCACAAAACCTGTGTCAGCTGGTCGATTCTTTCAAACTAGATGGGTCCCAGAATGGCAGTGCCAATGGCAAAGGAGCCAACTGCTTGCTGCTGCACTGCTCTTGCTGCTGGTGTCAGTGTCTTCCACTCTGGGGATATGACAGTGCAACAAACACACACATGTGAGCAAAACATCCACCAGGGAGAGAAAATCACTGTTCGATTGCTCATACACAAGAAACAATGAAAACCTAACGTTCACCTGCTTTGCAGGGTTTGCTCTTTATACTCTATATACTTTGAGAAAGGAAAACAGGGTGCTGAGGGTGCAGCTCTGTGGTACAGTACTCGCCTAGCATGTTTCAGGATGGCCTCAAACTCAGGGCAATCCTCCTGCCTCAGCCTTCTGAAAGCTGGGACTATAGGTGTGCACCACCATGCCCAGCTTGAAAACTTTTTAAAACTAAAGTTGCCGATGTGTGGAAGTCATTCTTGCCAGGTGTTTTAGCTTACAGAAAACCACCCAAGTCAAAGACTGCAGGACAACTGATAACAGCTTTAGAAGGCAGAGACTTTTTTTTGGAAGGAAAAAAAAAAAAAAAAAAAAAAAAAAACCAACAACTTTTCCCCCACTTCTAATGTTTGTGTCCCAGTCTGACTGTGCATACTCTTCAAGATGACCCAGATTCCATAATCACCAGACCCCACCAAACTCTACACATCCGAACTGACTCTTCAGGTTTAGAAAATATGTAAGAGACGGTTCCTTCCCTCTACCCTGTAAAGACAGTTTACAGTGAAACAGAACTGTGTTCATGGTAGGAAGTAGACTGGTTCTGAATTACCAGTATCTCCGGTTTCAGAAAAAGCAGATTAGTCAAGGTAGGAATAAGTATTTTCACCTCTGGCTTTGTCTAAATAGGCTGTCTACTGTGGCCGTATCACTCCAAACGCACCCAGTATCATCACTGTTGGGTTTTGGCGGTGCTGGGAACTGAACCCATGACCTTGCTCAGGCTAGCCCATGTGCTTTGTCACTGAACTACAATCTCAGCCCCGCAAATACTGTCTGTCACTTTAAAGTCCCCGCCCCCGGAAAGAAAGCCCCTGCATGTGCTGGTTCCCATCTGGTGACCTTGCTGACCACACGCCAAATGCCGCAGTTGGCCAAGCCACCAAATGCCACTGTTGGACACAGGCACAATCCTCCCAGGGACCAAGAGGGGTCAGGTTTGTTTGTACTTAAGTGGACAATGGTAGAGACCAAGGTTTCTAACACTGACATCAACAGAAAGGCATGACAAAAACTGTTTAATAATTGAACACGAAGACTCGGTCTGTATTTACCTTGCCAAGCTATTAATTATCACTCACAAACACAAAATAGAGAAAGAAAACAATATGTACCAAGGTGCCAAGGGAGTAGCAGTTCTGCCTACAATGGAGACAGCAGGTCCCAAAAGCAAGGACTCCAATGCATCTCTGGTGGTGGCCTGTGTGGCCCTGGGCCACTCGGGGAACATCTGACTTTTCCTAGATCTCAAGGTCTTTTCAGAATCATTTTTCTCTTCTTCTTCAGTACTGGGATTGAACCCAGAGCCCATTTTATTTTTCTAAGGCAGGATCTCACTAATTCAATAAATTGCCCAGGCTGGACTTGAATTTGCCATCCTCCTGCCTCAGCCTCCTAGCATACGTCTCCAGGCAGGAGCCACCATTTCAGGATCTTTTGAAGGACTGCGTAAAATTATCACTCTTCATGCACAAGGAATCTGATGTCTGCTTGGACCCCCAAGGCCATCTGTGATCCGAGGCCTGGATGGGCTCAGAGACAGTGGGATTTAGTCATAGGGTGGGGACACAATGACTATCTGTAAAAGTCAGTGTTTATCCATGTGGCAGAAACGGACAAGCAATCACATCTGGACTGCAGGAAGATAGCCAGCAGCAGCCCTGCAGGAGACTCGCCACGGATGAGAAAGAATGCCCGTGCTCTCCAGGGTGCGGGGAGCTCAGCCCAGCCATCCCTCCTCCCTGTCCATCCCACACATCCACGGAGCCAGGCAAGAAGCCCGCAGGGCCCGAACCTCCCTTAGTTGCCTATTCTGGGGCTCTCACCTCGTCCCCAAAATACTTCCTAAGCTACTCTCTGTTTGCAGCACCCTCGCAGCCGCCCCGGACTCTGTCTGGGCTTCACCTCCACACCTGGCAAAAACACTGCTACACTCGCGCTCCTGCATGATCTGGGGGTCTGTGTCTGAGTCCTGGCCTAGGCGTCACCTATTTCCCAGGGCTGCAGTTAGTTACGAAGGTGCAGTTCCCCCACAAAGCAGGCGAAGGCTCGGGTGCAGCTCTGGCACAGCTCAGACAAAGAAGTCCAGGCTGCTATTCTCCTTCCTTTTGCCCACACCGCTTATCTTGTCTTATCCTGCCCCTCCCCAGGCGCTGGGTGTGGGGGAGGCAGGGCCTGCAACTGGCCAAGAGCTCCGCCTCTGAGCTGCACCACAGCCTGTACCTCCGCAGATCTAAACACAGCCTCCCGCATCCCGATTTTACCCTGCCCTTCACCTCAAGGAATTGCTTCGCCCAAGCTCTGAACAGCTCTTATCTTCCCCAAAATTCACTAGGTAACCACCAAGTGGCCTGAGCTTTGTTTATTTTTTGAGACAAGGTCAGCCTCAAACTTGCTAGGCAGGCCAGGCTGGCCTTGAATGCCTGATCCTCCTGCCTCAGCCTCCTGAGTGAAGTGTTGGGACTACAGGCGTGCACTATGTGCCCAGCCTGATTCATATCTACTTTGCCTTCCACAGCCCACCTTCCCGGCTGCTGATGGGAAGCCCTGCACAAGCAGGACCCATTTCCAAGCAGCTTGGCTACAGTAATATCAAAAACTGCTGCTGCCCAGGTTGACTCAAAAGGAAACACAGAAGGACCAAGCACGGGGCTTGGGAATTGGAAGGGGGCCCCTTCCAGTCGTTTTGGTGGGTGTCTCTCTGAACCCTTTCACTAAGTCAGGCATCTGTGCGACTGACTACGGCTGACTTTATTCGGCTATCAGTCTTCCTGCCAGCGTCAAAGCTGCTCCCTGCGAGGAGCTGAGCTGCACCGCAGGGGCATGGAACGCAGAGAAACAGGTTCCACGTGTCCGAGGAATCTCATCCCACCAGGGCCAGTCCAGACCCCCTTCACAGGCTTCCCCCTCATCTGTTTCTTTATTTGCATTACGGAAAAGCCCTGACTGACTGACTGCATGCCAAATCATCACTTCTCTGTCTTCAATAGTGGTGATGAATAATCCCTTTCTGTTGTTATTGTTGAAACAGTCTTGCTAAGTGTCTTAACTTGCCCATGTTGGGCTAGAACCTGCAGTCCTCCTGTCTCAGCCTCCCAGAGTACTGGGATTACAGGCTTGTACAACCATCGTCAGCTGAATCGGTCCTTCACTGAATGTCCCATGGGGCAGTGACTAGAAAAGCTGAAGTCTCCAACATGTAGACTTTCGCTTTTCACAAAAGCGGACCAGACGGGCCTCGATTCACACGTCTCCCCAAAGGAGCTAACACAAGCGATACTGTTGCAAAAGGCTCACTCTGAGGAACAACCGCCTCCAAGACCTGCAGGTGCAAAAGCTCGAACATGTGTGGCGCATCTCCAGGCAAAAAGGTTTAGGCAAAGAGCTGTGTGCACCTGGCAATGTACCTACCAGAAAATCCAGTGCGAGTTTAGTAGTCTCTCTCCAGAGAGAAAATATCACACTGTTATTTTTATTAGCTTTCTGGGAGATGCTGGAAGAGGTGAATCCCACAGCTTCACGTGTGCTAGACATGTGCTCTACCACTGAGCTACACACTCAGCCAGATTCTTCCAAAGCGGCCATGACTTCAGTGCTTCAACAAATATCCACATTCAACACCAGAAAAGTAGTTCGGACAAGGCAATGATAATTTTAAAAAACATTAAGGTGGGCTGACCATGTAGCTCGGTGGTAGAATGTTTGCCCAGCAGTGCAAAGAATCCCCAGTACTGCAAAGAAATAAAACATAACGTGCGCGCGTGCGCACACACACACACAAAAATACTAGCCGGGTATGGTGGTGCACACCTGTAATCCCAGCACAAGGCTGAGGCAGGAGAATTGAGGCCAGCCTGTGCTACAAAATGAGCTTAAGGCTACAACAAACTGCATAGTGACCCTGTCTGAAAAAGGCCAAAAAAAGGGGGGCTGGGCACCTGCCTGGCAAGCGTGAGGTCGTGAGTTCGATTCCCGGCACCAGAAAAAAATGAAACAAAACAAAACAAACAAACAAAAAAGCCCCTAAGTTCTAGATAAGGATGTCTGAATAGTGAAACCTTGTCTCAAAAATATCAAAAAAAAAAGGGGTATCTGACCTTGAGACCCAATATAGAGGCAACCCAAAGGGAAAGGGAACACTTCCTTTAGAAACCAACTGATGGTTTTTGTCATTCACATCATCTATCACTACACAGAATGCTGTGTTTTCTAGACAAAATATATGAGGACTGAATTTTCCATGGTACATTCCAAGCACTATTCGTCCCCCAGCTCCTGGTCTCCCACCCAGAGCCAGGATGGATGGCTTACCCTCGGTGACCACGACTTCCTCCTCTTGGCCATTCTGGGCTCCCTCCTGGAGGGTGAGCTCTCCTTCTTCAGCCAAGCCGTTGACAGTGGACAGCTGACCATTCTTCTGCGGGAGCTATGGGGAAGACAGAACCATGGAAACTTAATTTCAGTCCACACATCCAAGTTAGAACAATGTACTAACTTCCAGAATTATATGAACTGGCCGAAGGAAAATGCAGAGAAATGGAGGATCCTGGACAATAAGAATTAAGTCGTATTCATGGGGGGTGGGGGGGTCCAGCTGCCCTACAAAGGGCATGGGGTGCTATGGTCAAACAGAGTGGACCAGACATCTGGGTGGGTGGGTGCACAGGTCGTTCATTCACCTGCACACCATGCGAGACAAATACCATTCCAGATCTATTTCAGACGTAACAGTGAGTGAGTTAGGCATGGTTCCCACCATCCTGAGCTTACAAACGACTATGAAATCTGAACCTCAGACAGGCGGTAGGTCAGTGGTACAAGTGCAAGGTCCTGAGTTCGATTCCCAGTACAAAAAAAAAAAAAAAAAAAAAATCAGAAATCTGAACCTCCACCAGCCCAAGGTCTCCTCCAGGCAAGGGCTGGGAGCTAGAAGACCCTGTGGAGAGAAAGCCAGTGTGTCCAGAGCTCAGGGAACAAATGGTATATGTGTAACATTGACCACTTGAGTGAACGTTCAGTGCCACTTGCAGGTCCTATAGGACAGGCTATGGAACTGGTGACCTCTTAACCATTTCTTTAATCCTGAGAATAGAGGTGGAAAGTTTTAAACCAAATAAAAACAGCACAACAGCCATTAGGAGCCTAAGGTTTCAATGATGCATTGTAGTTTGTACACGTTGGTTTTACCCTTGGGAAGGGGTCATCATTTCCATTTTACAGAAAGGGCCACTGAGACTCAAAGCAATGACCCCGAGGAGACGGCCGTCACCCCACTGGGCCCATAGCTCACCACCCTGGCCTGAAGTCCGCGTCTTCTCGGTAACTATTTCCAGCATCTTTCCGTGACACAAGAAGACCAATACGACAGTTTCAAGGACCTGTTACTACACACAATTGGAAAGTGACTTGAAGAGCCGTCCCCATACACAGCCCTGCCTGCTACAAAGACATCTCCAAGGGGTGGTAGAGCACGGCCTTGGCGTGGGTGAGGACCTGAAGCCCAGAACTAACGATCTCAAAGCTGGGCCTTCTGTCTGACATCACTCCATCCTGCTTACAGGCCAGCAGTGACAGGCCAAACCACAGGGCTTGGACCAACTCAAGGGTCCGTGGGCTCGAGAATCCACCCAGAAGCCCTGAGCTGTGCTAAACGCTTTCACCCGGTGGTTCTCTGCCCCCTGCAAATCTGTCCTTGAATGGCACGCGTCTCTCCTGAAATAACACCACTGGACGCTAACACTGACGTTCCAGATGGAACAGTGGACTTCAAAATGCCCATGCTGAGTTCATTTATTAAACAGAATACTCGGATTGCATTTCCACTTAAAGTCTCCTCTTACCAAAATATGAAAGAGGGGAATTTTAAATGAAACCAACAGACAAAAGGAGAGGAGGAGGTGTCGCCACAAGGCCCACCAACAACCCCGTCGGAATACCTAACTGAGAATCATTAGTGATGTGCATCGGGTTAGATTTGGATTCGATTAATAATGTAAAGGGCTGGGGAGGAGAAAGCAGGAATCACACTATTCTTGTGGGTATATAGCTGGGGATATAGCTGGGGGTATATAGCTGGGGATATAGCTCAGTGGCATAAGCGCCTGCCTGCAAGCACAAGATCCTGAGTTCGATCCCCAGTACCGCAAAAAAATAAAAAATAAAAAGTGCTGAATGAATACTTCTTACTGTGGCAAACCAGAACCATGAGCACAGCAGCCCTCTCACTTTGATTTCAATGCACTGATCTTGGGTCACTTGTGCCCTTGCTTAGGAACGAGAGTGCTGAAGTCCTATAGAGTTCAGAGTTCCACAGAGTTTTTGTCATTCTTGTAATTCTTTGCTGGGGCCGGGGATCTAGCTCAGTGGCACAAGCACCTGCCTGGCAAGCGCAAGGTCCTGAGTTCGATTCCTAGTATCAAATAAATAAATAAAATAAAATAAAATAAAATAAAATGACAAGTAGTTATTTGCTGTAGTCTAATCAGAGACATCTTTAGTTGGAGCCATTGGATCTCTTTAAATGCGAAGGGTCCACACGGCACAGGCACGAACTTCCCTCTGCTCTTTCAGAAATGCTGACACATACCTTACCAAGTACTTTGGCTGACAGAAAAATGATTTAGGGGTCAAGGACCAGCACTGGGGACTGAACCCAGGGCCTTTTGCCCCAAGCTACATCCCAGCCCTGTATTTTTATTTACTTTGAAGCAGGTTCTCACTAAGTTGCTACCTTGCTCAATTGCTGAGGCTGGGCTCAAACCTGCGACCCACCTCTCAGCCAGCTGCTGCCAAGTGCTAGAATTACAGCTGTGCACCACCCCCGCCCCAGCTGAAAAAGGAGTCTTAAAATTCAATGTCGATTGCTAGGCCTCCTTATACCCTAGGTATGACAGTAAGTAAATTACAGAGCGGTCATCTGCAATGAGCACAGGTAACTGTTGTCTACCTTAGAAAGGCATTTGACGTCGAAGCATTCGCGCGGATCCAGTGACTCCATCTCTTGCTTTTCCCCCTGTAAATCTGTACTTTAGTGTCTTATTAGCCAGTTGTACATCTCACTACCTTTCCCTGAGGGACACAGGAAGCGATCTATGTGTGTAACCACAAGGAACACAAGGAGTGTGCACATGTGCAAAAGTGTCAAAATAGGATTTGGACACACCTTATATTCTTTTACTTTTGGTCTTTGGAGACAGGGTCTCACTATGCAGTTCAGGATGGTCTTGAGCTCACTTTATAGCCTAGGCTGGTCTGGAACTTGCAACGGATCCTCCTGCCTCAGCCTCCTGAGCGCTGGGATTACAGGGCTGCACCACCACGCCCTGCCACCTTATGTTCTTTTAACTAGTTTTGCATATGTTTACCCAAGCATAAGGGTAATAGAACCACACGACACCAACATTTCTGTTAAAAAGTTTTCTTTTGATTTTTCTGGTAGAAGTAGCACAATTCAGTAGAATGACACATGAAAAACCAGATTTGCAAATTTTGGAGGAGGTCAAAAGTGAATCATCAGATTACACATGCATGGATGATAAAGACAATTGATTATGGTAAAATATATGCTTTCATAACAAAGGAGTGATATGGGTGATATGGGTGGTGGTAATGATGATGATGATGATGATGACAGTGGCTTTGACGCTGGCCATGTGTTATGGTTTGTGTCTGCATGTCCCCCCAAATCCTCATGCAGTCGTGGGATGGGCTTCTAGGATTTGTGGTTGATCCATGATCCAGTGCTGGGAATATGGGTGTGAGTGCTACACCGGCCCTGGGGTGGGTAGTTTGCATAAAAGGTAAGGGAGGGAAAGTGGCTGCTTGCCGCCACTCCTCCCTTTTTGTTTCTGCTGTGTTCTACTGCTACCATGACCACTTGCCCTCTGCCATGTGCCACTCTGCCTTGGAACCAGCCCAGTATGGACTGAAACCTCCACAAACTGTGAGCTAAATAAACCTTTCCTTCCTTAAATTTGGGCATCAGGTATTTTGTCCCAGGAATGAGAGAAAAATAACCAAGACACCATGTGAGCCAAAGTCCTGTGACAATGAAATGGAGCAAGAATCAACTGATACATACACAAGGAATGCAGACCTCCTTGATTTAGATGAAAACAGTAATGTAGAAGACAACACTAATGGGAATACATAATTTAACTAGCTGAAATGTTAGAACTAGGTCTGAAAATACAGTGAAGGTCTTGGCAGGTGTAAAATGTATTGGACAGCCAGGCGTGGTGGCGCATGCCTGTAATCCCAGCACTCGGGAGGCTGAGGCAAGAGCATCGTTGAGAGTTCGAGACCAGCCTGGGCTACAAAGTGAGCTCAAGGCCAGCCTGAACTGCATAGCACCCTGTCTCAAAAAGAAAAAAAATTTACAAAAAAACCAATCGGTGTTGAAAATTTTCCTGCTTTTTTTAATGAATAAAAAACTCAATACTTTATTTCTATGATTTTTTCCTGTGAAGTACTCACTGTTTAATGTAATAAAACTCATAAAATTAAAATTAGTAATTCATTAATAGAAATATTCTAAAGAACAAATGTGGGTCAGAATTAGTTTTATGCTCCAAGGGCTACCTTTAGTAGCAGACAATTTATGACAGTGACGTCACAGGAAGTGACTTTTCAGTCTATTTTATTATGGTCATATCTGAAGTCCAGCAAATGGACCCAGCCTGTGACCCACAGATTCATGTCACTGTGAACATTCAGAGCTCTTAGGGCATGACAATGCGCATAAAAATGGGACCTTAAGCCAGGTGTAGTGGCACACGCCTGAAATCCTAGCACTTAGGAAACTGAGGTAGGAGGATCAAGAGTTTGAGGCCAGCCTGGACTACACAGCAAGACCCTGTCTCAAAAAAAACAAAAAATTGGGAACACTAAGGTTTCCAAACAGGAAAGAGAGAGGAATCAGTGTTTCCCTTTTCCACCCTGAGGCTTCCCCCACACTCTCTATCCACCCACTGTGGACTCAGCTTTATGAATACTTCATTTCTTTCAAGACAAAGATTGGATGTGAACGACAGTGAGCACCAGAAACCCAGTCTTCCCACTGGACCTGCCCTTCAAACGCATGGACGCCTCCTCTGAACAAATCAAAATCCTCAGTGTTCTCAAGTTTATATCCTTGGAGTGGGTTAGCCAGAGTTTATTCCAGGAAAGCATGACCACATTACAACTAAGCAAGCACCAAGAAAAGTACTCAAAGGCTTCGAGCACCAGCGCCTCCCTCTCCTGTTTGTAAGAACTGGGAATATTCAAGATGGTAGTTCGGGCGTGGCAGGAAAGCTGCCAGACTTCCCTGTCTCTCCACCCTCATCACGGCCTACGCCTTGCCTGGACCCCTGCCCCGCTTGCGAAGCCTGCATCAGCAGCACTTATCAAGCTCTTTGGTACATTTGGTAAGCAATGAGCAAAATACAGAAGCTCTTGAGAGCGGTCAGGAGCCTGGGTGGAGGAGCTAAGCCCTGAGCCGGATAAAGGGACATTTCCTGACGCACACCCTCCTTCAGTTTGCAGGGGTTTCCTTCTGAAATCTGACTCCCAGCCCCACCCCATCTCCCAACCAACTGCCACAAGTAAAAATATGCGCCCTGACAGGCATGGTGGTGCACACCTGTAATCCCCGCACTCAAGAGGCTGAGGCAGGAGGACTGCTGCAAGTTCGAGGTCAGCCTGAGCTACAAAGTGAGTTCAAGGCCAGCCTGCACTGCATAGTGAAACCCTGTCTGGAAAAAAAAAAATTGCTCCCCAATTTTGAATAAAGACTTTTTTTATTCAATTTCAATATTTAATTGCCTTAGGGCAGGACTGTGGTGCTGTCATTTGCTAACTAAATTTAACCTTAGTATGAAAATCTGATATTCGGGATTATAAGATTAATCCTATTTTGCTTTTGAAATTGCATGTTTACTATTTAAGGAAGGTTTCTGGAACACAATCTTCACAGCTCGTGACCATGTGCGTCTGTACGTCTCCCTTGGTGAGGTGAGAGTTAAGTATCAGGTAGTCCTCAGGCACTGTCTGCAAATGCCCAGCTTCTGTTTCTTAAAAATTTCAGGAGGGGCTGGAGATATAGCTCAGCCGCATAAACACCTGCCTGGCAAATGCACGTTCTGAGTTTGATTCCAAGCACCAAAAAAAAAAAAAATTTTTTTCAGGTGCCAGGGATTTCATCAAGCAGCACAGCACCTGCCCAGCAATCCTGAGGTCTTGAATTCAATTCCCGGTACCCTCCCCCAATATTTTTTCAGTAAAATTCCATCAAAATGACTTAACATAATTTTAGGAGGTATAACTCAACCTTATCTTTGGGCATGAGAAGAGCAAACACTATAGAGAGATGTACTAAATCTACCCATTTTCATTTTATATGTAAAATGGGTTTTCATTTCAACTAAACACTAATATTCAAATGTTCAAACAGGTGAGTGTTAGAAAATAATTATCTCATATTGCTTATGTAGACCCCAAAGGGCTCAGCCACTGATGGACAACTCATTTTATCAGAACAGTGGTCGGTCTACCGGTCAGGCTCTCGATCTCAAAGGCCAGCATTTCTCACGCTGGGATCTGAGAAGATCAGCAGGGCAGGGTAGTAACAGCAGCCGGCAGGCATCATCTCAGAAGGGTTCTGTGCTGAGATCAGCTTGGGAAACTTTGATGTAAGACAGTCTTGGGCTGACTTAGTTATAACATATGAAGTTCAGTCAAAAATGTCCCACTTCAGAAGTTATAGTTGTTTCTAAAAGTATTAAAACTCCTGGGTTCTCTGGGAAAGTATGCAAAAGAAAACACAAAGCTCTAAATCTGGTTAGGTGGGAGGCCAACCGTGCTGATCTCAAGCGAAGAGAATTTATAAGATCTCTGCTTGAGATGAGGGCAACAAAAAGCAGCACCTACCGGCAGCGGCAGTGCCACAGGCTGCTACGCAGACCAGCGATCAGATTTCCACGGGGCAAAGTGTCCTCCCCTCACCAGCGCTTGAAACACCCACACTTTAGGTCTGCATGACGCATAGGCTAGGAAGACGCTACAGAAACACAACTGGAAGAAAACCTGGGCATCTTATCTTTAAGCCACACCTGACACCACCAGCATCCCTCTCCGTATGGGTGTTGTACAAGAGTTAATGGGACATTAATGTCCCTTCTAGAAGCATGTCCTCCCTGTGGGGTGCTGGTCCTAATGCTCCTAGATAAGAAACACTGCTCACAACCACAAAGAACCAGAAGAAAACTCTGTTTCTTTAAAAAACCCAAAGAAAGCTAGGCCCTTGGGTGTTGGTCAGCTTTCTGTTGCTGTAACAAACTACCTGGTACAATCAGCTAAAGAAGGAAGTTTACTTTGGCTCAAGATTTCAGAAGTTTCAGGCCCAGGTGCTTTGGGCCTGGGGCAGCACAGCACATCATGGTGGAGGCACACGGCAGGAGGTTTGCTCACTTCACCCGGGTCCAGAAGCAGAGACAGACAAGGGTCAAGGTCCCAGTGTCCCCTTCAAGGACACACTCCCAACGACCTAACTTCCTCCACTGGGCCCCACCACTTCTAACAGTGCAGTGGGCTGGGGACCAAGTCTTTAACATGTGGGCCTTGGGAGAGGGGCACGCCCAAGCCACACAGCCGTGATCCACACAGCCTTGATGCAGAGCCACGGCAGAATCCACCTAATAAAACAACCGCTGTCTGGATGGGCACGGTGAACCACACCTGTAACCCAAGCACAATGGGCGCCGTGAGTGCACACCTAGCCTGGGCAACCTACTGACTTAGTGAGATTCTGTCCCAAATTTTAAAAATAAAAAATGGGTTAGGCAGGGCTGGGGATTTAGCTCAGCGGCACAGCACCTGCCTGGTAAGCGCAAGGTCGTGAGTTCGATTCCCAGTACTGGGGGAAAAAAAAAATGGGCTGGGGATGTAGCTTCACAGGAAGTTCCTGGGTTCAATACCCAGTACTGTTCCACTTCCCCAAAATCTTGTTATTCGCGGGTTCTGTGGTTGAAAGCAGTGTCTACTTAGGGGAGAAGACTGCACAACCCCACAATTCAAAAGATTCTTGTATTTCAGACACAGAAGCAGCCCTACTTCCATGTTACTGATTCAAAGCAGCTCCACACTGAACAGAGGGGCGACCACCTGGCGTCTGGCTATCCTAGATCTCGTCCAGCTAGACAGCACCCATGCACACTCCTCGAGGGTGATATCCTAGCATCCTAACCTTCACTATGAGGTCCCCTCTTCTAAGCTGTTGCACCCCCACACCACGCAGGACAAATCAGCTGCCTTCCTACATCTTGAATGCAAAAACAAGCAACCCGCTACTGTGAGGAGCTACCGTAATAAAAAATGCATCACTTAAAAGTACACATCAGTGCTGAGAGATTGTCATGCCTGCCTTTTCTGAGCTGTGTACCAGCGAATTCCTACTAGACTTTATTTGGAGCAGATGTCCAAAGTCAAGATCCCAATTCCCACCTGACTGCTCCACAGCTCGTCATGTTCAAGTAATTACTCTCACGTCAAGTGGCGGCTTCTCTCAAAGGGCAGTAAAATAATTACATCACATCTTTACTAAGGAATTGTGGTTATAAAGTATGGCTTAAAATGCACTGTGTACCATAGGAAGGCTAAATAGTTTCTTAGTCCGACAAACATTTGTGACAAAGCAGAAAAGTAGCATTGTCAAGTGAAGTTTAGATGTTAAAAGTTGAAAACAGTTTAGATATAATATTATGCCTCTAATCAAACATACATCCCTATCACAAACTTCACCATGGAGACGGATATGAAAGGTATAGTATAGTGTAGTGCAGTATAATGGACCCCAACTGTACAACCACCAACCTCTTTGGAGCAGGCAGGGACAGTCAAGGGGAGACACCAGGACTCTCTGAGGAAAAGTCCTCTCGCTTCCTGGGAAAGGTCTGTGTGTGTTTGAGGCAGCCCCCGGCAGACGCACCTTACCTTGTAGGTTCTGCACCACTCCGACAGTTACAGTAGGGAGCAGGGAACAGAAGTTTACTGCAGGCTTTGCCCGGAAGACGTGGAGGAGGACTAGGACCACTGTCCCAGCTCAACCATATCCACTGCAGTCCGCACATTTAGTGGTTTTCCTGTCTTTCAATCCCATGGTTTAGAATGGTTGCTGATTGTTTTTCTTTTGGTTGCTGAATTTCTAAATACCTAATTAGAATTTATTGATCGTCCCTTTGCTATTTCAGTTCTAATTCTAGGCTGTGCTTGGAATGAAACAGGAAATGAACGAGCAAAATTGCTTGTTTTAGTTTCCTAATTTGCAAACAGGGCCTGTCTGAAGCAGCGCAGTGTAACCTGGAACAATGTCCATCCCATCATGCTTTCTCCAAGTACTCATGAAATACTGAAGATGCAGAATACAAAAGCAGCCAACTGCTAACACACAGGGCCACACAGGGCCGGGCTGGGATTGCTGAGGAGCATCCACTACCTCCCAGGCGGGATTCAAACTGCTTTCCAATTGATTAACCGCCCCTGCCTTGGGCCTGCTTCTTTGTGAAGCCTGCTGAGAGGGGCTTCCCTCTCCTGGCCGAGGGGGTGTGGAGTGGGGGGCAGAAGGCGGGGTAGGGGGCCTGTCAGGCACAGAGAGCCGTGCTTGGCCATCCCGAGGGACTTCAGGAAATGCCTCCTTGTCTGGGAAAGAAAGTCTCCTGTTCAGTTCGGCATGGATTACTTAATGAAGTCATTAAACATTTAGCTCTGATAATGGCCTGGATGGAAGATGCCATTTGAGTGAATCCACTTAGGGTTGGTGGATGGTCCAGAGCACGATTAAAATGATAAACTGCCATGGGCTTCTCTGACACGTAGGCCTAGCTCTGTGCTCCAGAGCCCAAAGGCCTGCTGTGCCTCACAGTAAAACATGAGGCACACAAACCCATCCCAAGCTGCAGCACCAGAGGCACGACCAGGGCTCAACCTGGGTCTGAGGATTCCTATGAGACAGGCCCGGAGTCTGTGCTGGGCCACAGCCTGGCAGTGCACGGGGCGGAAGCAGAAGAGGAAGGGGTCTCAGCTTAGCTTCCTATTAGCTGCGAGGCACACAGCCAATTTCTTGTGCTCTGAACCTGTTTCTTTACCTGTGAAGTGGAGGGCGAAATCTTTGTAGGGCTGTAGCAGTGGCCGCACTCCAACCCACCTAAGGTAGAACCTCTGGAAAAGGCCTATCCAGAGTGCCTGAACCCCACCACCCAGGTCCACCAACAGAATTAACAAGAACCAAAGAACAAGCAGTGGGCAGGATGTCTGATTTGGTCATTCTCAGGAATCCAAAATTTAGGCCAGGGGGCGCTATTTGCTGGAGGTGGAAGTGGGAAGAGGTGGAAAACAAAAAGCCATAATCCCAGTACTGTGAGAGGCTGAGGCAGGAGGACCACAAGTTTGAGCCCAGCCCAGGCAATTTAGTGATTTAGCATGACCCTGTGCCAAAAAATAAAAAAGGCCTGGGACTATACTATAGCATATGCCCCAGCCTATCCAAAGGATGGGAGGGAGGACCTGCTGGGGCTGGGCCTGTGCTCTGCAGTGGAGAAGGCACTAGAACCAAACACTTCCTCCCCATGAAGTCTGACCAAGGCCAGCCTGGGACCTGGCTCCTCCCCGAGTCCAGCTGATGTCCCAGAGAGCCCCCCAAGGGAGCTCCACCCAGCCTTCCCCGGGGCACACAGCACAGAAGCCACTTTGCCCTCCGAGGCTCTGTTCAGAGTTCCAGACCGCAGGTGGCCCCGAATACGCTGCCTAATCTCAGCAGAGAAGGATGCGACAGTGTGGTCTCCTCAGCACTAACTAATGTTCCCCACAAAGGAAAATACAGTGACTATTTTAGGACAGATGTGTGTTAACTTTTTTTTTCCAGTGCTGAAAACTGAACTGAGGGCGGCCCGCACTCTAGGCAAGTGACCTGCTGCTGAGCTACATCCCCAGCTTGCTGCAAATTTTTAAAAAAGCAAATCTATGTTCTGCGATGTCTCATTAAAAAAAAAAATCCTCCAGGAAAACAGTAGTGTAAGGCACACTTGCAATAGGTACTTAATGATTAGAGTAAGTGGTCTTATACAAGCTCATTTTCCATGAAAACAGGAATCCATTAACCTAATTTATAAATCATGTTAGAGTTGTCCAAGTAGCTTCTAGAGTGGCCGGCTAGTGCACAGATGGTCTGTCGGTGCCTCTGATGCTTAGAACCCAGAGCAGGCTTCTGCCTCCACAGGTACACGCCCAACCAGGCCTGGCCCTGCAGGAAGCAGAGGTCATCACTTTGGGAGAAAGTCACTGTCCTCCCAAAGGAAACAGAACGGAACCGGGTGGGAGAACCCCACACCCAAGGAAACACAAATGAAATATTTCGGAAGCCTTCTACAATCGCGAGTTATAGAACACCACCAGCTTGAAGACAGCACCTACTGTTTGAAAAACCGGCTTGACAGTCTGCCTGTGCTGTTACAACCTAATAAAATATTTACCCTAACCATCGTGGACACTGTCAAACCAACAGCCAGGCTTTGGTTCAGGGATTTGACACCAGGAGAGACGACGTATGAATACTCCCAGTTCTCAACCCAGGAGATGAAGAGTCCAAGAAAGGTGACGGGTCGGGAGGGCACTGTGTCGGAAGTGCTCGGGCCCAGGGAACTATCAGGAGGTGGGCCCAGCTGGTGGGAGTGCGTACTGCTGGCGTGGACTTGGGGAGCACTATCTGGCCCCTGGCCCCTTCCCTTCCTGGCTTTGCTCCCTACTCTCTGCTTCCTGGATGCCATGGGTTGAGCAGCTTTTCTCTACCACACCCTTCCACCATGAAGCCAGCTGACCACCGGCTGAAACCCAGGGACAAAAATAGCTAAGACATAGGTGACAGGTGGCCCGCCCCAGCGATGGGAAAGCTGACATTCAAAGAGTAGAAGACGCCCTCATTAGTCCACACTGAGTAAGGTTTAAACAGCCAGATGCCTCAGTGGAGGTGATCCCTGTCGTTCACACTGGGCTGAGACCTGAAAGCAGACTAGTGGATGTAAAGATGAACACAGATGCTGCGGCTGAAACCCAGCCCCACGTTTTCCTGTGTGGTTCAGGAGAGCGAGCCCATTAACAGGTGCGGTGCCTGCTGGGAAATGCCTGCCCCTCGCCACCCCCACCGCTGCCGCAGACCTGGAGCCTTGAATGCAGGCAGAAGAGGAGACATTTCTGCCAGAAGAGCCCCTGACTCCATCCCCGCTGAGAGAGGAACAAAGCCCTCCCAGCTCCCTGCTACGCCCGCACCAGCAGGTCTACCTCTCCTGGAGAGTCTGTCCCCAACAGGTGCCTCCTCTCCAAACTGCAGCTTTAAAAAATCATCACCTCCACAAGGGAGATGTAGTATAGACCACGGCAGTCTTAAAATTGTTGTATTTTTTTTTTTTCTGGACCAAATGTTGATTTACAGGAAATGATCTGCTTTAAATTCACAGCATTTAAAAATTATCCTTAGAAACTGGGAAATGTATTTGATTTTCTTCATCCCAGAGATGATACAAACAACTTTCCCTTCACCCCAATATTCTGCCAAATGACAGACTGGAATATTCTGAATATACATTTCTGGTTTCAATAATTCTCCTTTTTAGTTGTTCTTACAGAAACTGACTTTCTTTTTTTTTTTTTTGTCTTTTTGAGACAGGGTCTCACTATGCAGCTCAGGCTGGCCTTGAGCTCACTTTGTAGCCCAGGCTGTCTCGAACTCACAGTGATCCTCCTGCCTCAGTCTCCCAAGTGCTGGGATTACAGGCGTGCACCACCATGCCCGGCTGACTTTCTTTTTAAAATCATAAAAGAAAAAAAAGAACTTTAAGATTCACCGTCTCAAACTTGCCCAAAACCCAACCCCCCTACATCACTTCCATAAACTTCACTGAGAACGCTAAGCAGCCTGGGCATCCGTGGTATGAAGAAGACACACACTCTGAGATGTAAGCCTGGCGTGGTGGCACACACCTGTAATCCCAGCACTCCAGGAGGCTGAGGCACAAGGATCAAATCCAGGCAAAGGAATAGTGAAACACTGTCTCAAAAGTTTTCTTAAAAAGATGGAAAAAAATAATAAGGGCTGCAGACATGGAGGCCCTGGGCTTAATCCCCAGTGCTGGGAAAGAAGAAAGGAAGGAAGAAATAAGTTAGGAAGGAGGGAGGAAGAAGGAAGATAGTCTTCTAATATGTACTTCCTGGCACGGCAAAACGAATTCAGTGACAAGCTCAACAGTGGAAATCACTAAGACAGAAAAATGTTCTGTGTAGCCAGGCACATATCTATAATCCCAGCACTTAGGTTTTTTTTTTTTTCGCGGAGGGTGGGGGGGTACCGGGAATTGAACTCAAGACCTTGCGCTTACCAGGTAGTAGGTGCTTGTGCCACTGAACTGTATCCCCAGTGAATCCCAGCACTTGGGAGGCTGTGGCAGAAGGATTTCCTTGAGTTTGAGGCCAACCTGAGCTACAAAGTGAATTCAAGGCCAGCTTCAACTACATAGCAAGATGTTGTCTCAAAAAAAAACACAAAAAAACAAAAAAAACAAAACCAAAGAGCCGGACGTGGTGGCGCACACCTGTAATCTCAGCACTCAGGAGGCTGAGGCAGGAGGATCTTATCAGTTCAGGACTGGCCTAGGCTACCAAGTGAGCTGGGGACAGCCTGAACCACATAATGAGACCCTGTCTCAAAAAGACCAAAAGAAAAAAAAAAAGAAAGAAAAAGGGAGAGAGAGACAAAGAAAGAAAGATATTATTTGGTAAACCAGATATGGTGATGCATGCCTGTAATCCAAGTGCTCAGTAGCTTGAGGCAGGAGGATCACTGTGAGTTTATGACCAGCCTGACTTACACAAGTGAGACCCAGTCTCAAAAAAAAAAAAAAAAAAAAAAAAAATTTCCAGCCAGGTGTGCTAGCATACACCTGTAATCCCAACTCCAGCAGACTGAGGCAGAAAGATAGAAGCTTCAAGCCCAACCCGGGCAACTTAGTGACTTAGTGACTGCCTCAAAAATTAACAAACACAAAAAACTATTCCCAGTTACTGCCTCAAAGGTGAGACACACTTTTGCTTTAATAGGTAGGAGCATGACCCTGACTCAGTCCCAATATACGCCCCCGCTGTGGACTCCTAAATCATGCTCATCACAAACTGTTCTTGTCCTGGATTGGGTATGAGCCACACGGATTTTTTTTTTCTTCCTACCCTGGGCCTCAAACCCACGTAGGCTTTGGCTGTAGACGGATCCAGCCAGAAATGTCCCAGTGCGGCCCGGCAGGGACAGGGAACCCTGAGGCGTGGATCTAGTGCACGCTGACTGCATCTTGTAGGTACTACCCTGGGTGGGCATTCATGGGGGGCTCAACGTTGAGTTGGTTCTACAAAGCGAGGCCACCCAGCGCCCTGCCTGCTTCTCCAGATCGTCTTACACACCACGAGGCACTGTGGTCCTGGACAGGAAGCCAGGACGGTCGTCCACATCCACGGCCACCAGAAATAGGAGCCATATAAACCTCTTCATTTTATGCATTACCCCGCTCCAAGTATGTTCTTGCAGCAATAGGAAAAACATGCACGCAATTCTTAAAAGTCCTTGAACCGTGCAGCTCTGACCATACACCCACAACACAGCCTGCATTTCTTTCTTTTGCCCACCTAGGCTCCTCTCCAAAGCCTCTGGACTGTCATTTTTCATAACCCCCAACCTACCCCACCTCCTGGATGTTAAAAAACATTTGATTAATTCTTCTACTGGGTCCCTGCATCGGGGCCAGCTGGGTACAAGTTGACAGGAAGCGTCAAGAGAGAAAACAGGGTGCTGCCTGATAGATACTGTTTATAGATAACTCTCTGGTCCTGCGAAGCTCACGATGGGCGGGGCATAAGGGGCCTTTGGAAGGTGATTGGATAATGGGCTTTGGCTGAGGATAGGTGGAGCCCTCGGGGCGTGGCTTGGAGGGGTTTACCGCCCTGGGCTGCTGCTCCCTGGACTCCGCTCCCTGGATGCCCAGCGCTCGCAGGGAGAGCTGCTCTCCTCCCTGCTCTCCTCCCTGCTCTCCTCCCTGCTCTCATCCCTGCTCTCCTCCCTGCTCTCCTCCCTGCTCTCCTCCGCCACACTCTCGCCCACCCCTAACCACGCGGCTGCGCCCTTCCCTGGCGCTGACGGAGAGCGCAGGGACTGACACTTGTAACACAGGGGTCAAGACAGACCCCTCCCCTTCTAATCGTCGGGCCTCGCATACTGTGTCTAAGCAAGAAAGAAAATGACTGCCACAGGTACTAAACAGGGAGAGATCGCCTCGAGCGGTACCAGGAAGGCCAGATGCCCAGGAAAGAGGGGTTCTGAAGCTGATCTGGACCACTGATAGATATTTAGGCCAGGAAATGAAGTGATCTTTTTTATCAGCTCGCAGATGCAGTGCGGAATACGGGGCAGTACCCGGGCCCCACGGCAATGGCACAGGTGACTGCGTGTTGCCAGGTCTCGCGCCAGCTGCTGCACTCAGAAGAGTGGTTGGTGCCCCAAGGGTAACAACAGGAGGATCCGCCAGGGGTGCTGCCGGGGGTCGGTCCCAGTTCTGTCACCTGAACCTGGGAGGAGGCGAACCTGTGTTCACTGTACAAGATTCACCCAGCGGGCACGCGGGTTCGCATGGCCTTAAGCAACACCCCATGGAGCGCCAGGCCAGCAGTCAGGCTGCGCAGGGCAGGGACTGCAGGAGGCCGGGAGTGGAGGCGGGGAGGCCGCTGCTGCCCGAGTCCAGGAATGGAGGGCACGGGAAGGGCAGCCTGAGGCAGGAAGCATGGCGCGGAAACCCTTGGCACGCTCCACCGTAGAATAAGCCCATGGAGATCAAAGGCAGCCAGACCACCAGGGCTCAAAGCCAGGCTCCTCTTCCTGTAGCCTTGTGACCTTAGCCAAGCCGCTTCTCCAGCTGGACTGTGCCTTGGTCTCCTCATCTGTAAACTGGGGTAAAAGTACCTACCTCTTGAGATTGTTAGAAGGTGTGATGTGACACACGGGTGATCCCAGCATACTGGGAGGCTCAGGCAGGCCCATCACCAGTTCCAGCCAGCTCTTGTTTTAAAACTAAAAGAAGCCGGGCATGGTGGTGCACACCTGTAATCCGAGAACTTGGCAGGCTGATGCAGAAGGATCATTGGGAGTTTAAGACCAGCCTGGGCTACAAAGTGAGCTCAAGGCCAGCCTGAACTGCATAGCAAGACCCCATCAAAAAGACCAAAGAAGAAAGATTCAATGGATTGGGCCGGGGAAATAGTTCAGCGCCTGCCTGCTAAGTGCAAGGTTCTGAGTTCGGTTCACAGTACAAAAAAAAAAAAAGATTCAATGGATGGGGTGGGGAATACATGGGGGGCGGGGGCAGGGCACACCCTTCTCCTGTGAGGCCAGGGCTTTCCTATCCAGCACCACGAACGAAACCAGAGACAAAATCAAAGATAAAATGAGGATCTTGGGAGTCTGCCTAGAAATCTCATCCTACATAGAGAACTTCTTTGGGAAGATGCTTTTAGCCACTCAATTCATTGACAGTTTTTGGAAAAAAAAAATTGTCAACTGAGGGCCTGTAGGCAAATGTGGAAGCAGAATCTGTGAGGTTTGAAGCACGCTGAGATCCCGACAGATAGAGCAGGCAATACACGCGGCTCGCAACGCCCTGTCCGCTACGTCCAGGAGCCTGGACGCTCCGCCCAAAGGGGAAACCAGAGGAAGGGACAGGCACGGAGCCACTTCCTGCCGGACAGAAGCTGCCCGAGGGTCCAGCGCAAACAGAAAGAGCGGCCTCCTTAGCCGCAGTGTGTTTTTTCAATTACGTGGAAACATAAGGAAGAGTCCTTCTATAAATAAAAGCAAAACGTGAGCGTTTGAAGTGAATTGCAACCCAGCGGATGTTCACATCCCTGGCGAAGGATCGCCCAAGTGGGCGGGGCCCTGTTACGCGCTAATATTAGACAACTGTACAGTGGCTGAGTCTTCCCTCAGGCGATATATATTAAAGCAGGAACAAAGCTGAGATGCCTGTGGCTTCTATGCAAAAAGGCACCGTTTTTCAATATTTTTATATACAGTGTTGCCAAGACCCACCAGGATAGGATTGTATTCAATTTAACATATTCCTAACTGAAATAGTTCCTTCCTTAACAAGTAAACTAGGGCCGGGGATATAGCTCAGTGGCACAAGCACCTGCCTGGCAAGCGCAAGGTCCTGAGTTCGATTCCCAGTATCAAAAAAAAAAAAGTAAACTAGCCAGGTGCGGTGCAAGTAAATCAACTAGGTGTGGTCCTACACCCCCGTAATCCCAGCACTTGGGAAGCTGAGGCAGGAGAATCCCTGGGAGTTCGAGGCCAGCCTGGACTACATAGCAAAACCCTGTCTTTAAAAAAAAAGCCAGGCATGGTGGCACACACCTGTAATCCCAGCACTTAGAAGGCTGAAGCAGAGGGTCCTCCAAGTTCAAGAGCAGCCTGGGCTACAAAGTGAGCTCAAGGCCAGCCTAAACTGCATAGCCAGACCCTGTCTCAAAAAGACAAAAAAAAAAAAAAAAAGGTAATTATGGGGCTGGGGATTTAGCTCAGCAGCACAATGGCTGCCTGGCAAGCGCGAGGTCGTGAGTTCAATTCCCGTAGCAGAAAAACAAAAAAAAGGGGCTGGCGATTTAGCTCAGCGGCAAAGCGCCTGCCTGGCAAGCGCAAGGTCGTGAGTTCGGTTCCTGGTACTGGAGAAAAACAAAAAAAAAAAAAAAAAAAGAAAAACAAAAAAAGAAAGTGTCAAAAGGTAATTATAATCCTGTTAAAACAGAATACAGCATAACAAAGAAAATGGTTGTAAATAAGAGACAATAAACTACCTACAAATTTTGTTAAGGAAAATGGTTGCTTTTAACTTGTGGAAAAGGACATTCTTTAGAGAAAGCACTGAGGACACATAATGATTTGTTTACAGTTTGTTAGGGTTTCTTAAGATAAGGTTTCATTATACAACCCAGACAGGCCTTGAGTTTATGATCCTCCTGCCTCAGCCTCCCAAATGCTGGGCTGACAGGCCTGTGTTGGATTACACGTGGAGGATAATCCTTTAATTACTTTCAATGTACTGCCTCAGGCCTGATTAAGCCATGTGACTGTTTAATTCTGGAAGGAGTCTAGGGAAAGCATTTGTGGAAAGGGTAAGATTGCAAAACCTGTGTCCTTGTGGAAAGCCACAAGGTCAGCACTAAATGCTTTACTGAGACATGCCCGAAGGAATGATAACAGGATGGCTTACTAAGGCAAATCTCATACTCATGATAATTGAGTTGTATTGTTCTTGCTATTAGTATCACTAGCTACGGCCTTGGTTCTCAATAAAAAGTGACTGAGATTGGTAATCCAGGCTGCAGTCCAAAAGGCTGTGAGCCCCCTGCTCCAATTATGCCTCTGGTTTTTCTTGTTTCTCTTTTCTTTTCCTCCACAGGTACCTGTTCCCCGACCTGTCACTCCTGGACAGAAACAGAACGAAGGTCCGACATTGACTGACTTAAATAGTTAATCCACTAAGTATTTGTTGAGCATATTTACCAAGCACCAAGTTTTGAATTCCAGGAGGCTGACACTTCAGTTCTACAAAACTCACTGTAAAAGTGGACGTTCGCAAACCACGAACCAGGTCTCCCCTTTCCCATCCACCCCCGTTTCAAACGCTCCCTCAGTGCTGCCAATCCAGAAGCCAGTCGGCGCGTGATCGCAGGATGCTGGGGTGAAATCTGCGCTTCCGCGGCGGTCCTGCCGTCTCGCACACGTGGCACACCCCTTGACCCTCTGCTCCCGGGCACTCTGGGCTCCCGGGGCAGCGCCCGCCTTTACACAGCTGCAGAAGCCCCAGCCCTCAGGAGGGCCGCTCATTGCATAGCCTGCTGTATTTATTCTTAGCTTTGTTTTCTTCGAATGTTTCCCTAAGTGACTGAAGCTGCCGGGATGGAGCATGCGTCTGTGGGAAGCTCGCAGAAAGAATCCCACCCAAACCCACCGCCGCGCACCACTCGATCCGGGCCCTTCCTGAAAGGACAGGCCCGCTCGTGCCCCCGCTCCAAAAGGCTAAACCCAGCAAGGGGGGCGGTGGTGCCCGTGGCCCTCTAAATCCTTCATGAAAGCGCATGAGCGTGGTGTAGCACGGTCGCAGCTTCCCCTCCCGGGAGACGAAGGCGTAAGGAACAGGCCTGGCTCTCCCGGGGGTGGCTGCCCTCTGCGCGGCCAGGGCTCAGTCTCCGTCCTGCAGGAGACCGCAGGGCGACAGCCCCTCTTCCCGCCGAAGGCCAGGCACAGGTCCCCCGCTTGCAGCCCCATGCATGGGCACATAGGGAAACGTGTTCATTTTCAGGCCGGAATCAAGCCCTTGCAGGAAGAGAGCAAAAGGCCAACTCCTCCTGGCTCTGCCACAGCTTCTGCAAACTGCCTACTGCTGGCAGGGCACCACGCTGTTAAAATGAACTTTGACAGCTTTACCTCTGCTACATCTTGCTTGTATTCAGCATTGAAAAGCTTTAAAAGACTATCCAGGAACATAGATTTTTTTTAAAATAAGATTTATTGGTCTGCGCTGAAAGTTCTATTTCTTTTTCTTTTTTTGATACCGGGAATGGAACTCAGGACATTATGCTTGCCACCCAGGCGCTTATGCCACTGAGCTATATCTAATCAAAAATTGTTATTAGAGGGCTGGGGATTTAGCTCAGCGGCACAGCGCCTGCCTGGCAAGCGCAAGGTTGTGAGTTCAATTCCCGATACCGGAAAAAACAAAACAAAACAAAAAAAACCTTAAATACTGCATTTAAAGTTTTGCCGGGCATGGCGGCACATGCCTGTAATCCCAGCACTTGGGAGACTGAGGCAGGAGGATCTTTGCGAGTTCGAGGCCAACCTGGGCCACAAAGTGAGTTCAAGGCCAGCCTGAACTGCACAGCAAGACCCTGTCTCAAAAAAAGACAAAAACAAAAACGAAAATTGTTATTAGAACAAACCAAGCAAAGATTTAGTGATGTCTTCAAATCATGTTCAATCGAATTGTTTCTTTACCACCAATTTCCTCCCAGCAAACACAACAAGTAAAACCGTTCAAGACCAACCTGGGCTACAAAGTAAGCTCAAAGCCAGCCTGAACTGCACAGCAAGACCCTGTCTCAAAAACAAACAAAAAAGAACAAGTAAAACCAGTCCCAATGTCTAGACAATAAGAAATGATTTTCCAGGTCAAAGAGGACACCTGCTAAAGATTCAATCTGCATAAAGCTGTTCAACAAAAACAAAAATAAAAGCAGACTTTCTGCAGCCCCAAACCGAGTGGAAAATACATATGGCAGCCAGGCGTGGTGGCTCACGCTTGTAGTCCCAGCACTGGGGAGGCTGAGGCAGGAGGACTGCATGAGTTTGAGGCCAGCCTGAGCTACACGGCAAGGCCAGAAGATCATTGCTAGGTCAAGAGTAGCCTGGGCTACATAGCAAGACCCTGTCTCAAAAGAAAAAAAAAAAAAACAAAAACAAGTGCAGCATTGGTGGTCAGCTACACATTGGCAAGGAGGATACGGTTAACCACGGGCAGCAAGAGGGTCCTACAGTGCCCGCCCCCTTCCACCCATTGTGCCTTTGTAGAAGAATTGTTTCAACATTCAAATTCCTAAATCAATATAAAATACAGCTGGGCGTGGTGGCGTACGCCTATAAAATCCCAGTACTCAGAAAGCTGAGGCAGGAGGATTGTTGCGAGTTCTGAGTTCGAGATCAGCCTGGGCTACAAAGTGAGCCCAAGGTCAGCCTGGACTACATAGGGAGACCCTGCCTCAAAAGACAAAAAAAAAATGCCTCAAAAGACAAAAAAAAAAAGAAAGACGCAATGTTTCCTTCAGTAAGGCTTCCGGACTAAGGGCCAGTCCAGTCTATGATTTGTTTTGTTTAGTTTTGTTTTTGGGACAGTGTCTCACTATGCAGCCCAGGCTGGCCTTGAACTCAGTGATCCTCCTGCCTCGGCCTCCCAAGTGCTGAGATCACAGGCATGGGTGGATATTTTGTGTGTCACTGTATTGTTCTGTTTCTTATAGTACTGAGGACTGAACCTAGGGCTGTCACACTGAGCTGTACCCCCAGTGTTTCTTATCTTTTATTTTTCGAGACATGGTCACTACATTGCCCAGGCTGAGCTTGAACTTGCCACTCTCCTGCCTCAGCCTCTGAGTGCTGGGATAATTAAGGACGTTACATCACTGTCTTGCAGGGGCCACTTGTTTCCTCAAATCCCATCTTTCAGTAGGCTTTTTCCTTTACTTAGATGTAAAATGTGCTTGAGTTCATTCTTGTAACTTTTTTGGAGGAGGACAGCAGCTTGGGCCTCGCTCAGGCTGGATTCGTACCCTGCACCAGGCACGACCTCACAGGGCCTGGGATTCGCAAGCACCTGCTAACCTGAGACCTCCACAACACCAAGTGGGGGACGGACAGGACCCTCGGGACTCCCCAGCCAGGGGTGGCCTCTCCACAGCCTGGGCCTCTGAGATGCTTCCCGACTGGCAGGCTGGGTGGAAAGAGCCTCTTGGGCCCAGCCACCAACATCCCTCCCCGTGTCTTCTCTGCGTGTATTACACAGGGCTGCAGGGTTGATGCAGAACCCAAGGCCGCCTGCACCCGAGCAGAGCTCCACACTGAGCTGCACCCCAGACCAAGCTTTTTTTTTTTTTTTTTTTGGTACTGGGAATCGAACTCAGGACTTTGCACTTGCACTTGTGCCACTGAGCTACATCCTCACCCCTGTGCTGTTATTGCTAAGAACACAAAAAATGATAAGTGATGTTGCCTTGGAACTTCTACTTTTCAATCTTTCTATAATTTCTTTCTTTCTTTTTTTGAGACTCACTATTCAGTTCAGGCTGGCCTCGAACTTACTTCATTATGTAGCACAAACTGGCCTCAATCTCACAGAGATCCTCCTGTCTCAGCCTCCCAGGAGCTGGGATTACAGGCGTTCCCCACCATGCCTGGTCCCTTTCCACATTTATGGCGCTTCCAGTCACCCCTGTCTGGGCAGGAGCAGAATTTTTGTCTTTTTTCCAGCATGTGATTTACAACTTCCCTCAGGAAAACATTGCTTCAAAGTACTTCTGGCATACATTAATGAAATTAAGCTCTATTAGTCCAGGAAACTTACCTCCCATCCTGACCCTTCACCCTGCCCCTCAGGAGTGGAGAGATGACACCTTCATCCCATCCTCCAGTGTTATCGCTGTGATTATAGTTCTCATTTTCTATGGCACGTTTGTGACGCCTGCGGGATACCTTCCTCCTGCTGGGCGGGCCCTGTGCTTACCACACCTCATGATCTCCAATCCCCTCCCTGGCTCTGGAGCCCCTTCCTGTCCACAGAGGCTGGTCCTTTTGGTCCCAGTTTCCTTTTCTCTAAAACGCCCTTACTGCCCGGCGAGGTGGCACATGCCTGTAATCCCAGCACTCGGGAGGCTGAGGCAGGAAGACTGTTGCAAGTTCGAGACCAGCCTGGGCTACAAAGTGAGCTCCAGGCCAGCCTGAACTGCATAATGAGACCCTGTCTCAAAAAGACCAAAAAAAAAAAAAAAAAAAAAAAAAAAAGCCCCTACTGAGGAGGTCTATGAACTGGTCTGCTGCAGGTCTCTCTCCTGGGCTAAGTTGGAAATACAAGTTGGAAATGACGTTCCTAACCTGACGTTGGAGAAAAGATTTCTTTCCCACAGTAAGGGAGGGGGACGGGGAGAAGCGAGTGAAAAGGGCTCGCCTGCACCGAAGACCCACGCGCTGCCCTGGGTTCAATGCCCAGTACCCCAAGAAACAAAACACTACCACAAAACGATGGAAACGTCTCCACAGAAGCTCTCACATTCATACTCACAGCAGTACTATTCGTAATAGTCAGGAAGTAGAAACAGCACCGCGTGTGGACGAGCTGCTGTTTGCGGAGTAAGCTGGGGTTGGGTCAGTAAGCGGTGGAATATTACTCCGCAGTGACAAAGAAATAAGGGCGACGCTCAGTGCAGCGCGGCACAGGCACAGGCGCGAGGCCCCAGATTGGGTCTTCCGCACGGAAGAAAGAAGACACGAACTGAAAGGGTGGTGCAGGGAGAGCCTTACAAACACTACTGTAAACACAAGACGCCAGACGCACTCACAGATGGCGGGACGCCGCCTGCGTGAAAGGTCCAGAAGAGGCTATCGGGGTAGCGCAGTCATTGATTACTCCGCTGCGGGAGAAAGAGCTGGGGAGGGACTACTAATGTGTAGGGGGGATCTGGGAGGGTAGAATGTTCTCACCTTGGTTGTGACGATGACTACACTGGGACTGGGCTTAAACCACTGAATTACACAAGAGTTCTTTGCAGTACTGGCGAAGCCTCCGCACCATACCTAGTCCCCCGCCCCCTGTTGTTTGTTTGTTTGTTTTCTTTTGTTTTTCTCCGCCCCAGAAAGTCTCCTACTTGCCCAAACTGTCCTGGGTGTGATCCTCCCTCCTGCTTCAGCCTTCCAAAGCCAGTGGTGGTGGCGGCGCACCCCTGTGATCCCAGCACTCTGGGAGGCTGAGGCAGGAGGATTGATGACAGCCTAGCCTGGGAAATTTAGCAACTTGGTAAGGGAGAACCTATCTTAAAATAAAAAATGAAAAAAGGGCCGAGAATGTAGCTCTGTAGAAAGGCCTTGGGTTCAAATCACAATACCAAAAAGAGAAGCGGGGGAGTGTGTGCATTCCATCAAGCCTTTCACGCTATATCCCGCCCCCCAGCGCCCGCCTTCTCCGTCTGTGAGAAGCCTCACCGCTGACCAGGGTGCCTCACCAGCCTGCACCGGACGCAGCACCTTCTCCCCAAGCGGCTCCAGATCACAACCAAGCCGGTGCCTACAGCTCCAGACACGAGACTTCACCTAACACTGATCTGGGCTGAGGTCTGCAGATGCCCAGGAGCGTGTGTGCTCCCGCTCCCGCTCCCTGCCCCCCACACACACACACAGACACACACCCGAGGTCTGGCACCTCAGGCCTCTGCACACACTGGGCTAGGAAATCACCTGTGACGCTGTCACCGTCACACCTTCCTTTCACATCCCCTCTCCCCACCACAGCCGGCCTCAGCGTCTTTCGCTCACGTCCCCTTAAGGCCATGCGAGAGAATCCGCACAGAAAGCCGTGGTGAAGAACAGGGTCCCCGAGCGAGTACATGAACCACATATGCTAATTTCAAAAATAAACACAAGTGAGCCGGTATTTACTAAGAAGCAGAAATCAGTAGATTGAATTACTCCCACTTTTACACAAAAGTAATCTTACAAAAATAGCCGTGTTACCAGGCATGGCTGCGCATACCTATAATCCCTGCTTTACTCAGGAGG
>NW_004955439.1:10305053-10309451 GCF_000276665.1 Chinchilla lanigera
TGGGCTACAAAGTGAGTCCAAGGCCAGCCTCAACTGTATAGTGAGATCTTGTCTCAAAAAGACAAAAGAAAGAATGAAAGAATGAAAGAAAGAAAGAAAAAGAAGAAAGAAAGAAAGAAAGAAAGAAAAAAAAAAAAAAAAGAGGGGGAGGGGAGAGAAAGAGGGAGGGGAAGGGGAAGAGGAGAAAAGAAAAAGCCCTGCACCAGATTTTTAGGTTTTACAAAGGAACAACTTTCCTGAGACTTTAGCTATAATCTCAGAATACAGCTATTTGCTCCTCTCGTAATCAAACTGTAAAGTTCTCAGTGCTCAGACTTAAGAAAAAATAAATCAGAGTCCTTGCGAAGTGCTTATGTGAAGCTGAAATAAAGCATCTGGTCAGCTCACAGCAAAGGAGCCGCAAGCTTTGGGGGATTTTTCCCTTCTTCATGACCATAAAAAGCAACAAGCGGGTGACACTGCCCTTCCCTCAGCTTCCCAGGAGGACTGCAGCCCGGCGCAAGGCCTGGGCCTCCGCAGAGCCGGCTGGGAGCAGCGGGAAGGCCTAGCGCCGCTGCAGAGACGAGTGGCTCTCTGTGAAATTAAGTACCATAAAAATGGAGTCCATAAACAGTTATTACTACGCGGGCTGAAAAGAAAACCCAAATCTCATGTAATTATGCGGATTACTGGAACAATGACCTTCATCCACAGTGTACTCAACCAAAAGAAAAACAATTTTTTTGTGCTACTAAGGATTGAGCCACAGGCTTTCCCTCTAAGCTACAACCCCAGCCCCTCTTATTTTTCATTTTGTGAGAGGGTCTCCCCCAAATTGTCCAGAAGGGACTCAAATTTGCAATGCTCCTGCCTCAGCTTCCCAAAAACCTGTAGCTATTCTTACTGTCCTTCAATTTTCTCCTCCTTTTTCTCCTCCCTTCCACCCTCACTGCCAGACATTGGCAAGGCTACACCTAATAAGGAGATTAAAAAGTGAAGAATAACCCAAGAACCTTCCTAAATACAGCTATTCCTCATTTAAAGACCTATATGTGAGGGCACAGGCCTGTAATCCCAGCACTTGGGAGGCTGAGGCAGGAGGACTGCTGCAAGTTTCGAGGCCAGCCTGGGCTACAAAGTGAGCTGAACACCAGCTTGAACTACATAGCAAGACTCTGACTCAAAAAAAAAAAAAAAATAGATGACTGCATGTAAGAGTTATGCAAATAAAAGCAAAGTCAAGTTGGAGTTTGCTTTGACCATTTCTTTGTTCTGAACCTTGTAATGTACTATATACAGTTCTTCATTTAAGGACCAGTTCGTTTAACGACCTGGTCACAGGATCGAAAATGGTCATTAAACAAGGAATGTCTGCAACGTACACTTGTTTTGATTTTCGTAGGTGGTGCAGCATCTCGTCCACCTAGTCATGATTGCTCATGTTGCCAGTGGCAATGGCAGCTGCCTCTTATAACAGCTCCCTGCCGGAGCCACTGTGTAGGTCTCTAAGCCTGCCAGCCCAGGCAGGGAGGTCGCCCAGGCCTCCCCAGCAGGCGCTGTCCAAGCACAGCACCCTCTTTACTGAGCTGCCCTCGCCAGCCAGCCCTGGGCTGCCTCAGTGACTCTTACCTGTGCTGCCTTCTCTGACCAGACCGTTACAAACTGAATTTTTTTGTTCTGTTTAGTTTTTGTTTTTCTTCCGGTACCAGGAATCGAACTCAGGACCTTGTGCTTGCCAGGCGGGTGCTTTGCCGCTGAGCTAAATCCCCAGCCCCAACTGAATTCTGAAGATGTATATTAACAATACAAACGTACTGAAGGTGGTGGCACTCTCCTATACTCCCAGCATTGCACAGGCTGGAGCGGGAGGCTCTTGAGTCTGACTGAGGTCAGCCTGGGCTACAGAGTGAAACCAACCTGAAGTTAGAATAATGACGGTGGTGGTGGTGCTGGTCTGAAGAGCACCTGTGACTGAAAAGCTCCTCTTCATATTCACCCAGTCCTCCTGGACCGCTCTGCTCGGGCAGTCTCCTGTGTGCCGAGGGGCTTTCCCGCTGGACTGCTTACTGCCTGCTCTCTCCTAAGACTCACCTAAATTCCATTTCCCTGGGGCCACTTTCGGCTTTCCCTTAGTACTCAGTACTTTTTTTCTCTGCTTTGGAGACAGGTCTCTCTGTGTAGTCCAGGCTGGTCTTGAATTCACTATGTACCCCAGGCTGGCCCCCACCTCCCAGCATCCTCCTCCCTCGGCCTCTCGAGTGCTGGGATTAAGGTACTCAGTACTTTAGTATGCATCCTGTTTGGGCCTCTGTCCAGCACTTAAACTTAGTTACGAGTCGGGGTAAAATACAGCTTCCCAAACTGAAGCCCAGCGTGGGCAGTGGGTCCAGCACAACCCCACACACGTCCTAGGGACCCACACCCTAACATGGGCACTCAGGTCCCCAAAGCAGTGGCCTGCCCGTTCTCCCTAGACGCACCCACACGCATCCACTGTGGTTTTTTTGTGTTTTTGGTTTTTGGTTTTTTTTGAGAAAGGGTCTCACTATGCAGTTCAGGCTGGCCTTGAGCTCACTTTCTAGCTCAGGCTGGTCTTGAAGTCACAACGATCCTCCTGCCTCAGCCTCCCGAGTGCTGGGATGACAGGTGTGCGCCACCACGCCCGGCAAAACCAGAAATTTTGAACTTGACTCGCCCGGCTGCCTGTTACTCTTATACTAACTTCCTTTCCAAGATAAGGTAACAAGGAGGAAGCACGTTATCAGCCCATCTACAACTTCTCAGGCCCCAGGCCTGTGACCCCAGCTTCCCATTTTTAGTGCCAGGGTGCAAGCACACAGGGGTGGACCGGGCTTCTGGCCCAGCCCGGCAGGCTGCCCGAGACAGAGCACCCCGGAAGGCGGCCCCCGGAGACACTGGAGAAGCCGTCTCCACCGAGCAGTTCTGCAACCATGACCTCCTTCCCGGCCGGCCGCATTCCCCGCATTCCGGGCGACACAGACCCGGTTCACCAGTCTAAGTTCCAGGGGCGACTTGAAATCTGCCGCCGCCGTGAGCCTGCAAGGCTAGATAAAGCTGTGGGAACTCCTCAGCCGGACAGTGGGACACGATCTCCGAACCAGACCACAGAGGTACGTAAACTTCCGCACGTGCACAGACCCCCACCCCCCTTCCCTGAGTCTCGTGTGAAATCTTCAGTCTAATGAATGCACAACGTGTTTATCACGAACAAAATCTGATCTCTTCTAGCTATACGTTCTCTCCTGATTTTTCTTTAAAAAAATTATGAATAAAGTTTTTAAAAATTAAAAAATAACAGTACGTGTGAAACTGGGGATTTGCCCCCCTCCAATCACTTCCTGTTTAATCTCGCCACTCGCGCTTGCGTCGGGGCTGGGGAAACACGGTTACAACGAATACCGCACCGGTCCACCTCATCCCGAACGCTCCACCGCTTTCCAGTAACTTATTTCAGCAGAGAGTACAGAAAAAGAACACGATTTCCAGTGTAAATATGTGAAGAGACAGAACTCATGGCTAAATACTGGTCACACGTGCCATTTCTGAAACAACTGTTCAATTCATCCTAGAGGTGGGTGTCCAGCACTCAGGAGGCTGAGGCAGGAGGGTCAAAAGCTCAAGGCTGGTCTGGGCTACACAGCAAGTTCAAAACCAACCTACACTCATATCTGGTCCCCATCTCAACAGCCCCTGCTCCCCTCATCATAGAAAGTAGGTAATTCTCAGCAATCTTCTGCAGATAACCTTATCTACCCACCCCTAGCCATTTACACTGTAGCATTTAACAGCTGTAAATTCAAAACAGACCACACCTAAGGTTGAGCTTGCCCCAGAATTCAGCACTGCGTAAGGGTGTTCTACTTCCGTGCCCAAGTGAAGGATCATTTCTTTTTTGTTTTTTCTTTCTGAGACAGAGTATATCCACAACCTTGTTTTATGTATCACAACAGAACATACTTCAGAGTAAAGCAAACCACCTTATTTCTCTGAAAATAAGACCTAACTGGAAAATAAGCCCTAACATGACTTTTCAGGATGCTCATAATATAAGCCCTACTCCAAAACTAAACCCCAGTTAAGACCATCCAGCCAAAGCCAGGTGTGGTGACACATACTGTAATCCCTATACTTGGGAGGCTGAGGCAGGAGGGTCCTTGGGGGTTCAAGACCAGCCTGGGCTACAAAATGAGCTCTAGGCCAGCCTGAACTACATAGCCAGACCCTGTCTCAAAAACATAAAAGGAAAAAAATATCAAGCCAGCATTCAGTACATCTGTTGAGACACAACAGAAACACTGATTTTTTTTTCTTGTTTTATTTTTTGAGACAGAGTCTCACTATGCAGTTCAGGCTGGCCTTGACCTCACTTTGCAGCCCACGCTGATCTCGAACTCACAA
>NW_004955439.1:10309791-10311380 GCF_000276665.1 Chinchilla lanigera
AAAAAAAAAAAAAGAAAGATTGCCATACAGGAAAGAATAACTCATCCCCGGAATATAAGCCCTCCTGCGTCCTCTGGAGCACATTAATGCGAGACTCAGTCTTATGTTCAGGGAAATACAGTGTCCAGGCACTCGAAGCTCGTCTTTGAATGAGCAGTGCAGACGGTCGTCATCCGGAAACGGTGACAGAAAACTGGTCACTAGAGTGGAGGCAAAGCCCAGAAGCTGGAACGGCTCAGCAGAGCAAGCAGTCAGCCAGGACCCAGAGACAGGCCAAGGCCTCAAGAATCTTCCGAGGTGCGGGCAGCACTGGCGAGGGCAGCGCCGCAGGGGGGACGCGTGGACCCATGACCCAGGTGGATGCAGCCGTGCATCGCCTGGGGTCCTCCAGCGACGCTCCCGCGGGCCGCAGCCGCCCCAGCTCCCCCTAGTACCCTCACCACCGACCTCGGGGCTTCCAGGCCCACCACGCCCGGTGTCTCCGCTCAGCCCTCTCCGCTCAGCCCCGACCGCTCGCAAATCTGAGGCCCCCTGGAGCTTTTCGAACTCTGCTCCTCGCAGCCCAGACCCGCCGCCCGGCGCTCTCACTTCATCTCGCAAGCCAAGCATGGACGACACGGCCTTGCCTTTAGAGTAAGTGTGTAAGTGGATGCGAAGGAACCGGGTTTTTTGGTGTGTGTGGTTTCTTTTGCGCTACTAAGGATTGAACCCCAGGGCCTTGACTGTGAGCTACATCCCCGGCCTTTTCTTATTTTTTAATTTGAGTAAGGTCTCACCAAGTTACCCAGGCAGGGCTACAACCTGGGACTCTCCTGCCTCAGCCTACCAGAGTGCCGGGACCCACTTGACTACTTTTTGTGCGTAATGTCATTACACTCCAGGCAAACAAATGACGCTCAGAAAACCTGCTCCCAACTGCATGCTTCTGCATGCCTGAACTCACCACAGCCCTGAGACCCAGTCACAACCGAGGCATGGCATGGGTTTGTTTGTATTTTCCAGAATTGGGGGTCCAGGATCTCGTGACTTCTAGGCAAGTGCTCTACCACTGAGCTATATCCCCAGCCCAGAATATCAAAATATTTTAAACCCTAAACATGCAGCAGACCAGATGTTTTAGACATTGCCTTAATGCTTTTATTTTTTTATACTGGAAATCAAACTCTGGACCTTGCGCTTGCCAGGCAGGTAATTGTGCCGCTGAGCTATGTCCACGGCCCCCTTAACGCTTTTAACTTATTGTACAAATAAAGCAGGAAGGCCAGGCATGGTGGCGCACACCTGTAATCCCAACACTCGGGAGGCTGAGGTGGGAGGATCCCAAATTCAAATGCCGCCTGGGAAATGTAGTGAGGCCCTTTCTCAAAATAAAAAAAAGGAATGCGGATGTAGTTCAGCGACGACGTCTCTGGATTCAATCGGCATTACCTAATCAACTAATTAACTAATAAAAGTGTTTTGAAAAGGCTGGGAATATACCTCAATGCAAATGTCCTGGATTGAATCCCTAGTACTACAGGGAAGAAAATGAAATGAATGAATGAAAAAATGAATACATAAAGAACTTTGACTTTTGGGCCTCAAACATC
>NW_004955439.1:10312328-10318786 GCF_000276665.1 Chinchilla lanigera
CCTGTTTCAAAATACAGTGACCTACAACTACCCGCCCCCAATTTTGAGACAAGGTCCTACTCACTAAGTCACCAAATTGCCCAGCCTGGGCTCAAACTTATACTCCTGCCTCAGCCTCCTGAGTGCTGGGATCACAAGTGTATACCACACCACACCCTACCTGATCGCCACTTAAAATTTCATTTTCTTTCATTTACCACTCAAAAATAAAATTGAGGTTTCATTCAATGTGAGATTCAGGTTAGACAGAATGAAACTACAGGATTCCCCTCTTCAGACCACATCTTGTTTTTTTAGGGCAGGCTGGCCTTGAACTCACTGTGTACCTTAGGCTGGCCTCCGACTCACTGCAATCCTCCTGCCTCAGCCTCCTAAGTGTAAGATCAGAGATGTGGTGGCCCATCCCTGATCAGAGCTCCTCTCTTAAAAAACATCTGTCAGAGAAACCCTAAGGAAGGCAAAAAAGCCTTTGCGCATGATTGAAGTAAGGAGCCTGACAGTGTCGAGAAGGCCTCTGGTCCACATTTCCGGAGTCCCTGCCAGTCCTCGTGGGGCCAGGGCCCCTCCCTGCCCAGGGGTTCAACCTCAGCCGCAGGGAGTCTGCTTCTGGCGTTTCATGATTGGAAGGGTGAAGAAACTTCTGGCAACTGCGTGATTTCAGATTGTTCCCAGGGGAAAAACTGTAAGATTGACAGCTGATAAAGTAGGTCATTGTCCAAGCAAAAGTACAGACAGGTGAGGATGGGGTGTAGCTCCACAGGGAGTGTGTTCTAAGCCCTGGGTCAATCCCACCAGCATGAAAAAATGGGGGGGGCATGAGATGTAAGGAGACTAAACCCAGCGCTTTGCACTGAGCTATTTCTCCAGCCTCTTTTTTAATTTTGATTGACACAGGGTCCCATGGACTTACCACACTGCCCAGGCTAGGCTCAAATCTGCAGTCCTCCTGCCTCAGCCTCCTAGAGTGCTGTGTAATTACAGACTTGTGCCTTAGTCTCCCAGAGAACTGGAATTACTATATACCACACCACACCTGGCTAAAAACTTCTACAAATTCAAAGGTTAATATTAAATGAATCCTGTTATTGTTGGGCATGGTAGCACATGCTTGTAATCCCAGCACTTTGGAGGCTGAGGCAGGAGGATGCCAGGAGGCCAGTTTGAACTGCACAGTGAGACCCTGTCTCAGTGTATCAGAACAAAAAATATGAATCCTGTTATGCAATCATTTTTTAAACTTTTGCCGGCATATGAATGTATGTGTGAAATTTATTACTAATTACAAATATCATTACCCTAACGCTCGTAAAAGTATTAATGAATGAGGACCAGAAGAAAGATCACAGGGTCAAAATTCTACCCTTACATTTTCTAATAGGCTTCTGATTTGCAGGAATATGGCCTAAAATCTATGTTTTGGCCCCAAATCAAATAATTATGAACATGGATTTTTCAAGAATTGCTAGCTGGACATGATGGTGGACACCTATAATCCCAGCATGCGGGAGGCTGAGGCAGTAGGATCACCACAAATTTGAGACCAGCCTATGTACAGTGAGGTCAAGGTCAGCCTAAACTGCATAGTGAGACCCCATCTCAAAGAGACAAAAAGAGAGAGAGAGAGAGAATGCACTAACGATAAGCTCATACATTAAGAAGAATCATGCCTTTTCTTTGGGTTTGTTTGTTTGCTTTTTGCCGTTCTAGGAATTGAACCCAGGGCCTTCTCACTAAGCTGCATCCCCAGCCCTTTTTTCATTCTTTATTTAGATACAAGGTCTTCCTCAATCACCCAGGCTGGACTGGAATTTGAAACCCTCCTGCCTCAGCCTCCCTAGTGCTCAGATTACAGGCATGTGCCACCACACCCAGCTCTGACTGTATTTTCTCAGACTGATGAGTGGTATCAGCGCCCACTTGCACTCACGAATGACTACAGGGTATGGGCTGAAGGGGGCGGGGGTGGGCACTATTCAGTGGGCTTTCTCGTGCTCTGGTGCCCTCGCAATGAGTATGTTTTAAAGCTGAGAGGAGAAAGAAAAGCAATTTCAGAGTTGTCTTTGAACATAGTGCATTGTGTGTGGGGGTGTGGGTTTGGATCCCGGGGCTCACATGTGCTAAGCACATACTTTACCAAGCTCCACTCCAAGCTTCTAACGCAAACCCTTTTGCTTTCTCTTGGTTAACGGTCCCAGGACACAACACTGGAGTACTCACCCGTTTGAAGCTGTGCCAGCTTGGAAAGCCTCACCCAGTGGATGTACATTGGAGGCCTATTCTTCTTGCAGGTGAGAGCTGCAGGTGAAAAGCTCCATTTTCTCACACGTCTTTCAGCTTAAAAGCAGTGAAGCTCACCGGGGCTGCGACCCTCACACTCCCTTTACCTGTACAGCTGACAGGACCCACGGCCGGAGCTCCGCGCAGGCCCAGCGATCCACCCCACATGGAGTCTCCTGCCTGAGTTCCCTGCGGGGAGGCCACACTAAGCATTTATCTGCCCTTCCCAGAAACCCAAAGAGAGAGAATTAATAGCCAAATGCACAAACAGGTCCAGTTGGGCTGGCACAGTGAGGCGGTCCCTTCCGCATTAACTTTGGAACTGATCCCTTTGGTCCTGTTTCTGGTTTCCTCGGTCCTCCTATGTCTGAAAGCCAACCTCCCCCACTTAGCTCAAGGGGACGGATTCTGGTTTACAGAAGGTGTGGTCTGGCACAGTCAGGGCACATCTGTAATCCCAGCTGCTCAGGAGGCTGAGGCAGGAGGATCATTGATTCAAGGTCAGTTAGGCAACTTAGCAGACTCGATATCAAGATAAGATTGTTTTAAAAAGCCCTGGGGATGTGGCTCCGTGGTAGAGTGCTTTTCTAGTGTGTGTGTGGTGGTGGGGAGTTTCAATCCCCAGGATAAGGAGAGGGAAAAAAGCCAGGTCATTCACCACTCCCGGTTCATAAACAAAGGGCAAGCTGAGGAATCACAATAGAGGAATCACAATAGCCTAAATTGGGGGATGATTACAAAATGCAGGTGGCCTCCTCCATCTTCACCACAGGCAAATCCTTTCATCTGCCAGTCTGGCCAGGATTCTCCTATTTGTGTGCGGCTTTGTGACTCATGGTTCACGTCATCAAATAGAACAAATGACAAGGGTCCCCGTCCCCGAACCTACGGCAGACACGCCTCACCCTCCAGTAAAGGACCTCAGTTCCTTGGAGAACTCTGAAGTCACCAATCCAACTGAGAGGAAGAGAAAGGTAAGAGGGTCTGTGGTTGTCCTGACAGCCTGTAGCTTGGCTCTGGGAATCACGATTCGCCATGGAAGTGAATGTGTCCTGGCCCAAGCCACCCTCTCTCACCACCTGCATGAAAATACACTCCTTCACTGACAGTGTTTAAAAACCAGACAATGCCGGGCGTGGTGGCGCACGCCTGTAATCCCAACACTTGGGAGGCCAAGGCAGGAGGATCACTGCAAATTCAAGGCCAGCCTGGGCTACAAAGTGAGCTCAAGGCCAGCCTGAACTGCATAATGAGAACTTGTCTCAAAAAGATGGGGGAAAAATAAAAACCTCACAATGGTGCTGGATGGGGTGGTACACGCCTGTGATCTCACCATGCAAGAGGCTGAGGCAGGAGAATCACCGACAGTTTGAGGCTAGCCTGGGCTACAGTGAGTTCAAGGGCAGCCTGAGTTACAGAGCGAGGGCCAGTCTCAAAAAGCAAAATGAGCCAGGTGTGGTGGTGCACACCTGTAATCTCAGCACTCAGGAGGCTGAGGCAGGAGGACCCCTGCAAATTCAAGACTAGCTTGGGCTACTAAGTGAGCTCAAGGCCAGCCTGAACTGCACACGGAGACCCTCCCGCGAAAACACACACACACACACAAAAAAAAGCAAAATGAAAGACAATGGGAGAACAAAGCAGGTTAATCTTCCTGGCCACCCCCTACCCCGTGGCCAAAAAACGGCCCCCAAGTCTCAAAATTAGGCCTGGCAAGAGTGACTGATGGAAGCATCTACCCCACCCCCATGCTCTACACAGAGAGACTGTAAGATTGACCAGAAAGAAATGCCTTCAGTTTTACGGAAATGCACCATAGACAAAGCCACGACTTCCGCCTCTGCATTGAAATGCTGAGCTGGAGCCATCAAAGCTCAACTGTCCTTTACCTGAGGGGAGTCAGGTAAGGGCGCTTAGCAACTGGGAACTACAATTTGCAGACAAGGGGCGGAGCTCAGTCGCAAGTGTGCTTAACCTGAGGTCCCAGGCGTGGGTCCCATCCTTAGTATCCTAAATAAAATTAGCTGAAAAAAGGAAACTGGATTTGCTAAACAGAATATACATGATACAGACATACGGTTTTAGGTAGGAGAAATATCCTAAGCATCTTTAATTAATGATCAGCATTCTACTCAAGGAGGGGGAAATGATGTATTATAGACTCAATCTCCCCCAAAACGTCTGCAGATTCATCCATCAAGTTCAAGATGTAATTCTAGCAGGGCGTGGTGGCTTGAGCTTGTAATGCCACCACACTCAGGAGGCTGAGGCAGGACGATCACAAGTTTGAGGTCAGCCCCTAAGACATAGGGAGACCCTCTCTCACCATCCCACCATCAAACAGACTGACTTAACTCAGATAGTACTGGAAGCATAAGACCAATCATGATAACCAGGTGTCAAAGGTTAATGTTGGAAAAGTAGATAGAGCCAGATCAAGGAGAAAAGACCAACTTGTCAGTCTCCAGTGAAAACCAGTATCATCCTTGCTCACTCTCTACAGTGCACCGGGCAGCACGCCCACAGGGGGTATGCCCTTTAGCCCTGTGGAGCATTCAGAGGAGCCAGGGCACCCACTAACATGCATAGTGCCAGGAAGAAGGGTCCAAGGAGCCCAGCCGGCTCCTGCTCCAAGGTCCGGAAGTTGAGAGGGGGAGTGCTGAGTCATTCTTAATCCCAGAGTCTTTGTGCAAAGATTTAGGTCTTCAAAACCTGAGTCATAAATTTTGCTAGTTGAAATAAAAAACTACACATACTCCAAGGATGCACGGAAGTGCATTGATTTACCTCCAAATTGATCATTGGGAAGCAAGCCAACAAGTTCCATGATAGTGTGGATGCGGTTTAAGTGAGCTTAAGGGAGCCAGCTTAAGGGGCCTTCAAGGAGGGAGTTGACCGGGACAGGGGACAGTGACAGGGAAGGAGCTTCCGGTCAACCTTTTACATCATTATATGTAAACTATGATGGTGGGTGGGAAGAGAATGGAAGATTTTAAAGAAAAAAAATTTACATCTCAAAAAAACAATAAATCCTGAAGGATAAAAGCCAAGTGGGGAAGGAACCCTCTGAATGTAAGGCCCAGGCAATCACACCTAGAAATTACTTGCACCACTAGACTTTAACTGGAGTCCTTCTGCAGGTAGTTGCCATCCAAACACGAGGCATAGGTACCTGTTAAAATGGGACTGAGAGCAAACAATGCAGATCACTTAGGCCCGGGTTTAGGCACCTTGGAAAACTCCCCATATATCAGAAGCAAAGTTAGTATTTCAGGACGGCGGATTTTAAAAGTAGGTTGAGTTAAAGACTGCAGGTTAGAACCGGCGTTCAGAGCTGCGTTGCTGGGCGTGGAGCCCCAGCACTCCAGAAGCTGGAAGCCAAGTCAGGAGGATGAGATGGAGGCCAGCTTGACTACGTGAGCCCCCCATCAAAACAAAAACCAAGCCGGGGGTGATGGCGCACGCCTGTAATCCCAGCACTGGGGAGGCTGAGGCAGGAGGATCGTTGGGAGTTCGAGACCAGCCCGGGTTACAAAGTGAGCTCAAGGCCGGTTTGAACCGCATGGTGAGATCTTGGCTCAAAAAGATTTAAAAAAAAAAAAAAAAAAAGCAGTTTCTCTGCCCCCAAAAAACTAAGGCAGCTAAAGAGGTCAAGGCAACGTAGTCACAGATTTGTGAAATTTACCTAGAGCTCAGTATCTTTTCTCACACGGTAAGCGTCTAAATGAGACAACTCTTCGAAGTCCCCATCACCCTCTGTGCTCCCATTTGACACAAGGGTTGGTTGAAGAGTGTGATCACCCGCATCCTTGTGAATAACCGAGATACTGAAAAATAGATCTACAGCGCGACGACCAGGTGGCCCACACGAAACACTGCAGTCCGGAAGCCCGAAGGCTGGTGAAAGAGGTCTCCGCCTGCAGAAGAGAGCAGAGGCAAAGCTCTCCGTCGCCCTCGCCCCCTCCGAGGATTTTCTAGGACGCCCCGGCATTTGTTTATCCAGCTGCGTCCACGGGCAGGGAACTGGGGGGAAGCGCGCGCAGGACGCCGCGACTTGGCAAATCCTGTCGTTGTCCCTCTGGGAAACGCAGCGTCTGCCCAGGTTCTCCCGGCTCGCGGCGAGCTCCACCCAGGACCTCCGCGTCCAGAAGCCGCTGCCGCAGGCGCCTCGGGCACCCCCT
>NW_004955439.1:10319943-10321452 GCF_000276665.1 Chinchilla lanigera
GGCGAGCGGGACGTGGGGCTCCTGCGGCAGCGGTGGGCCGGCCGCCCCGCGCCCCGCAGGCCGGAACCGGTGATGTCAGCCGCCGCCATCCGTGCCTGGCCGCCCTCCGTGCCCCGGGGAGACGGGGGGAATGAGGCTGTCCCTGGTGCGCGCCGGCCCTCTTGGAGAGCCTGACGCTGGAGGCCACCCAGCCGGACCACTTGTCTCCGTGATGCCGGAACACGGGCACACGTCTGTCCCTCGCCATCAGCGTTCTCAAAAGACGGCGCTTGGGATGCGCGCCGCCTAGGTGGCTGGCCGTCCCATCCTCCCCTTGAACATAACATGAACGGAGCAGGCAGTCCATAAATATGGAAACTCAGTTAAATTTTTTTTGCTAGATTATTTGGCACACAGGCGTAAAGATACTGAGGCTGGAAGGCCAACATGATCCCAGTTGTGTGTAACTGGCAACTAAGGGCCTTAGCACAAGTGATTACAAATCTCAGCAGCTCGGGGTGAGATATAATTCAGCGGCACAAAGCTCACCTAGCACGCCGAAGGCCTAGGGTCCATGTCTAGCAGCGCCACGATAAAAAAAGAAGAAACTTCAGGAATATTGACACTAAATACCAGATAAATACCTAACCCCAAATTTAGTACAAGGTAGTAGAGAACTAATATAAATACGAGTTTAGCGGTGGGATAGATTGTGCCTAGTTCATTGTATGTACCTTGGGAATCACTGGCCAGTGATCCAAAATAAATCTGCTTTGTGAGTTTATCGTTTTTTCTTTGAAGGTCCACACAATCACTAGTTTCTCTGGACTTTATCCCTTTTAGAAGCAGCAAGCTGCACATGGTGGTGGATGTCTGTTATCCTAGCACTGACAAACTTAGACCCTGCCTCAAGAAACAATAAAAGGGCTTGGGGTGTGGTTCAAAGCAAAAGCCCTGGGTTCAATTCCCAGTGCCAAAAAAAGAAATAGAAAAAAAATTGTACATTTGCAAAACAGTTGGTCTTAGGAATTTATAAGCATTTTACCAATTCAACTTAAATTTTTACTATTTAAGTAACATTACAGCCAGGTGTGGTGGTGCAGGTATGTAACCCCAGCACTCCGGAGGCTGAGGCAGGAGGATCATTTTGAGTTTGAGGCCAGCCTGGGCTACAAAGTGAGTTCAAGACCAGCCTGAAATGCATAGCAAGACCCTGTCTCAAAAAGACCAAAAAAAAAAAAAAAAAAAGAAAGAAAGGAACATTACAGTTTTCATTCTGCAGCAGGCATTGTTAAAAGCGCTTTGCACACATAATCAGCAAGCATCCTTAGAGCAGCTCCATAGTGTGCTCATTCTCATTTTCAGAGAAGTCCAATTTCGTGCCCAAGGCTTCAGAGCTGTGGAAGAGTAAGGGGTCCAGGGGACGGTGATTCCACAGATTCCACAGGGCACACAGAACCGCTGCCCAGGGGAGCACCGGTCTTCCGGCTGGCTAGCTTCCTGCCTCGTAGGCCCCCCAGAGGGAGGGCC
>NW_004955439.1:10322662-10324000 GCF_000276665.1 Chinchilla lanigera
GGTTCCATTCCCAGAAACGTAAAGAAGAAGACAGAAAAGAAAGCCCACGTGAGAATGATTAAGGTCAGCACATTTCAAAATGTATCAGTAAGGAGTACAAATGCTATCAACATTTCCTCATTCCTCCAGATTATATTTATTCAGTTCCTGGGAAATTCTTGAAGAAGCTTTTCACAACCAGCAGCCTCTCACCATGTACAGAGTTCCAAGGTCAGAGATTTCAAGGTGACCATGGCCAGCCCAAGGGCTGCCGGCATCTGCTTGGATTGCAGCTGCTTGCTGTGTGTCCATTTTCCAGGCTGTGAAAATGCTCATGTTCTTAGCTTTAAAAAGAAAAACTGCTTTAAAGGGTCGAGGTAGGGCTCAGTGGAAGAGTATGCACCTGGCACCCTTGAGAACCTGGGTTGGATCCCCAGCAACACAGGAGCCCAAACCAATAGCTCAGCTGCACAGCGCCTGCCTGGCAAGCGCAAGGTCCTGAGTTCAATCCCCCCACCACCAACAAAAACAAAAACAAACAAAAAAGAGCCCAAACCAAAAATATGTAGTAAGAGATACGCACATTTTAGTATTCTTCATTCTACCTGAAACCGTTGAAGACAGGAAGATAATAAGAGAAAAGCTCAGCCCCAGTGTCATGGCCTACTTCCTGAATTTGGGAGGCTGAGTCAAGGAGGATAGAGATTTCAAACCCAGCCTGGGCAATTTATGGAGACTCAGACTCAAAAATTAAAAATAACAGGGCATGGTGGCACACACCTGTACTCCCAGCACTCGGAAGGCTGAGGCAGGAGGATCGTTGTAAGTTTGAGACCAGCCTGGGCTACAAAGTGAGCTCAAAGCCAGCCTGAACTGCATAGCAAGACCACATCTCAAAAAGACAAGCAAAAAATTAAAAATAGCTAGGTGTAGTGGCACATGCTTGTCATCCTGGCACTTAGGAAGCTGAGGCAGGAGGGTCAGTGTGATGTCAAGGCCTGCCTGGGTGACATAGTAAATTCAAGGCCAGCCTGAACTGCATAGGGAAACCCTGTCTCAAAAATGATAATGCTAAACCTGGTGTGGTGGCGCACACTTGTAATCTAGCATTTGGAAGGCTGAAGCAGGATGATCATTGCGAGTGCGAGACCAATCTGGGCTACAAAGTGAGTTCAAGGCCAGCCTGAACTGCATAGCCAGACCCTGTCTCAAAAAGACAAAAAAACATAATGCTAAAAAGGGATGAGAATGTAGCTTGGTGGGAAGGACCTGGGGTTATACCCCAGAACAAGAAAAAAATGCAGGCCCTGTTGCAGATTCTCACTTCTTACACCTTTGGTCTTCAGGTTGACTAAGCAA
>NW_004955439.1:10324523-10326124 GCF_000276665.1 Chinchilla lanigera
AACACTGCAGCCATAGCAAGCCTAAACTACGTCCAAGACCTGATCTCAAAAAAAAAAAAATTACAAAGCTTATTCATTCCATGCACATTTCTGGAGTGTTTTCATTTGTTTGTTTGTTTGTTTTAGACTGAATCTCACTATGTAGCTCAGGCTGGCCTTGAACATGCAGAGATCCTCCTGCTTCTGCCTCCCAAACGCTAGGATTATAGTTGCAGGTAACCACACCCAGCTCTTACGGAATGCCTATTTGTGCTAAGCAGAGTTCATTATTGGACTTCCCACTCCTGGCTCCAGTTCGAGTTTTTACCTTTTTTCTGCCCTGGGGTTGGGAGCCACCTGCAGAGTTGTAAGCAGCTGCTGTGACTTCAGGCCACAGCCCTGCCTGTCTCCTCCACCTGCAGGATGCAGGTGTCACCACTGGACCTGGGGCAGCCCACAGGGGTGCCATTTCCAAAGGAGGGTTCTCACAAAACAGTTTGGAAGGCAGCTACGCTCAGCACTATACCACCAACCCCTGGCCCACAAAACAGTTTGGGATTTCTCAAAATATAGTGTGAGCTAGGCAAGGTGGGGCACGCCTGTAATCCCAGCACTCCGGAGGCTGAAGCAGGAGGATTGTTTTGAGTTCGAGACCAGCCTGGGCTACAAAGTGAGCTCAAGGCCAGCCTGAACTGCATAGCGAGACACTGTCTCTAAAAAAGACAAAAAATACAATAAAAGTGTGTGCTGCCGGTGTAGCAGGCTGAACTTGTACTTCGTATGCTTCCTCCTCTAGAAAGACTGGCCACACAAGATTTACCAAGAAAATGTAGTGCCCCAGTTGTGTTTTGGGTCCATGGCGCAGCACGCGTGCAAACGCACCATCAGAGGCCGGGGCCAGGCTGGCAGGGTCCTCGGCACAAGTCTGTGCGCCGGCTCTGAAATCAAAAACTGCTTCTACTTGGAGGCCTTGCCCAATGCTTAGGCCCTGCGTTCAGTTCCCACACCAGCAAAAGAAAAAACAACAGTGCCATAGCCGGGTGTGGGGGCGCGCTCCTGTAATCCCAGAACTTTGAGAGGCTAAAGCAGGAGGGTCACAAGCTCAAACCCCGTCTGGGTAATTCAGTGACTCAGCAAGCCTCTGTCTCAGAATAAAACCAATTTTAAGACAGGTTGGGATGAAGCGTAGTACAAAGACTCTGAGTTCCATCCTTAGTATAAAAGCAAAACATAACAAAACAACCCCCCCAAAAAATAAAAATAAAAAATTTTTTAAAAACCCGACACCTCCTTCAGCATCTCTACGTGTGATGAAGAATGCTGTCAAGAGCCAGGCATGGCGTCATACAACAACGGTCCCAGCTGAGGCAGCAAGATCTGGAGTTCGAGGCCAGCCGGTACCACATGGTAAGACCTTGGCTCAGAAAACAAACAAGAACCCAGTGAAGAGACCTGTAGATGAAGACCTGAAGAATTATTAAAACCATGCACAAAGCCAGATGGTAGTGCAAGCCTCTGTTACTCACAAGTTTGAGCCCAACCTGGGTAATGCAACAGCTTGGTCAGAACCTGTCTCCAAATAAAAAATAAAAAGTTCCAGGGATATAGCTCAGCAGGAACAT
>NW_004955439.1:10326224-10327694 GCF_000276665.1 Chinchilla lanigera
AATACCCAAATTTTTTTTAAAGGATAAAGTCAGCTAGCTCTGGAATCTCAGTTAGAGAAGGCAGTTCCTATCTGCTATGGTTTGTATCTCCATGGCCCTCCACGGCCTCCTGTGCTCATAGGGGGAGCTTCAGAAAGTGACTGGATCATGGGGTGTGACACGCATCACTAAATTAGCCTACGGATGCTTTTATAGCTAAGGGTGATTTGGGAGGTGAAGCTGCTTGGAGGAGGTGGTCACTGGGGGCGTGGCCTGGAAGGATGTATATCCCTCCTCCTCCCTTGATCCCTCTCTGCTTCCTATCTGCCAGGCCATGACTTTCTCCTCTGTGATGCCCCTCTGCCATGCTGTCCTGCCCTAGAGCCGGCCAACTGAAACCTCTACAAACTGTGAGCCAAAATAAACCTTTCCTCTTTTATACATCACAACTCCAGACTTGAAGTTATATTGCAAAGCTACAGAGATAAAAACTATACGGTACTACAGGTATAGTGGCATATGTTTATAATCTCAGCATTGTTGAGGCTAAGGCAGGAGGATCACCACAAATTCAAGGCCAGCCTGGAGTACATAGTGAGTTTGAGGCCAGCCTGAACTCCACAGCAAGACCCTGTCTCAAAAAAAAAAAAAAACAATTGGTATCTGGGCCTAGTAGCACACACACCTATAATCCTGACCCTCAAAGACCTGAGGCAGGAGGATTGTAGGTGTGAGGCCAGACTAGGTTACTAATGAGTTCAAAATCAGCATGAATTATATAGTGAAACAATCTCAAAAAGAGGGGAAAAAATGAGTGCCAAGGCTGGTACTGCACACCTGCCATCCTTGCTCCTTGGGAGGCTGAGGCAGCACAATCACAAGTTTAAGGTCAGCTTGAGCAGTGCAGTCAGACTCTGTTTCAGAATAAAGATGAAGGGGCTGAGGATATAGCACAGCAGCACACGCACCTACCTGGCAACCCAAGGTCCTGAGTTTGATTCCCAGTACCTAAAAAATAAAAAGTAAAGAAGAAATTCCAAAAATGGCTAGAGGCACAGTTGAGCAGGATAGTGCTTGCCCAACCTGTGTGAGGCTTTGGCTTAATTCTCCACCACTGGGGAAAAAATTAAATTAGGCATGTTAGTACAGGGTTATTATTATAAATTACTTTACACTTACAACTAATTTGAAGACAACAATGTGCAATATAACAACCTTTTTTTTTGCTGTTTTTTATTTTTGTCTTTTTGAGGCAGGATCTTGCTGTGCAGTTCAGGCTGGCCTTGAGCTCACTTTGTACCCCAGGCTGGTCTTGAACTCACAAGATCCTCCTGCCTCAGCCTCCCGAGTGCTGGGCTTACAGGCGTGTGCCACCACGCCCGGCCTTCTGTATCATTTCTAATTTTTAAATTACTTTTCATTCTCTTTAATTATTTGATCAATCTTGCATTCTTACATATGGTAATGTGGGCAGCTCTGTTCAAGATAACA
>NW_004955439.1:10335783-10337712 GCF_000276665.1 Chinchilla lanigera
ATAAATAAATAAATAAATAGTTACTTCATGAGACCCTGACTCATAATAAAGAATTTTAAAAGAGCTGGGGATGTGAAAACCCTGGGTTCAGTCCCCAGTGCCTAAAAAAAAAAAAAAAGGAATAAAGAAAGGGAGAAAGAAGACAACCTGGTAATTGTGTGAGTGCTTGTGTGTGTGCCGCACGATGGAACCCAGGGACTGTGCGTGTGCCAGGCCTCTCCTGCGGGCCGCACTCGGCTTCAGTCACTGTCAGCACACACAGCCACTGGTGCAGGCCTCGTGCTTCGGGTGTCACGCGTTGGCAAAGCTGCACTCTGCAAGGCTGCCGTACCGCCTGACTTCAGAACAGGATCAGAGCCAAGCTCTTAACGGGCAGAGGTGTGAGGAAATGAGCTCCTTCCATGATGGGCAGACCCGAGACATTTTCCACAAAGATGCTGCTACCACGGGCCTGCGAGGCGCAGAGTCCTGCGCTAATCTTGTGTGCCCGTGCGGGAGGAGAAAGCGCCTGGGGGTGCTTCAGCGCCTGGGGGGAGACAGCCCTGTCCTTACACTGGGGGCTGAATGAATGGCTCCAGCTTTTACAAAATGACAGCTGGGCATGGTGGCACACACCTGTCATCCCAGCGCTCAAGAGTTTGATCCAGGATTGCCAGGAGTTATAGGCCAGCCTGGACTACATAGTGACTTTATTATTATTATTATTATTATTTTTTGTCTTTTTGAGACAGGATCTCACTATGCAGTTCAGGCTGGCCTTGAGCTCACTTTGTAGCCCAGGCTGGTCTTGAACTTGCAAGGATCCTCCTTCCTTAGCCTCCAGAGTGCTGGGCTTACAGGCATGCGCCACCATGCCCGGCTTACATAGAGATTTTAAAACCAGCCTATATTACTTACATAAAGACCCTGTCTCCAAAAAAGAAAAAGAAAAAAAAGGCGTGGTGGTGCATACCTGTAATCCTAGCACTTGGGAGGCTGAGGCAGGAGGATCCTGTGAGATCAAGAGCAGCCCCTGGGCTACAAAGTGTTGAAGGCCCAGCTGGATGATATAGTGAGACCCTGTCTCAAAAAGCCAAAAAACAACAGGTATACATTTCCTATGATGAATGTGATCATTATGTATACTTAAATTGTACCAATAAACTTAATGAAAAAATTGAAAAACTAAAGCACTACCTGTTTTGAAACCTAATAGTTCTAAATTAAAATCTTGCCAGATGTGGTGGTACAGGCCTGTAATCCCAACACTCGGGAAGCTGAGGCAGGAAAATCAACTAAATAGCGTGACCCTCCTGAGCTCAAGGCCAGTCTGGGCTACTTAGAGAGTTCAAGGCCAGCCTGAACTACACAGCAAGACCCTGTCTCAAAAAACAAAAAGAGGAAAGAAAAAAAGAAAGTCTTTTTTAAAGTAGCAAATTCTAGGTAAATCTATCTTTTTTTTGGTGCTGAGGATTGAACCCAGGAACTTCCCATCCCTAGTTCTCTTTTTAAATTTTTGAGATAGTGCGGGGCGTGGTGGCGCACACTTGTAATTCCAGCACCCGGGAAGCTGAGGCAGGAGGATTATGGTGAGTTTGAAACCAGCCTGGGCTACAAAGTGAGCTCAAGGCCAGCCTGAACTACATAGTGAGACCCTGTCTCAAAAAGACTAATAATAATAATAATAATAATATAGTAAAATAATAATAGTAATAAATAAGTAAAAATAAAAATAGATAAATTTTGAGATAGTGTCTTACTAAGTTACAAAATTGCCTACATAGGGCTGAAACTCCTGCCTCAGCCTCCCAGAGAGCTGAGACTACAGGAATGCACCAGTACATCTGGCTAAATTATAGGTTAAGTTTAAATATTGAAATTTAAAGCAGGGAGTAGTGGTGCATGCCTGTAATCCCAGCACTCAGGAGGCTGAGGCAGGAGGATTGTTGC
>NW_004955439.1:10339037-10340182 GCF_000276665.1 Chinchilla lanigera
AGGACCTTGTGCTTGCCAAGCAAAGCACTGTGCAGCTTTGTGTGAGTTATATCCCTGGCCCTGGAACTAATAAATGTGTTCAGCAAAACTGAACATATAAAATAAAGCACAAATCTGTCATGTTTGTGTACACTAACAGTGAGCAATCCAAACAGGAAATCAGCTAATAGCATGAAAAAGCATAAAATGCTTCTGAATCAAGTTAATCAAGCTGGTAAGAGATGCGTATGTTCAAAACTCCAAACGAACATTGCTGAAAAACCTTAAGTGGAAAACATTCTACGCTCTAGGGAGACATAAAATTGCTATGTCAGTGTAGTGCCACCCATGTCAGCTGGTAGAGCTGATGCTATCCCTGTCAAAACCCCAGGGGAAAGTTTTTGAGAACAAGAAAAATTCACCCTGAAATTCCTATGGACTCTCAGAGGACCCCAAAAGAGGGATACAATTTTGTAAAAGATTAAGCTTTGAGGTCTCGTGGTTTTTTGTTTGTTTGTTTTTCTCGGGTGCTGGCGATGTAATCCATGACCTCTCTCATGCTCAGCAAGAGCTCCTTGAACTACATCCCCACCCCAAAGTCTCATGTTGCTTGGTTTCAAGAGTTATTATAAACTGGATGCAGTGGCGCACACCTGTGATCTCAGCACTCAGGAGGCTGAGGATGGAGGATCACTGTGAGTTTGAGGCCAGTCTGGACTACATTGGGAGTTCAAGGCCAACCTTACCTACATAGTGAGATTCTGTCCCAAACCAACCCCTATTTATTTTTTATATCTTGCTAGGTCATTAAGTCAGAAAGCTTCAAAAAAAAAAAAAAAGTCAGAAAGCTTCAAGTCATACACAATTCTGACACAGGGGAAATGTTAGATGTCAGATACACCTGAGGTCGTGTTCCCTGAAGTCAAAGAATGAATTCCGAGAACCACAGAGGTTAAGAGTATGAAAATTTAATGGCGGCCGGCCATAATCCCAACACCGGGGAGGCTGAGGCAGAAGGATTGTGTTGAGTTTAAGACCAGCCTGGGCTACAAAGTGAGCTCAACGCCAGCCTGAACTGCACAGCGAGACCCTGTCTCAAAAAAAAAAAAAAAAAAAGAGTATGAAAATTTACTGGAGAAAAGGAATAGGAACAGCTCCTGAGAAGT
>NW_004955439.1:10341567-10345666 GCF_000276665.1 Chinchilla lanigera
TTGCAGTTGCCAGGAAGGCACTTGTGCTGCTGAGCTATATCCCCAGCCCGAGACCCTGTCTTAAAATAAAAAACAATAAAAAGAGCTGGTGGTTTAGTTCAGTGATAAAGGACTTGCCTTTTATGTGCGAGGCCTGATCGCTTCTCAGCCTTTTGGCTAAGATCAAGTGTATGTGCGAGGCCTGGGTTCTATCCCCAGTACAGCAAAAACTAAAAGAAGATCATAGAGTATATTTGTGCATTTTGCCACAATTAAAAAAAAAAAAAATTGAGGGGTGGAGCTGTAGCTCAGCCGCACAATGCCTGCCTGGCATACACAAGGTCCTGAGTTCAATTCCTGGTTCCAAAAAAAAAAAAAAAAATTGAGGCTGGGAACGTAACTCAGTGGTAGAGCAATCTCAGGGCCCTAGATTCAAATCCCAGTACAGCAACAAAGCAAAGCAAAGCAAAACAAAACAAACAAAAACTAGCCCAGGGGGGCTGGGGATATAGCTCAGTGGCACAGCGCCTGCCTGGCAAGCATGAGGTCCTGAGTTTGATTCCCAGGACCAACCCCCCCAAAAAAACCTAGCCAAGCCCCCAGTGCAAACGCACCTCCAGCCCTCAGCTGTCTCCATCTGTGCTGGTGCTGGTGGGCTTCTGGATTGGCAGGGACCCTGTTCCAGGTCATTTCTCTTTGGTAAGAGAGGCGATCAGGCCAGGGGTCTCATAGAAGGAGCTTCTGGTCTTTTGATGGACAAGTGTGATTACCAGGGGTCCCAGGAGCCGCACGCTTTCTAAGTGGCCTGCAGTCTAGCTTAGGGACATCTGTGCATGTGGCTCTAATGTCACAGAGGATTCTTTTAGGGAATCTGGCCATGTCAGAGAGGGTCGGCTGGTTCTGGCTTTGGTTTTTTTTTTTTGGTTTTTCTCCGGTACCAGGAACCGAACTCATGACCTTGCGCTTGCCAGGCAGGCGCTTTGCCGCTGAGCTAAATCCCCAGCCTGCTGGCTTTGGTTTTTTGAGACAGGGTCTTTTTATGCAGTTCAGGCTGGCCTTGAGCTCATGAGTACCCCAGGGTGGCCTAGAACTTGTGGCGATCCTCCTGCTTCAGCCTGCTGAGTGCTGGCATGCACCACCATACCCAGTGTGTGTGACTGGTTTTTGGGGGTTCTCTCCTGAACGTTGTGCCTGTTTTGGATTCTGGCAGAGGCTTGGCAGAGGGAACCTGTCCAGGAGGGCTCATTCCTAAGAGCAAGTAAGTGTTTTATGAGTTAAGCACTGTAATGGGCAGTAGCTGAGGATGTAGCTCAGTGGCACAGCGCCTGCCTGGCAAGCACAAGGTCCTAAATTCGATTCCCGGTACCAAAAAAATAAATTTATAAAATACAATAATGGGCAGTAGCCGATATTAGACAGGTTCTTTTTTATTTATTTATTTTTTCTTTTGGTACCTGGAATCAAACTCGCGACCTTGTGCTTGCCAGGCAGGGGCTGTGCCCCTGAGCTATATTCCCAGCCCTTAGTAGCGGATATTAGAGAGGAAGGAATAAGCCATTTCCAGCAGCCCAACTCCCCCACGTGACTTGAGGGCTCCATGGACAGATTTCCAAGCTGACCCTGTAGGGCTCTTCTTGGATCAAGCTCACAAATAACCACTTCCTACTCTTTTGGTGTGGGGGGTTTCCGGTATCAGGAATCGAACTCACGACCTCGCACTTGCCAGGCAGGCGCTTTTCCGCTGAGCTAAATCCCCAGCCCTGACTTTATTAATTAATAGAAAAGGAGAGTGGCGGGAGAAGAAAGCTCCATCGAAGTACTGTGGTTACGTCCCTCGAAAGGAGGCAGCAAAACGGGAACGCCAAACACAGTACCCACCTCTCTGAAGCCCCTGTGCTTTATTAGAAAGACAGTCAGCGTCATCATAAACGTCCAGTCATCTTCCCACAGCCCAGACCCTGTCAGGCTGATTTCTCTCTAAAGACGTGCCAGCAGGGACCTCCTCATCCCCGTCCTTTCTGGGGAGAACACCAGCTCCTAGCTGCCGTCCCTCCGCTCTTACCCTCCCTAGCCTGGCTCTCAGCCCTGGGTCCACACGTGCCCTGGGGCTGTCTCCCCACATCCGGGCTTCCCCTAGGGAATGCAGCTGGGCCTAGGGCTCCCAAAAGGACATCTGCACCAGAATTTTACCTTTGTGCATGGTGCTTTCAGCAGCAAGGAAAGCCTCCAGTTTGCATAGAAAGATGAAGCTGAGAAGCAGAGAGAAAGAGGGGGTCTGCCTGGAAAGAGAGAGGGACCCCAGGGTGTGCCTTTGCACTGCTTTTTTTTCTTTTTTTCTTTTTCTTTTTTTTTTTTTTTTTGAGACAGGGTCTTGCTATGTAGCCCAGACTAGCCTTAAACTCAAGGCAATCCTCCTGCCTCAGCCTCCCCAGGGCTGGGATCACAGACACGCTCCCTCTGGCCAGGCTGTTCCTTTGCTCTTTAATTAATGACCTTCCAGGCTCCTTTTTCACCAGAGAAGCAGCTAAGCCAGCCGTCCTTGGGCTCCGGGAGCCAGCTTGAAAGCTCTCTTGTAGCCAGTTGAGTCTTCTGTTTTTTTCAGTGATGTGCATGAAACCACATATGGTTTTTCCTCATTTATTAATCATACTGAACCTCAGTCTGACTTTTCTTGTTAGTGTATATTTGCAGTACAGAATAGTGAGGCTCACTTTGAGGGGCCCGGTACTTGTGCAGAATGTCTTTCTTCCTTCCTTTCCCTCTTCCTTCTTTTCCTTCCTTCCTTCCTTCCTTCCTTCCTTCCTTCCTTCCTTCCTTCCTTCCTTCCTTCCTTTCTTTCTTTCTTTCTTTCTAACAGGGTCTCACTATCTAGCCCAGGCTGGCTTCAAACTCACAGCGATCCTCCTGCCTCTGCCTCCCAAGTGCTGGGATCACAGGCCTGCAATACCACATCAGCTATACCATGCTCACTTTCCGTGCCTTTGCCTTCCTCTCCCTTATGTCTCCCTCTCCCTGGGCTTCCGGGTGGGCAGAATGCCCGCTGCGCTGGTGGCGAGGCCCAGCTCTCCAGAAAGAACGGCTGAGTGCTGGGCGGGGGGAGGCTCATGGCTGCTCCCACGCTCTGCCAGGGTGGGTGCCACAGCCCAACCCTCCACTTGTGTAGCAATGGGCATCAAAGTAAGTAATTCTACTTTCAATCCTATTTCATTGGTCCTCAAGAAAGATTAGTAAAAACTGGTAGTGGGTGTGGTGATGCATCCCTGTAGTCCCAGCATTTAGGAGGCCCAGGTAGGAGGACTACAAATTCAAGGCCTCTTGGACCTTGTCTCAAAAAAAAAAAAAAAAAAAAGAGCCTGGTATGGTGGCACACATCTGTAATTTCAGCACTCGGGAGGCTGAGGCAGGAGGATCACTGCAAGTTTGAGACCAGCCTGGGCTACGAAGTGAGCTCGAGAACAGGCTGAACTGCATGGGGAGACCCTGTCTCAAAAAGACAAAAATAAATTAAAAAAAAACCACCCAAACTGATAGGAGTCAATAATTTCTTCAAGGTCCCAACACTAAAATAATAGTGATAGTAATAATAATAGAGATACTAATAATAGTACTGCTTTCAGCAGGAGTACATCTAACTACAGAAAGAAAGCAAGGAAGGAACAGACTACAGGAAAGGCAGCATGGCTGGCCGGCTACTCGGCTGGAAGCCCTTGGAGCTGGGTTGTAGTCGTGCCTCCCGCAGGGTTGGAACAGCGTTTTGTCCCCGGCTCGGTGCTTCGTGTTCCAGGGCAAAGCCCTTCTTAGGAGCTCGGGCAGAACTGGAAGGTGCGGAAATCGCACTTTGGACCTGCAGGTCAACAGCAGGCCGAAGGATCCCAAACAGAACCTCGACGCCAGTACCTATACTACTCATTTTCTAGCACTGGGATGGAATCCACTGAGCTACATCCTCAGCCCTTTTTACATTTTTATTTTTAGGCAGGGTTTTGCTAAGTCCCTAACTTTCCCAGACTGGGCCTAAACTTGCAACTCTCCTGCTTCAGCCTCCCGAGTGCTGGGATTACAGGTGTGGGCACCGCACCTGCCTCCTTTTCTCTCCTTAATTTAAAATTCTCGGGGCTGG
>NW_004955439.1:10347136-10356384 GCF_000276665.1 Chinchilla lanigera
CCAGGCTGGTTGTGTTAGAAACACAGCAAAGTGGCTGGGCACTGGTGGCGCATGCCTGTAATCCCAGCACTCAGGAGGCTGAGGCAGGAGAATCACGAGAGCAGACTGGGCTATAAAGTGAGTTCAAACCTATCTTGAACTGCATACCCAGACCCCGTCTAAACACAAGCAAAAAAAAACACAGCAAAGTGAGTTAGTGAAACTTCCCTGGCTCCCCCTTGTCAGGCTGGATGCCTCCGGCAAGTTGAAGGGGACGGAGAGGGACTGCTGGGTCGGAGAGGCACGGTGGAGTCTTGAGGACAGCGTGATATCGGGAGGGCAGAGCTTGCAGGGTCAGAGAGGCGGGTGTCCCCCTGCGGCCAAGGGTCCAGGGTGACCCGGGACGGATCCTTCCCTGTGCTCCTGTGAGAAGCGGGGCCGTGAGAGCCGACTTGCACGATGGCTCAGGCCCCCTGAGCTCAGACCTCCGCGCCACCCTTGGCCGAGCGCCAGCTGCTGCTGTGTGTCAGGGTACTGGAGGGCAGGGTGACCTCGAGGACACAGGGTCCCCACCAGCCCTCCTGCTCCCTCCAGGTCCTGCTCCCCCGTGCGCTCAGCATTTGAAGGAGACCTGAAGGACATCAGCCATTGGTCACTTGCATCTCTCTTACAGAGGAGCTGTTGTAGCTGGACCCCTAAGTCAAAAGTGGTCATGGAATAGTTTTTTTTTATTCATTTATTTAATAAGTGGTTTATTCTTTCAGACACGGTCTTGCTGTGTATTGCAGGCTGGCCTTACCATGTACCCCAGGTTGGGCTCAGACCCGTCATGGTGATCCTCCTGCCTCAGCCTCCTAAGTCCCGGGACTACCAGCTTGTGCCACCACGCCTGGCTCTCAGGACCTCATCTAAACCTCACTGTGCCAAAGGCCCATCTTCAAATGGCACCTGCTGGGGCAAGAGGGAGGAGAAGGGAAGAAATGAGAATTCAGATGGCTCGTGTATGTGTACCACCTCCCACAAGGACGTGGTCTTTATGTACTGCTAACACATACCAGGAAAAATAAAAATTACAAAAAAGATGCAGCCTGCTGAGGGTTAGGGATTCTAGGAATACAAACTCTGGAGGATGCATTTCAGTTCACTGAACTAGGCTCCAGACCCTACTTATTAAAAATCTGTCCTTGGATTCAGGTGTGGTGGCGCATGCCTATAATCCCAGCACTTGGGAGGCTGAGGCTGTAGGATCATTTCGAGTTCAAGACCAGCCTGGGCTATAAAGTGAGCTCAAATCCAGCCTAAACTGCATAGCGAGACCCTGTCTCAAAAAGACCAAAAAATAAAAAAATAAACATAAAAATCTGTCCCTGGTAGCCAAACAATTGCACATTCAATGAGAAGGCACAAACTCAATGCATGCATTTTATAGGCCAGCAATCATAGCTGAGCTCTGCAAAGTTCTTGCTGTGCACACACGGAACAACCTCTCCTCTTTCTCAGCTCTGGGAGGTCCGTGTGACATGGGCCTGTTGCTCCTGGTCCAAGGTTGAAACTCTCCCAGGGGCTGAGCCGTCAGATCCCAAACTTCCTTCTTCCCTTTGTATCAGATAAATGGCCTTGAAAGGTCTGTAAGGAGACGGGAGTGAGCAGTCAGAAAAGTGTGGAGGGGACTGGGAAGGAAAGGAAATACGATGCTTTGATGCTGCAGGACTTTATTTTTGTTGATGGATTGGTTGGCAGGACTGGGGATTGAACCCTGGGCTACATCCCCAGCACACCTTTTGAGATAGGCTCTTGCTAAGTTTCCAGGTTGGGCTGGAACTTGCAGTCTTCTTGCCTCAGCCTTCTGTAATGCTGGGATTACAGGTCTGCACCATTGCATCTGGCTTATTTTTTATTTTTGTGGTACTAGGATTCAAACCCAAGGGCACTATAGCATGGGGCTACTTCCCTAGCCCTTTTTATTTTTTATTTTGAGACAGGTTCTCATTAAGTTGCCCAGGGTGGCCATGAACTTGCAATCTTCCTGTCTCAGCCTCCTGAGTAGCTGGAACTTCAGGTGTGTGCCACACTCCTGGCTTCCTTAGAGATTACTTTAAAACGGGCTTGAAGAGCAGGAGGCCATGGAGATAGTGGCACGCACCCTGCGCTTCCCATTTTCAGCTTTGTCTCAGAGGAAGGAAGTAAATGCAGTCTGAAATCCGGCGAGATCTAAGAACATTTGGGAGAAAGGTTATTCAGTAGAGTAAAAGGTTACTAGCAAGGCCACACAAGCCACGCTGCCTGGATCCCCTGAGGCACAATGTTTCAGGCGCCAACCGGAAGCTTGGCAGGGCCCTCCTGCTTCAGGTGCAGCGGCGGCTGGAGCAGCCCCTGGAGGAGCTCACCGAAGTGGTAGCTGCCCTCGAATGGCAGAGACAAGTCAGCGGCAGCCCTGCGACTGCAAGGCGCTTGGCGAAGACGGCCCCGGGCCGACACCCAGCCTGCTGGGTGCTGTGGTGGGCGCCTGTGCCACCTTAGCAGTGGGAGCCGTGGATCAGCGTGAGCAAGCCGTGCGGCTGCACAGGGCCCAGGCTGCCGAGCCTGGGCGTCTGATGAGGTCAGCTGTATTTTTCCCGCACTGAGGACTGAACCCAGGGCCCCTCGTGTGAGGCAAGTGCTCTACTGCTGGGCTACATCGCCAACAGGCTAGGTGTATGACAGGCTTTTTGTTTTGTTTTTGGTCTTTTTGAGGCAGGGTTTCTCTCTTTTTGTCTTTTTGAGGCAGGGTCTCGCTATGCAATTCAGGCCGGTCTTAAGCTCACTTTGTAGCCCAAGCTGGTCTCGAACTTGCAACAATCCTCCTGCCTCAGCCTCCTGAGAGCTGGGATTACAGGTGTGCACCACCACAACCGGCCTTTGAAATACATTTTTTTTTTTGTCTTTTTGAGACAGGGTCTTGCTACGCAGTGCAGGCTGGCCTTGAGCTCACTTTGTAGCCCAGGCTGGCCTCAAACTCACAGAGAACCTCCTAGCTCAGCCTCCTGAGTGCTGAGATTACAGGTGTGTGCCGCCATGCCCAGCCTTTGAAATGCATTTTTACTTATGATGCTTTCAACTTCTGATGGTCTTACCAAGAGATAACCCAGCCCTAAGCCAAGGAGCCTGCGTGGTTGAAATGCCCATGAAACACGCCAAGGGACAAGAACACAGTATAACTCACAACAGGGAAGCAAAAGCATTCAAAGACAGGTATCCGAGGAAGCCCAAATGTTAGATGTATGAGCCAGGGAATTTAGATTAGCCATTCATTCATTCATTCATTCATTTTCGGTAATGAGAATGGAACACAGGGCCTTCGTACTGAGCTACATCCTTGGCCCTATTTTTTATTTTGTGACAGGCTCAAGTTACTCAATTGTCCAGGCTGGGCTTGAACCTGCTATCCTCCTGCCTCAGCCTCCCAGAGTGCTGGGGTTACAGGTATGCTCCACCACACCAAACTCTTTTTTTTTTTTTTTTAAATTTCTATTATACTTACGTACTAGTCCCATCCTTTATTAGGAAGATAAGCTTTCTGATGTCAGTGCTTACACTTAGTTTATCTTCACATGGCTGCACAGTACCTAGCAAAGTACCCCATTTGTTTCAGACGTGCAATGAATATTTGTTAAATGAATAAAAAACAAGGAACTGTCCCATCAAGAAAAAGACAGCAATTTTTTTTTTTTTCTATCTCTTTAAGACAGGGTCTCACTATGCAGTTCGGGCTGGCCTTGAGCTCACTTTGTGGCCCAGGCGGGTCTCGAACTCACAATGATCCTCCTGCCTCAGCCTCCTGAGTGCTGGGATTACAGGCCTGCGCCTCCATGCCCAGCACAACAGCAATGTTTAAGGAAAGAAAAAATAAAGAGGTGGGGAAAGCGAGGGGATAAGTGTGGTGCAGCAAAGCGGGGTGAGAATTCTTTCCAAAAGGGAATTCTGTTTTGGCAGTGAAATGAAAAGCAAAAATAGGCTGGGTCTTCCCAGCTGTCCCATTTGTGTGTTTATTCGCAGCTGAGCAGCTGAGTTCGGGAGAGAAAAAGGCTCAAATTGGTAATCACCATGCTAGGAGGGCCCCGTGATTTAAAAATGGAAAGAACAGGGAAAAGATGCTGATGGTGGTTCCCCACGCCTGGCTGTAAGTGCGGCTGGGCGCAGCCTGCTGGCTCCTTCTCCCGAGCTCTGTGCTTTCCGTCCGAGGAAAAGCAAGGCCTCCCTTCCTGGGGAGGACTGGACAGGGGCCGCTGCAGTGTAAAACACAGCTACCAAACAGACAGGAGCTCTAGGACTTGCCTGTGAAAGAAAATTTAAATCTCTTTTCTTTCTTTCTTTTCTAAGACAGGGTCTTGACATGTAGCCCAAGCTGCCTTCAAACTCTTGATCCTCCTGTCTCAGCCTCCTGAGCGCTAGACTTGTAGGATTGCGCTATTATGCCCGGATAAACCAGTATTAATAGCGCCTGCCTGGCAAGTGCAAGGTCGTGAGTTCAGTTCCTGGTACCGGAGAAAAACAAAAAAAACAAAACAAAACAAAAACCAGTATTAATAAAATGATCCCAAACTATGATGTTTACTATGTTTTGGGTTCCACTTCTTTGGCAGGTTGCCCTGGGTATTAAGGATTTCTAACTTTTGCTTATTAGTTTGCTTGTTTATTAGGATAGCCTTCATTTAATACTAGCGATATGCAATAGGGTGTTTCTCAACCATGCTATGCCCTACCAATTGGCAGACAGTTTTTCCAGTAAATTTTTTTCTTTTTTTTTGCCTTTTTGAGACAGGGTCTTGGGCCAGGAATACAGCTCAGTGGCACAAGTGCCTGCCAGGCAAGCGAAACGTCCTAAATTCAATTCCTGGTACAAAAAAAAAGTCATCTATAGACAGGGTCTTGCTCTGCAGTTCAGGTTGGCCTTGAACTCACTTTGTAGCCTAGGCTGGTCTTGAACTCCCAATGATCTTCCTGCCTTAGCCTCCCAAGTGCTGGGATTACAGGCATGCGCCACCATGCCCTGCAATTTTTTTTTTTTGAGACAGAGTTTCACTATATAGTCTAGGCTGGTCTTGAACTTATTACATAGCCTAGGCTGATCTCAGACCCACAATCCTCCTGCCTCAGCATCCTGAGTGCTGGGATTATAGACAGGTACCACTATGCCTGACTCCACTAACTAAAAAAGCTTGGGATTCGGTTCCACAGTAAGTGCTATGACCCAAAGCAAGAAGCAAAACACAAAGAGCTGAAGGTTTTCTGCTGGAACATGGGCCTCAGTACCCTCTGGACGTTTCTGTGCTGCTTGTCCTTGTGGCTTGGTTTGCTCGGGTCACGGCTGCTGCCCTGGGGTTGTCATGCTCAGCTGTTTGCCTGTCCTGCTTTTGTTCGCAGGCTGTTTGAACATTTTAGGCTGATTCCACTGTATGACCCCGATGTTTGTGTCCCCAGGTGCATCCCACAGCACCCTTGTCCCTGGCCATGTGCCGCTCTGTAACAGCACATAGAAAATCGAGAGTCCTGAAGCTGGCCTGAAAAATGTATTTGGCTCTCACTACATTCTCATCTTGTAAAATCATTTCTCCATGGTGTGCTTGCACCTGGAAGGACTGGAAATCCACCACTCAATTATGAGCCTCGGAGTTTAAGGGATGACACATGCTCCGAAATTATCATTTTTCCTCATCTCTCCTGTGAATGCTGTCCCTGCAAACCAGTGTGTGCTGTCAGATGATCTCCAAAGACAAAGATCTGGTCGCTTTCGCTGACAGACTGCATCCCAAACCTGGAAGGAGATGCTTTGCATTTATAGGCAAATGACTGTTTTAAAGAGCGTTCCCTACATATGTCGAGGGAAAAGCTAAGGACTGCTAGCTGGCTCTGCGCAGCAGAGCAAGGCCTGGTTTTTGTTTTTCCTGGTGAGTGCCTGAAGGAGCTCTGAATGAAATTTAACCCACGTGCTGGACCTTTTGGAGGAAATTGAGTATATCAAACACAAACCCGTTCTAATATCAAACAAGCGACTTATTTTGTTGCTCAACCAGGGTGCACTTAAGTAACTGTAAGCTGGACCCTGTTTCTTTTCTTTCAGCAGAGCTGGGAGTCAAATCCAGAACTTCGCAGGTGCTGGGCTCTACCACTGAGTCTCACTCTCCCACCTCCAGCCCCGCGGCTCTGGAGAGTTTGAGAATGTCCAGGGCATTGGTGACCACGCTCAACCATAAATCACACAAGAGATGTTGAAAGACTTTATTCTAGGAGTACAAGTAAAACATGATGGGGGGGTTCTTTTTAGTAGTAAACATTCTTTATTTTCCTTTTTTAAAAAATGTTTTCTCTTTTTGAGATAGGGTCTCGCTGTGCAGTTCAGGCTGGCCTTCAGCTCACTTTGTAGCCCAGGCTGGCCTCGAGCTCTCAATGATCCTCCTGCCCCAGCCTCCCGAGTGCTGGGATTACACGCGTGCGCCGCCACGCCCGGCTATGTTCCTTTAAAGGGTGATTATATTCTCAGACTTTAGGAGACAAAACCCACCGCTGCTCTTAGAGTAGACATGGGTCGCTTCCATTCCCTTGTGGAGTTACTTCCGGAGGAAGCAGCAGGGCTCTTCAGGGGCAGCTGAAGGAAAGGGTGACTGAAGGTGTCAGGGACTCGCCTCTGCTCTCTGGGACGACGGTCAGTCTCCATGGCAACCGTGGATGCAGTGCCCCTCCAGCCAGAAGAGCAACGCAAGTCGGTTGAAACGCAGCGCCTTGGAGAGCGGAGCACATGGCGAGACCCTGCTGGAGGTCGGGAAGGGCCCGCCCGCCTCGCGCGGGAAGAGCCCCCTGGGAGATGTCGAAACGCCTGCGCCCGGGCCCAGCGAGCCAGCTGGATCCTCTCTGTGCTGTAGCTTTATTTCTCAACCCTTGCTTGGAATCTGGGAGCACAGAAATTCCATGTTGGGCCTAGGTTAGTTCAAATTCACGTTTCTCCCCCTTCTAAGAGAGTGCCGAGGTAGCTGCATTAAACAACTGCACCCTCACTTCCCAGCTTTTTTTTTTTTTCTGGTCTTTTTGAGGCAGGGTCTCACTATGCAGTTCAGGCTGGTCTTGAGCTCACTTTGTAGCCCAGGCTGGTCTCGAACTCTCAACGATCCTCCTGCCTCGGAAGGCGTGGTTAGGAGGCGGAGCCTGGGCGGAGGTGGGTTAAAATCGGCAAGGCCAGGCCGGCATTCCTGTCCCCAACTCCCGCTTCTCTCGCTGCTTCCTGCTCACCGTGGGTGGAGCCGCTGTCTTCTCCCCGCCCTTCCACCAGGCCGTGTCGGAGCCGGCCCAACCTAAACTAATGTAAAACCATAAGCCAAAATGAACCTCTGCGCTTTGGAGTTGACTGTGTTGGGTATTTTGTCCCGGTGATGGAAAAACTAACTGATATAGAAAAGAAGATCTTTTTTTTTTTTTTTTTTGGTTTTTCTCTGGTACCAGGAACCGAACTCACGACCTCGCGCTTGCCAGGCAGGTGCTTTGCCACTGAGCTAAATCCCCAGCCCAGCATGATGTCTTTTAGTTTCATACATATTGCTGCAAATTGTAGGATTTCCTTCAATTTACAGGCTAAACAGTATCCATTAATGTAATGCATTCTATGTCTGTCTATTTTTTTTTCATTCATTCATCTGTCTTCTATGAACATCTGCCTTGTTTCCACGTCGGGCCAGCAGTGCTGTGGTAACCTCAGGAATGGCCTCTTCCACAGGCTGATTTCATTTCCCTTTCTTATATATACCCAGCAAAAGGGTACTTGGATCGTATGGTGGTTGTACTGTTAATTTTTTGAGGATTCTCCATACTGTTTTCCTTTTTTGGGGGGGTCTTCTTGAGACAGGGTCTAGCTATGCAGTTCAGGCTGGCCTTGAGCTCACTTTGTAGCCCAAGCTGGCCTCAAATTCTCAGCAATCCTCCTGTCTCAGCCTCCTGAGGGTTGGGATTAAGGTGTGTGCCACCATGCCGGGCTGTTTTCCATAATGGCTGTGCATTGACAGCCCCCCCCCCAACAATGCACAAAGATCCCCTCTCCCCACATCTCCCAACACTTACCTTTTGTCTTCTCCAGTACCGGGAATCGAACTCATGACCTGGCGCTTGCCAGGCAGGTGCTGTGCTGCTGAGCTAAATCCCTAGCCCTTGTCTTCTCAGTAACAGTCATTCTAACAGGTATCGCACTATGCTGTTTAGGCAGGCCTTGAACTCACCATACAGCCAGGGCTGGCCTGCCTTAGTCTCCCAAGCGCTGGGATTACACGAGTGCACCACCACACTGGCACATCTTTTATTTTGAGACAGGGTCTTGGTAAATTGACCTGGCAGGACTGGAACTTGTGATCTTCCTCCCTTAGCCCCCCATGTTCCTGACTCCCAGAAACGTCTGTTGAAAAGACTGTCCTGCCCCCACTGCATACTTTTCAGCACTGCTTTTTAAGATCAATAGACTAAACACATGCATTTGTAAGTGCTCTACGGTGTTTTGTTGCTTTATATGCGTGTTTTTGTGCCAAATCTGTATGTTTTAATTAGAATAGCTCTGTAACATATTTTGAAATGAAGAAGTATGATATCAACTATTTTGTTCTTGCTCAAGAGTTCTCTGGCTATTTGTGCTCTACTGTGGGTTCAAGTGTATTTTAGGATTGGTTTTTATTTCTGTAAAGAATGCCATTGGAAGCCAGGCATGGTGGCACATATCTGTAATCCCAGCACTTGGGAGGATGAGGCAGGAAGATCTTTGCAAGTTCGAGGCCAGCCTGGGCTACAAAGTGAGCTCAAGGCCAGCCTGAACTGCATAGTGAGACCCTCTCTCAAAAAGACCAAAAAAAGAAGAAAAAAAAAGAATGCCATTGCAGGGGAGGGCTGGGGATATAGCTCCCTGGCACATGGTGCCTGCCTGGCAAGCTCAAGATCCTGAGTTCAATTGCCACTTCCCAAAAAAACAAAAAATACCACTGGGGTTTGGGTGGGTGTTATGGTTGATACACTGTGTCAACTTGGGGAGTCTAGAGGTTTGGCTAAGTGACTCAGCAGTTCTGCATCTTCGGGTAAAAAGGACACGCCCTTACCCTTCTGGGATGTTGTTTATTGTGTTAATTTGAGAAGTTTAGAAGGTTAACTGTGTAACTCAGAAGGGGTCTAGGGTGCTTACTTTGTGTTCATCCTGAGCCCACAAGAGGCAGGCATGCAGAGGGTGTGGGTGTCGAGGATGACCCCCACCTCCCCAGAGCGGGTAG
>NW_004955439.1:10356484-10357623 GCF_000276665.1 Chinchilla lanigera
GTAGACTCTCCGGCCTTCATCATAGATTCTTCAGTATTGTGTCGCAGACCCATCAGCCTTTTGATACGGACTTGCACGGACACTGCAGCGAGCTCCAGGCCCGGGGCTGGGCTCTTCAGTCTCCAGCATGCAGACACCCTCTGCACGCTTCCTCATGCAACTCTGTAGCTGACCATTGTAAGCCAAACCTGTAATTTCTTGTACATTTGTTTATCTTGTGTTATATCTGTTCCTCTAGTAAATCTGACTGATACAGTGGGGATTGCACTGAAACTAAGGGTCCCCAGGGGTGGGTGCACATTCTGACAGCATTAATTCTTCAGCCCATGAACACTAGCTGTCTTCTGTTGGTGGTGTCTCCTTAATATCTTTGATCAACGTATTTCAGTTTTCAGTGTTCAAATCTTTTACTGCTCTGGTTAAATTTATTCCTAAATATTTTGTTCTGGGCCAGGGATGTAGCTCAGTGGCATAGCGCCTGCCCGACAAGCGTGGTGAGGCCCTGAGTTCGATTCCCGGTACCAGAAAAAAAATTTATTTATTTTTGCTGCTATTGTGAATGAAATTGTATCCAATTTCCTTTACACACTGAGGATTGTTTGTATATAGAAATGACACTGATTTTTGTATGTTGATTTTGTGCCATACAACTTTACTGAATTTAGTGGTTCTAATGCTACTTTTGTTGAGTCCTTAGGGTTTTTTTTCACATATTCTCGCCATCTGCAGAAGTATTTTACTTCTTCCTCTCTGCTTTGTGTGCTCTTCACTTTGCTTTGGATTTGTTCTCTCTGCTCACCCTGGCCAAGACTTCTGCTGTGCACAAGTAGTGTAGGTGGGTATACTTCCTATAGCACATCTCAGAGGAAAAGGGTTCAATTTTCCCCTATTAAATATGACACTGTCGTCAGGCATGATGGTGCACACCTGTAATCCCAGCACTAGGGAGGCTTAGGCAGGAGGATCCTTGCGAGTTCGAGGCCAGCCTGGGCTACAAAGTGAGCTCAAGGCCAGCCTGAACTGCATAGCAAGACCCTGCCTCAGAAAGATAAAAAAAAAAAAAGACAAAAATAAATAAATAAATAAGGCACTATCTATGGGTTTTTTACATACAATGTTTATTGTGCTAAAGTATATTC
>NW_004955439.1:10357814-10359703 GCF_000276665.1 Chinchilla lanigera
GCCTCCCAAGTGCAGCTTTTGTTTGAACCATCAACGTGGTATTGCAGTGAATGATTCATGCATGTTGAACCCTCCTTGCATCCCAAGAATAAATCTCATTTAGTCCCATAACTTTTATCACTGGGGACTGAACCCAGGGCATTTGCACTGAGCTACATTTCTAGCTCTTTTTTTGATGGGGTTTCACTAAATCGCTATGCTGCCCAGGCTGGGCTCAAGCTTGCAGTCCTTCTTCTTCATCTGCCCAGGATGCTTGGATCACAGGTGCGCAAAGCCATACCCAGTGGATAGACGGGGTCTTCCCCTGTCTCATTTCACACCTCCCCTATCATGCGATGTGTCTTTCTATTACCATGGTTTACCTCGGCTCTTCTACCACTGGTTGACTTCCCTTCTGGATTCTGTTCGTTATTTGGCATCTAATCTGCTGCTTACTTCAAAATATAGCCGGGCATGGTGGTGCAGGCCTGTAATCTCAGCACTTGGGAGGCTGAGGCAGGAGAATCGTTGCGAGTTCGCGACCAGGCTGGACTACAAAGTGAGCTCAAGGCCAGTCTGAACTGCATAGCAAGACCCTGTCTCAAAAAGACTCATCAATACAAATGTGAAGAAATACATCTCCCCGGGAATATTGAGGTGAATCAGCCATGGATCCTGACTGGACTTTTTAGACTAGGAGAAAAGAGGGACAAAATTATGATGAAAGGACTGAAAGTTTATTTTATTTTTTTTTGGTGCCGGTAATCAAACTCAGGACCTTGCATTTGCCAGACAGGAGCTTGTGCCACTGAGCTATATGCTCAGCCCGTGACTGGGGGTTTATTTCTACTTTTTCTTTTTTGTCTTTTTTGAGACAGGGTCTCACTGTGCAGTGAGGCTGGTCTTGAGCTCACTTTGTAGCCCAGGCTGGTCTCGAACTCGCAAGGATCCTCCTGCCTCAGCCTCCCAAGTGCTGGGATTACAGGTGTGCGCCACCACGCTCAGCCCCATGACTGGAGGTTTAAAGGAGCAGGTACTTCAAGAGCGGTCCAGATGAACTCTAGAAATCCGAGCAGGAGCGGCTGGGATGCTGGGGACCCTGGGAACGAGATGGCTTTGGCTGGGGGCTGAGCTGGGGTCTACACTGAGCCCACGAAGGATGAGGGCCGTTCAGAGGCTGAGGCCACTCAGTGCTGGGCATCGGACAGCTCTGCGAGACCCGCGTCTCCCCCGGGGAAAGCGCCCGATGAGGGCCAGACTTCTCCGGATGGGAGGACAGGGAGGTCAGCGCCCTGATTTGCCCACCTCTAACGTATCATTAAGTCAGAAGATAATATCACCCTGGGCACTCTGTCCCGTTCTGCCTCTGTCCACTGCAATCTGACTTCTAAAGTCAACAAAAGCTTCCCAGTCACCAAATCCAGGGCTCCCATGGGAGCTGTCTGACTTTTGCGGAGGCCGCTCCCCCAATGACTTAAGAACCTCCCAGTTAGCCCCATAACTTCAGGGTACCCCACTGTCCCCCAACCCTGCCACCCAGACCAAGCTTCGGGCACATGAGCGTCTGGGAGACAAACCACATCTAACTGTAGCACAATCATTATTGTCTAGACGACGACACGCGTTACTTATTCATTGTCTGGATTCTCTATTCAAGAGAGTGAAGAATTCTGCTGTTTTTTATTTTGTCTCCAGCTCTTAGAACAAGGCCTGGCACCTAAGAGGCACTTATCAAGCCTTTTTTTTTTCTCGGTCTTTTTTTGAACTATGCAGTTCAGGCTGCCCTTGAGCTCACAGGCTTGCCTCAAACTCAGAATGGTCCTCCTGCCTCAGCCTCCTGAGCACTGGGATTACAGGTGTGTGCCACCACACCTGGCCAAGCCTTTTGTTTCCATACTGGTTGTTATGAC
>NW_004955439.1:10360968-10401492 GCF_000276665.1 Chinchilla lanigera
TGACATTCCCAGTCCTTTTTATTTTTAATTTTGAGATCTTGCTAAGTCACCAAGTCACCCAAGCTGGGTTTGAACTTGCAATCTTCCTGCTTCAGCCTCCCAGAGTACAGGGATTACAGACAGGCTTGTACTTCTCATAAAGTGTTATTTTTAAATAGGTCTGTGAACAAAGTGAACAAAGGCAACATTTGTTATAGGTGGAATGGGCTCCACCCAGAAAAAAAGAGGTGCTAGAACCTAACCTCCAGCGCCTCAGAACGCCATCTCATTTGGAAATAGGGCCATTGTGTATGCTAGTAATGAAGATGAAGGTGAAGTGAGGCCCCCGCCCGTGTGACTGCTGCCCTCCTAAGGTGGACAGAGCGGCTGCCATCGGAGGCCTCTGGCGGATGGGACGGAGGCATCTACCAGCCAGGAGCACCACGCGTCTTAGGAACCACCAGGAGGTGGTCACAGGTATCCAAAAGGTGGAGCAGGGAGGATCTCCCTAAACCCTTAGAGACGGCACAGCCAGCTGAAATCTAACTTCTTGACTTCTAGTCTCCAGAACTTTGACTAGCCGGGTGTGGTGGCGCCCACCTGTAATCCCAGCACTCTGGAGGCTGAGGCAGGAGGATCGCTATGAGTTCAAGGCCAGCCTGGACTACAAAGTGAGCTCAAGGCCAGCCTGAACTGTATCGTGAAACCCAGTCCCAAAAAGACAAGACAAAACAAAAAACCAACCTCGACTTTTCTGTTGTTTTAAGCCATCCAGTTTGTGGTACTTTGTTATAGCAGCCCTGGGGGGGGCAGGATTTTAAAATCCTTTACAACTCCATGATTATTTTCTTAGTTTATTTTGGCTGAACCTTAAATCAGGCACTGAAGTATCTATTGAGTAAATCCTTAACAGGTGCATTCTTCTCCATAAAAGGTCCATTTCCAAGATGAAAACAGTGTTAACATCCACCATAGCTTCAAATCAATCATTATTGACCAGGCATGGTGGCACACGCCTGTAATCCCAGCATTTGGGAGGCTGAGGCAGGAGGATTCTTGCGAGTTCGAGACCAGTCTGGGCTGCAAAGTGAGCTCAAGTCCAAGCTGAACTGCACAGGGAAAGCCTGTCTCAAAAAGACCAAAAAACAAAACAAAAACAAAAACAATGATTATTTATTGAAGTAAATTTACTGAAAAGGAACTTCGATTGTGATAGCTACTGTACCATGGTTCACGATAGCGAAAGGCCCACCCTAACCTACGTGACCATGCATAGGGGAGCTGTTCAGCTGAAGGACGGCTTGGTCTCCACCAATGACTGCATGTTAAGACTTTGCTCCAAAAAAAAAAAAAAATAAGACTTTGCTCCAGGAAGGAGGACATAGGTGTAGTTTGTCAGCACTCATGTTAGGAAAGAAAGAAAAAGAAAGAAAGAAAGAGAGAAAGAGGGAAGGAGGGAGGGAGAGAGAGAGAGAAATAAAAAGAAAGAAAGAAAAGAAAGAAAAAGTGACACGTATGATTTGATAGCAAAATATTGGAAGGCAACAGAAAAAAATGCTAACAATGCAATGTTAGTTGCTTCTGCATGAAAAAATCTGGTGGTCTATAAGTAAATACATAAAATGTTAAAATAGATGCATGAAAGAGCGTGTACATTTAAATTCACTCTGTGAGCTGTGCTGTCTGTGACATTTCATTGGAGTTCTCTGTTCTGGCTTTGGGGGAACATTCTGTGACGAAAAAGTAGAAGGTAGCCAAATAATAAATGAGACGGGGAAAAATCGGCATTACAAAGTGGGCTTTAGTTTAAATTTTTAATAAGTTTAATAATCCAAGCAGACAGACCAGTTCTTATGATGTGAACCTTCTAACCAGAGCAGAACATGCGTGCAGGTAAACACCCACCACCTGAGCCACCACACCCGCACGAACGTGGGGACGCAGCTCCACGAAGATCCAGAACATTCCCAGTACCCGGCTCTGGCAGCCTCTTCTCTGCCCTTCCCCCCAGCAAAAACACCACCACCGTAAGATCTCTCCGCAGTCAGCAGTTGCTATGGTTTCAGTGTAGTTTGTCCCCTCCAAAACTCATTATGAAATTGGGTTGCCAAAGTAGCAAGGTTTTCTTGTTTTTGTTTTTGAGACAAGGTCTTGCTGTGTAGTTCAGGCTGGCCTCAAACTCCTGATCCTCCTGCCTCAGCCTCCCAGATGCTGGGGTCACAGGCATCCATCATCACTCTTGCTAGAGTAGCAGTTTTGCGAGATGAGGGCTTTAAGAGATTTGTCTTTCTCCCAAGACTAGGTCGTTTTGCAGAGAAGGGTTAGTCATCTCAAAAGCGGTTTGTTATAAAGCATCTGCCCCACTGGCCCCTCCTTTATCCGGATGAACTCATGTGACACTCTTGTCTGCAGGCGGCTGTCCCTTGCCAATTTGTGACACAGTAGAGGCCCGGCCAAGTGCAGCTGCCTGATCTCGAATTTCCCTGCCTCCAGAATTATGTGTTAAACAAACCTCTTCTCTTCATAAGTTATTAGCCTCCGGTATTGTTACAGTAACAGACAGCAGACTAAGAGAATAATTTTTTTTTTTTCTGATACATAGTTCAGGCTGGCCTTGAACTCACTTTGTAGTCCTGGCTGGCCTTGAACTAACAGCAATCCTCCTGCCTCAGCCTCTCAAGTGGGGCTGAGATTACAGATGTGAGAGTAACTTTCTTTCTTTTTCTTTTTCTTTTTCTTTCTTCTTTTTTTTTTTTTTTTGGTACTGGGAATTGATCACAGGACCTCACACTTGCAAAGCAGGTGTTGTGCCGCTATAGATACATGTGAGCTATATTCCCGGGCTGAGAATAGCCTTTGCCGTGTGTGTGTGTTTGTGTGTGTGTGTGTGTGTGTGTGTGTGTGTGGTGGTGGTGGTGGTGGTGGTGGTAATGTTTTGGCTTGTTTTTTTGATGCTGAGGAGGAAATCCAGGGCCACGTGCATGCTAAGCACATGTTCTGCCACTGTGCTACACACCCGTCCCCTTCCCTGGGGTTGAACTTTGCATACACGGAGCCCTGCAGGCTGTCTCTTCACTGCTGGATTTCACAGACAGGCCTACTAGAGTTCTTGCCGCTGCATCTGTGCTCAGGGCTCCTGCACGAGGCCACCCCCTCCCTTTGCTCTGTTGTCCCTGCGCCCTTCCCGCTGCTCTTCTTTTTCTTTTTTTTTGATCTTTTTGAGACAGGGTCTTACTATGCAGTTCAGGCTGGCCTTGAGCTCACTTTGTAGCCCAGACTGGTCTTGGACTCACAATGATCCTCCTGCCTCAGCCTCCTAAGTGCTGGGATTACAGGCATGCACCACCATGCCTGGCTGCCTGGGTTGGGCTTGAATTTGCAGTCTTTCTGCCTCAGCCTCCCAGAGTCTTGGGGTTATAGGCATGCCCCACCACACCCAGCCAAAATTTGTTTCTTGATGTTCTAGCCCTGGGTCCCCATCTCCTTGCTGGCTGTCAACTGAGAGTCCCTCCCAGCTCCTGGGAGCCCCCGCATTCCGTGGCTCGTGATTCTGCTCTGTCTTGAATCCAGCCACAGGGCCTTTGAATCCTTCTTTCCTCTCATGTCTCCAGCCGTCTCTTCACTGTAGCATCTCTCCTCATCACGGCAGCAAAAGCTGCTCAGGATTTGTGTGATTAGATTGTGCCGACCCCTTTCATTCAGAACAATCCCCATATCACAAGGTCCTTAACTTAATCACACTTGCACTGTGTAAGGTGAACATTGAGAGGTTCCCGGGCTCGGGACATGGAGATTTTCCTGCAGAAAGCAGGGTTCTTTTTCCGCCTACCACGGCGCTAACCTGGGAGTGTTGGGTCATGGAGTGTGTGTAAATTCCACCACAGTGATGGTGAAATAGTGTTTTATTATTTATTTTTTATTCTTTTGTCTTTTTTTAAACGGGTTCTCGCTATGCAGTTCAGGCTGGGCTTGAGCTCACTTTGTAGCCCAGGCTGGTCTTGAACTCGCAGTGATCCTCCTGCTTCAGCCTCCTGAGTGCTGGGATTACAGGTCTGAGCCGCCACACCCCGCAGCTATTTTCCTTTAAATAACACAATAATGAAATCAATAAGAATAACACATCTGTGGTGTATTTTAGGATGTAAAACTGCTGTTAGATCTGTTTTCCTTTTTTAATTTTAATTTTTATTACTGCCAGGGCGCAAGACAGAATGATCACTTTCCTGCCCTGGGGTTGGTGCACCTGCAGGACACATGTGCATTTTTTTTCATCCCTGACCCCTTCACACCATTCTTGGTCCCCTTCCGACTTGCAAAGGGTCTATCTCCTTGTCTCCTATGATCTACCTTTTGTTTGCTCGTTAATTTATTTACACTGTGATGCATTTTCTCGCTCCGCTCTTGTTAGAAGTGACAAATGAAATGTTGCTCGCTGGCCCTGGCTTCGCAGCATATATGACCTCTAACAAAAGCAAACACCCAGACAAAACGCATAGGTTGTGGTGTGTGGTGGCGCACGCCTGTAATCCCAGCACTTGGGAGGCTGAGGCAGGAGGATCCTTGCGAGTTCGAGACCAGCCTGGGCTGCAAAGTGAGCTCAAGGCCGGGCTGAACTGCATAGCGAGCCCCTGTCTCAAAAAGACAAAACAAAACCAAAAAAAACCCCACAAAACCAAAAAACCGTATAGATAACAGTTGTAGTTGAGCTCATCCATGGCATACCTTGTGAATTCGATCATTTTTCTTCTGTATTAACAATTTTATGACTGATTTGCTGATAAATCTGATCCGCGCTTGAAGGGCGTCTGTCGGAGCCTCCGTGGCCTCAGGCTGCCAGGCACCTGGCATTGGCGGACTGCGGTATAAATCAGGGGATGGAGAGTGCCGCAGGGCCTGGGGGTCGGACGAGAGTCTGGGTAGACAGGAGAACAACCCGCTGTTGTGAGGGCAGCAGAAAGGTACAAATCAAGCAGATTTCCTTTTTCTCGCGCAGCAGATCACAAATAACCTTTCTACATTACGGGTGCCGTTGGCTTTGATTTCAGAGCAGACACTAATTAAATTAGCCTTCTTTTTTCGCTGGCGCTTTAGCAAGAGCTGCGCTTCCCGTGGAGGCCAGGTCCATCCGCAGACTAATCGTGCGGGAGGAGAGCTGCGCGCATGCGTGAGTGAGAGGCGCCGCCCAACCAGAACCTAGAACGTGCATCAAAATCCCCGGCTCAGTGGTCCCCCCACCGCGCCGCTTTTTTTGCTTCTCGGTACTTTAAATACCAGTAGGCTATAAAAATTTACCACCTTTCCCCCATCAGCTTTACAACCTTCAGAGATAAGGCAGGCCAGTGTAGAAGAGCAATGAAAAATATAAATTTAATGACTTTTCTTTATATGGCCATTGCAGAATTACTGTCATATTTCCTAAGGAGGCGAAGCTGTCCCCTTCTATTGTAGGAAAAGCCACCGAAGACGCATCTGACTTGCAAAGATGGTGCCCGCAGCACCGAAGTGGGGTTTTTCCTCCCGGATTATATCACCACTCACCTTTACCCAGCCTCCTGTCTCAGGCCAGCGCTTCGTCCCGGGCACATCTGTCGCGACGAGGGTGTCACAGTGCAGCCCAGCTGTGTGTCCGCTCCTCTTGTTCTGCTGTGGTCAGGGTCCAGCCAGATGTCCGCATGTGCCCCTCGCAGCTGCGTGCCTGCTGGGAAGCTGGCTGCCCCGGGAGTCCAGGGAGATCGAGCGCATCGCTCCTCGGCTTCATGGTCAGTGTGGACACAGGCTGCCTCTCGAAGGACTCTCGGAGCGGGGCTGCCCATGCTTCGGAGGCAGCTTGCAGAAGAACCCCGGGCTCTTGCCCCACGCTTGGGTACCGAAGCGCGCGGTCCTGGGCGTGAGGGATGGATCTGGTGGGTGCGGATGGGGTGCAGAGACCCTGAGCGTGTGAAAGCTGCTCTGGAGGCTGCCCTGGCTCTGTCTGCTAATAGATCTCCTTTGCAGTGTCAGGTTTGAATTGGGCCTTCTGTTACTTAAACTGCTGAACCTCAAGATTGTTTTAAAAATATACCTGGGTGTGGTCACCAAGGTCCCTAGCCCCAGCTCCCTGGAGGCTGAGGTGCTCTCAGGTCTTTCCTTTGGAAAGGGCTCTCCAGTCGAAAGTATTCCAGGTCCTTCTTCCTTCAAACAAAGAATTGGAGGAGACAAGCTAAAAGCAGTGCCAAAAGTTTATTTGAAAGAGTGAATAGACCGGGCATGGTGGCGCACACCTGTAATCCCAGCACTTGGGAAGTTGAGGCAGGAGGATCCTCATGAGTTCGAGACCAGCCTGGGCTACAAAGGGAGCTCAAGGCCGGCCTGAACTGCAAAGTGAGATACTGTCTCAAAAAGACCAAAAAAAAAAGGTAAGCGGGTATGGGAGAAATCAGCTTTGCAGAGCGAACTTGCACAGAACAAGAGAAAAATAAGATAAATGCAAAAATAAAAATACATGCTGCATCTGGGAAACAGCATGGGCTACTGTGGGAAGTCAGGATAGCGAGCTCACTGTGGTGTCCTGTCTTATTTTATGCTGCCCACATCTTGTGGGAGCCTGTGAGAAGTTCTACATATGGGGTCTTTTTTTTTTTTTTTTTTTTTTTTTGGTCTTTTTGAGACAAGGTCTTGCTATGCAGTTCAGGCCAGCCTTGAGTTCACTTTGTAGCCCAGGCTGGTCTCGAACTGGCAGCGATCCTCCTGCCTTAGCCTCCTGAGTGCTGGGATTACAGGTGTGCGCCACCACTCCCGGCACTTGTGGGGTCTTGAGAATTATTCAGTGCTGTCCTGGGATCTTATAATCCCGCTCATTTCTCCAGCCAGCATGGTCATGCCCTGCCTCCATGTCAGAGGCAGGGGGATCACATGAGCCCACAAGTTTAAGAGCAACTTGGTCCATAGACAGAGAATCAAAAAATACAGGCCCCATATCAAAATTAAAATAATGAAATAAAAAGGACTGGAAATGTTCCTTTTTTTTTTTGGTCTTTTTAAGACAGGGTCTCGCTATTCAGTTCCGGCTGGCCTTGAGCTCACTTAGTAGCCCAGGTTGGTCTGGAACTCACAACAATCCTCCTGCCTCAGCCTCTCGAGTGCTGGGATTACAAACATGTGCCACCACGCCTGGCTCAGGACTGGGAATGTTCCTCAGTACTGGGAAGAAAGAAAAACAAAAGAAGTATAAACATATACTGTATTGCTAAAAAGTCTGAGGAGTAGTAAGTCCAACAGATCAAGAGGCTACTGTGTTTGGAAAGATAGTTTGCTACCCAGTCCCCAAGAGGAGGAGCGCTCCTCTCCTGGGGCCCAGGGGCAGCACCAGGGCTGACGGGTGACTCTGGGGAAGAGACTTTCCTGTGGGTGCCCTGGGAAGAAACCGAGAGGCAAAGTGAGCAGCTCAGGATTAGCTCGTGGGAGACACCTCCCTGGGCCGTGGGTGGCAGGGATTGTTCCCATGGCCCAGCACCTGGCCCTGGGGTAGCTAGGGGGAGGTGGATAATAGATAATTACAACAGGTAACAATAGATAATCCACGGCTGGGGTGCAAGCCATGGATTGCTTCCTTTGTGTTTGTACAGTGCAGTGGGATCATTTGCTACCTCCAGGAACTGGCTAAGCCCAGGCAGGGAGTTAGCAAGAGCCCTGTGTGCATCAGAGCATGCGCAGGAAAAGCGTGCTTACTAGATACACTCACGAAGGTGCGGTAAACCAGCTAGACAACTGGGTTTTTACTACTAGTGCTCCAAAACAAAACGACAGGGAAGCTGGGCATGGCTGTGGACCCCTGCAATCCCAGCATTCTGGGAGACTGGGGCCGGAGGACTGCGAGTTCACGCCTTGCTGACTAAGTTGCCTACCTCAGCAAGAGCCTGTCTAAGATAAAAAATAATAAAGGGCTGGGGATACAGTTCAGTATGAAGTCCCTGGTAGTACAATCCTTAGTACCACAAAAAAGGAAGAAAGAAATAATAAAAAAACAAAGAAATAATTAAGACTCACCTTTCAAGATGCCATCACAAATATTTTGACTAAAAAAAGTATAAACTGACCATGCATAATCTTCACGGAGTGAATCATTCTTTCTAGGTTGCTGGGCTTTCCGCACAGATTACTTGGACACTCATTTTATTCCTTCATTTTACTTTTTCTTTTTTTTTTTTGGTCCTGGGAATCGAACTCAGGACTTTGCACTTGCCAGGCAGGTTCTTGTGCCGCTGAGCTGTATTCCTGCCCCTCCCCATTTTATTATTTTTAAAAAAGGCTCTGGTTCTCCTTGCTCTTTCTTTTTTTAAATTTTATTTATTTATTTATTTTTGGTCTTTTTGAGACAGGCTCTCGCTACGCAGTTCAGCCTGGCCTTGAACTCACTTTGTAGCCCAGGATGGCCTTCAACTTGCAACGATCCTCCTGCCTCACCCTCTGGGGTGCTGGGATTACAGGCGTGCACCACCATGCCTAGCTTGTTTCTTTTTTTGGTAGTACTGAGGCTTGAGCCTCAAGCCCCTGCACTAACCTCCACTGCCAGCCTTTGTTATTTCAAGACAGGGTCCTACTAAATTGCCAAAGTTGGTTTTGAATTTTCCCTCCTCCTGTCTCAGCCTCCCGGAGTGCTGGGATTACACGTGTGCAACACCATGCCCAGCCAGGTCTCTAGTTTGATTGGCTGACCAAAGATCCAGTCCATGGCGCTCTCCTCCCAACCCCCGGCCCGTCCACAAGCAGGCCTTCCGCAAGTGTCTGGTCCTGTGTGCAGTCCTCCAACAGACCTGGAAGCAGAGGGCAGGTAGCTTTGGTCCCTGTACTCCCATCCCTGCCCTGCTTCCTGGACTCCGTGCATTTGGGCCGACACAGGCTTCGTGCAGCCTGCCCGGCCCTCCAGAGCTGGGGACAAACCTGTGCAGTGGGAGAGTCCGGCGCGGTTGCACTGGGTGAGGACCACGCAGACCGGAAGGAGGAGGTGTTCTTGCCTGCGGCATGCTAAGGAGAGAGGATGTGGATTCCACTGCCAGGCTTGGCTCTGACCTTGGGAAAGTGCGGAGACCAGGTCCTATGACGTCATCTGGTCTCCATGCAGTTCTCACAGGTTTACCTGTTGCCTTTTTAATCACACAATCCAGCCACCAATGCCCTTTCCTTTTTTTTTTTTTCTTTTGGTCTTATTTTTTTGAGGTGGTCTCGCTATGCAGTTCAGGCTGGCCTTGAGCTCACTTTGTAGCCCAGGCTGGCCTCAAACTTTCCACAATCCTCCTGCCTCAGCCTCCCCAGTGCTGGGATTACAGGCATGCGCCACCACATCTGGCTGCCCTTTCCACTTTTTCTTCTTTTTTCTTTTTAAACAGGATTGGGTTGAGTTTAACCCACAGTTTGTAGCTAAAGAGTCAAGCTAAAAAAAACAGAGTGTGACAGTGATGCCTGCACACCCAGTGGAACCCATTCTTAAGGCCCAGCTCCTACCTCATCTCTTTCAGCTTGCCAACTCCCCTGCCTCTGAATATACAAAGAATTTAAAGTCTTTGCTACCTGTTTCAGATGTGACTACTCCGGAAGCACTTTAGGAAGGTAGGGTTGACTGGTCCTGTGTATTAGCCATTTTCTTTCTCTCCTTTATCTTTTGCTGGTATACTAGGATTTTAATCCAGGGTTTTCACACTGAGGGTTTTTTTGTTTTTGTTTAGGCAGAGTCTCACATCACTAAATTCCCAGGCTGGGCTCAAATCTGAGGTCCTCCTGCCTCAGCCTTCCAAATGCTGGGAGTACAGGCACGTACCACCACGCACAACTCAGCTGCTCCTTTTCATCCCAGTCATACTGGTCATGACAGACTGACTGAGGTCCCCTGCGTGTTTTCTCCAGGTCTGTTGCATCGGGTTCTCCCAGCCACACCGGAAAGGTGAGGTCATTTGCTGAGGGCCAGATGGTAAGATTGGGAGGAAAAGCGGCTCTTTCAGTGCTGTGTTGTGGTTGGAACTAAATCTGCTTGCAGCGACAAAAACCACACATAACAGTGGCCTCCATTAGCTAGAGGCTTACCCCTGTCTCACAGGAGAGGATGGAGGCTGGCAGTCCTAGGAGCAGTGGTGCCTGGGACCCTGAGGCCTGGAGCCGCCACTCTGACTCTTGGGGAGGGGCCATCATTTAAAGCTGGAAGGCAAAGGCAGGCTTGGCTCGCGTCCTGGGAGAACGCGTGGGAAACTGTGTGCCATTTCTGCTTTTATCCCATCTGCTCTGGCTTGACTGTGTTCCCCAAAGGGCTCGTGCTAGAAAGTGAGTCCCCTGATTCATCTGTGGGTGCTACTTGGAAGGGGGAGGTCATCTGGGCTCGATGGGGTCTCCAGGCTGGGCCCCCACGGTGACATTTCTGGCTTTGGAGGAAGAGACCCAACCTAGCGAGGTGGCTCTGTCTCAGCATGTGATGCCCTCTGTCATTGTGGGGATTGAACCCAGGGCCGTGCCTTTGCCAAGCATGCGCTCTGGCACTGAGCCACGCCCCCAGCTTTCGCTGTGTTCTGACACAGCTTGAAGCCCTTACCAGGGCCCATGCAGATGCCAGCATCATACTCTTGGATTTCCTGGCCTGTAGACGACAAGCCAAGTAAACTTTTTAAAGAAATCAATGAACTGGTCTCAGGTATTTTGTTATAGCAACAGAAGACTGGCTAAGATACCATGGGATGTAACAGCACGAAGCTCTGAGAACAGCTGGGAAATGTGTTCTGTGTTCCAGGTGGCCACAGTCCTAGCTGAGGCCAGGAGGCGGAGATGCTTTCTCACTACAGAAGAAAGGGGCCTCGGGTGTGATGTGGCCGCCTGTAATCCCAGAAGTCTGGGGGCGGAGGCAGGAGGACGCCTGCAAGTTTGAAGCCAGGGTGGGCTACATCGTGTGTTCAAGTGGAAGCCTAAAGTACACAGGGCGAGCCCGGCTCACAGAGCTGGAAAGGAGGAGCCGCTGGGGAGAGCAGGGGAAGCAGGCACTGTGGGTCCCTGGAGTCGCAGCCTCCCCCTGGGGCTGTTTATTGGCTCCTGTCTGCAGTCTCGGGTTTCGGCAGGCAATCTGGCAACTCTCTTTGGCTTCCCCTGCTCCTGGGAGTGTACACTGCGGCGGGGTTGGTACCAAGTGGATCTGTGGTGAGGGTAGGCGGCGTCAGCAACCCCACAGCAAGGTGCTGTGCAGGCCTGGAGAAATGTGTCTTCTTCCCTTGCTGTGACTTCTGCCTTTAGGACTTAGTCTTTGTTCTTCAAGAGCAAAACAAAAGATGAGCCCAGATAGGGTCACAGTACCTAGGGAGGAAGGAGCTGCCTTGCACCAGCACCGAGTGGCAGTGCTGTCGGAAGCTTCCCCTGCAAGTAGCAGCTGTAGCTCAGTTGCTCAGGGACAGTCCAGAGACAGCCCCAGTGCCTTTGCACCTCCCGCTTCTGCAGCTTCTCAAGTCATTCACTGGAAGGTTTCCAGTAAGTTATTTAGAAGCCTTTTGCAGTTTGCCAATGAGAAATTTGGGTCTAGAGATACCAAAATTCTAATAGGATCAATATGTCATCTGGATTTTTGTCTTTTTGAGACAGGGTCTCGCTATGCAGCTCAGGCTGGCCTTGAGCTCACTTTGTAGCCCATTCTGGTCTTGAACTTGCAACAATCCTCCTGCCTCAGCCTTGGAGTGCTGGGATTACAGGCATGCCCCACCACACCAGGTTCAGCCTAGTGAGACTCAGAATAAAAAGTTCTGGGAATGTAAGCCAGGGATGGTGGTGCATGCCTGTGTTCCTGACACTCAGAAGGCTGAGGCAGGAGGATCACCTAGACTTTGAGGCCAACCTGGGCTACATAGACAGACTATGTTTGAAAAGAAAGTGTGTGAATGTAGGTCAGCGCCCCCTGGGTTCAAATCCCAGTACCACACACACACACACACACACACACACACACACACACCCCAAAACAAAAAACAAACCATGAAGCCCTGCATCCTCTTCTCCACCAAGAAGTGACTCCTGCCAGCCAGTGCCCTCCATCCCCTAAGACACATTCGTGGGCCTCGCTCTGGGGAAGATGCCAACGTGCCAGGCTGGGTCACTTCATAGACCAAGGTGGACACATGGGGAGACCGTCTCCCTCTTCCTGCCTGGGACCACAGGGGGCTGTCTTGCGACAGAGCCTGTCTGAGTAAGAACAGCCAAGAGAAAGCAGGGCTGGGGGCGTGGCCTTCGGAGCCCCGCCCATTTTTAGCAGGAGCCCTGAGGCGGCTCCTGTGCCCCACCCCCTCCAACCCGGCCTCGCCTCCCAAATCACGTTTAAACTCACGGTGGGCTAATCCACTGCGGAGTGTCACACCCGCCTGACCCAGTCACCTCCCCAAAGCTCCCCAGGAGCACGAGAGGCTTTGAGGGTCATCTAGACACGAACCACCACAAGCGCGTAAGCCCGCGACAGGGCTCCTGGAAGGTGGCTGGATAAACTGCTGGAGCGCGCTTTCTTTTCTTTCTTTTTTTTCTTTGCTTGAACTTACTCTATGAAGCTACTTCAAAAGATAGTCAAGTAGAGAATAGATCACAGCCCGAGTTATTACTGGTTTCATATTTCCGCTTTCAATTCTCTATTCTAGAGAACCAGCGGCAAATATTGAAACTGTGACATGCTTTGTGTTACACATTTGTTTGGATTCTTTTACTTGGAATGATTCTTTATCTCATTTAGATTCCCTATAGGGTGTAAATCAAAATTTAAAAAGCTTTTAAAATAAAAATGTTTAAGCCACGCAAGGCAGCTCATGCCTGCAACCCCAGCACTCAGGAGGCTGAGGAAAGGCAGATCACCAGTGTGAAGCCAGCCAGGGCTACACAGCAAGTTCAAGACCAGCCTATACCATGAGACCCTGCCTCAAAAAACGAAACAAAACAAAATAAAACAAGCTAAACCAGCCATGGTGGCGCACGCCTGCAATCCCAGCACTCTGGAGGCTGAGGCAGGAGGATCGTGGCGAGTTCGAGACCAGCCTGAGCCAAAAAGTGAGCTCAAGGCCAGCCTGAACTGCATAGTGAGACTCTGTCTCAAAAAGACAAAAACAACAACAAACAAACAAGCTGAGCACAGTAGCACATGCTTGTAATCCCAGCACTTGGGAGGCTGAGGCAGAGGGATCACTGTGAGTTTGAGACCAGCCTAGACTACATAGTGAGTTCAAGGCAGCCTGAACTATGCAGTAAGACCCTGTTGAAAAAAAAAAAAGCCCCAAACCAAAAGAAACCCCAAAACAATGGCTGGGTGTGGAGGTGCACACCTGCAGTCCCAGTACTTGGGAGGGTGACCGCAGGAGGGTTACCACAGGTTCAAGCCTGGGCTGAATAGCGAGTTCAAGGTTAACCTGAACTACATGGTGAGAACCTGTCTCAACAAAACAAAAATTAAAAAATAAAAACTTTATTTAATTGGGGCTAACTATTATTATATTGGTTTGTTGTTTTTTATTTTGCTTTTCTTTCTGGTACCGGGAATTGAACTCATGACTTTACGCTTGCCAGGCAGGCACTGTGCTGCTGAGCTAAATCCCCAGCCCCTTATTATTATATTGGTTTCTTCTGTGTTTTTGACACAGGGTCTTTCTATATAGCCCAGGCCGGCCTTATGCTCACGGCAGTGCTGCTTCAGCCTCTTGAGTATCTGATTATAGGTGTGTGCCACCACACCCAGCTTCATTGTGATTTTGTCTATAAATAAGAGATATGATAAGGATACAGTGAAAGTTTAAATTCAAAATAAATTATTACAATACAAGATGCATTGCCATTAATCCCCCTCAGAATACTCCTCTTCAGCACCTGCCTGGCAAGTGTGAGGTCCTGAGTTCAATTTCTGGTACCAAAAAAAAAAAAAATCCTCCTCTTCACTCTAAGTACACTTATCCCATCATTCTTGCCACTTTTTTTCTTTTTTGTTGGTCTTTTTGAGACAGGGTCTTGCCATGCAGTGCAGGCCGGCCTTGAGCTCACTTTGTAGCCCAGGCTGGTCTCAAACTCACAAGGATCCTCCTGCCTCAGCCTCCCGAGTGCTGGGATTACAGGCGTGCGCCACCACGCCCAGCTCTTGCCACTTTCTGAAGCAGTTCTGGTGTCTTCTTTCGTGAGTGTCTTCAGCTTGTTATTCTGGCTGCCTCGATGTCCTGAGTTGATTCAAAACATTTACCTTTCATGGTCATTTTGACTTTGTAGACAAGCTAGAAGTCGAGCATTACCAGGTCTGGGGGAAGAGGTGGATGAGGACACACCATGGTGTGTTTACAACCCTGCCTCTCTCTGGTTGGTTCTTGGCGACAACCACATTTTTGATCATGTCTCATAAAGACACAAAAGAGCCTTCTAGAGCTGCCTCAGAAAGTGGTGAGGACTGTGGTTAAGTGTGTTCAAAGCAAGAGGGAGCATTTTGAAGGGAATTAATGGCAATGTGTCTTTTGTTGTTATTGTTGTTGTTTTTGAGACTCAGTGAGGCCTTGCACTCACTATGTAGCCCAGGCTGATTTTGAACTCACAGCGCTGTTTCTGCCTCAGACTCCCAGTGCTGAGATTACAGGCTTCCGCCATACCCAGCTGGCAATGTGTCTTTCACAATAAGAAAATTTCATTTTATTTTTTGTCTTTTTGAGACAGGGTCTCACTATGCAGTTCAGGCTGGCCTTGAGCTCACTTTGTGTCCCAGGCTGGTCTTGAACTCTCAACGATCCTCCTGCCTCAGCACCCCCCTCCGAGTGCTGGGATTACAGGCATGCGTCACCATGCCTGGCTAAAAACATTTTAAAACAAAATCTGAAGTGGAAAAAGTTCTAGATTGCATAAAAGAAGAGTCATCAAGAATCAGATAAACAAACAAAAACAACCCAAGGGAAAATATCTCTCACGTCAGAACTAAGGAACAGATGTAGGAAAGCTGTTGAAAAGGTTAAGTCGGTTTGCAGTCAGTGCAGTTGGTAAGACCATATTGAAAGGAAGGATAGACAGAGTAGAACAGAAAAATGCTGTCTCCCACCTTGAACGCAGAGAAGGCCTCAGGCACATGTGAGGCCGCACTGCCTGCACGCAGCAGTGTGAAAGCTGTGCTCCCAGCTGCCCTGTGATTCTCAACTCCCAGAGCCAACTCCTGCTCCACCGCCCCTTTGCTCGCCCCGGGGCAGTATTCGCATTGTGACCCACAAGGGAACCAGAAACATGAACAAAGAACTTCATGTTTCTCCTGGGCTATGCAGTTGCCTTTTAAAAATTTTTAAAATTTCTTTTGCAATTGCCTTTTATTCAAGGGATAATCTTTATAAATAGAACCAAGTCCTGTAGAATCATGTGGATCATAAAAAGAATGTAAAATTCTATTTTAAGGAAAACTGTGGAAATAATGCTCTAACCATCTATTTTTGGATCACAGATAGTTTTGTATCTTAAAGAAGAGATTATCCTGTGACTAAAGCAGTTGACAGGAAATTTTAGCTATTAAAACATTGTTGCAATTTAATGTTTTTCTGCAATTTATTTTTTTTTGAGACAGGGTTTCACTATGTAGTTCAGGCTGGGCTTGAACGCACTGTGTAGCTCAGGTTGGAATCAAATTCCTGGTGATTCTCCTGTCTCAGCCTCCTGAATGTTAGGATTACAAGTGTGTGCCACCACACCAGGCAGTTGTTTTATTTTCTGAAAATAATTTCCTACTCTAATCTTTTATACAAATAGCATTATAACTTCTTCTTTTTTTTGAGACAGGGTCTTGCTGTCTAGTAGTTTAGTCTGGCCTTGAGTTCACTATGTAGCCCAGGCTGGCCTCAGACTCGTAGTAATTCTCCTGCCTCTGCCTGCCAAGTGCTGAGATTACAGGCATGTGCCACCACACCCAGCCTAACTTCTTTTAAAGTATTAAATTTTAAAATGTCCAAAATATATCTGGATAATTATGTTATTGTGACTCACTATGAGAGGATTTGCTTTTTCCTGGAAAAGTCAGGTTTTAGCTATTTCCAGACTCAGCACAATTTTATTTTATTTTATTTTATTTTAGTACGAGGAATCGAACTCAGGACCTTGCACTTGCCAGGCAGGCCCTTGTGCCGCTGAGCTATATCCCCGGCCCTGCAGCACAATTTTAGGAGAGAAAGCACTGGTCCAACATAGCAGGACTCAAATAATGGGGCAGAAATCTACTTACAGGCATTTATGTTGTGTTCTTCATTCCTGTGAAAAAATACCTGCCATAAATAAGCTTAAAGGAAAAAAGGTTTATTTTGGCCTGTGGTCTCAGAGGGTCCAGTCCATGGCCAGCCGGTTCCTTTGCTGTGGCCTGATGTGAAGCAGAAACATTACTGTGGAAACCCATGATGGAGGAAACTGCTCACCTCTCGGCAATCGGGAAGCAGACAGAGGGAAGAAGCCAGAGAGAGGAAGGGCCTGGGAGGAGATATTCCCTTCCCAGGCACAGCCCCCGTGACCTACTTTTTCAAACTGGGCCCCATTCAGCTGTGAACTCATCCATTAATGATGAGCACCCCGGGACCCAGTCACCTGTCAAAAAATTGCTGCATTGGGGATCAAGCCCTTGATACAATAGTCTTTGTGGGACACTTCCTCTTTATACCATGACATGTTCCGCATTTCCAGCCAACTTCTCCGCAGCAGCAAGTCAGCCCCTGATTCTTGTGGAGTCAGCCACAGGACCAGGAAGAGGCACGGCCAGCCGTCTCCTGGAACCTGCGATGGTGCTCCCCTCTGCAAGACAAGCCAGGGAGAGCAGGAGGCTGAGGGCTGGGGCCCGTGCATGAGCAGTCCTGCTGGGGTCACTTGGGCTCTTGAGGATTGGCCATCCTTGGAGGATCATGAATTCTAGGCCAGGCTGGGCAGCACAATGAGACCCTGTCTCTTCCCCTTCTCTTGCCTGTGTGTCAGTCCTGACCTACGTATCGGATCACAGGCACAGTAGTTCACTGCAGCTTTGTTTAGCATAACAAGAGATTGGAAATAATAATCCATCATTATGGAACAATTGCTATGGGTGCTGGTACACTTACCAGTGGAAGACGAGGCAGTGTTTCCAAAAACAAAGCCATTGTGCATACTTTGCTGTTGAACCATCTCCATGATGTGTTGTTTCGTCAAAGAAGCAACAGGCGGGAAGAAAGCGTGAAGCGTGCTGTTGTCAAGGTGTGCGTGTTTCTGCCTATGCATGTACAGAACATCTGTGCATGCATGGGCAGAAAAGTGTAAGGAGGTAACACAATCTTGGGCGTGAGAAATGGCCCGAGTAAGAGAGTGCTATGGTCTGATTGCTCCTCCCTTAGAATTGATGTGTTAGAACTGTAACCCCAAAGGCCGTTTCAGTATAATGGTATTGGGAGATAGGACCATTCGTGGAGCAGCGGTTTAGTGCTGGAGTAGCTTTGGTGCAGTGAGCTGAGCTCTTTCCAGCACACTGGCTCCATTGTGTCATGATATGTCTGTCTGTGTGATGGTGACTGAGAAGGCTGTCATGAGGCTGAGCACCGTGCTCTTGGACTTTGGGACCACACTACCCCCTTCTACATACAAAGTGAGTTCGAGGTCAGCTCTGTGGTTGTCAGTGCTAGCACCAGAAGAAGGCAAAGAGAGGGCTTTCCTTGTACTACACATCATTTTAACATTTTGTTTGCTCCATGTATGTATGTGTATCTATCTGTGCCTCTGTGTATGTATCTATGTATGTGTCTGTCTATGTCTATGTATCTGTCTATATATCTATAGTATTGGGATTTGAACCTAGGACCTCTGCATTGAGCTACTTTCCCAGCCCTTTTAAAATTTTTTTTAAATTTTGAGAGGGCCTATTTAGGTCTATCAAACTTCCTATCCTCCTGCCTCAGGATCCCAGAGAGCTGGGATTATAGGCACATGCCACCACCACACCTGGCATTTTTGCTGTTTTTTAGACAGGCTCTCACTATGTAGTTCAGGCTGGCCTTGAGCTCACTAGGTGCCCCAGGCTGGCCTCAAACTTGCGGTGATCCTTCCCTCTCAGCCTCCCATACCTGGCTTTAAATAAAGTAATTCTTAAAAATAAAAAGTGGGGATGGGGAAAGGGAAAGGGACATCAAAATAATTTAAACGTGTTATATACATGCACCAACTCATCATGATGAATGTAGTCAGGATGCACCTGTGGTGGATTGACAGCTGGTGGTCTGAGGTAGAACCTCTCGGGTCGAGGGAACTTGTAACACCCAGATGAACTGAACCAGCATGGTGCTGGGTGTGGGAGGCCCACCCTTATTGCCAGCAGCATAAGAGGCAGAACTGGAGAAGAAGAAGAGAAGCTGTTGGAAGCTATTTGGGAGCTGTGGGTTTTCCTGGAGGAGTTTGTAATGCTGTATCGGGTTAATATCCTTTAGTTATTGTGAGCTGATCAGGTCTGCAATCTCCCGAATGAGTGTACGGCAAAGGCTAAATATAAAGAAGTTTGTTTGTTTGTTTGTTTTGTTTTTCTCCAGTACCAGGAACCGAACTCACGACCTTGCACATGCCAGGCAGGCGCTTTTGCCGCTGAGCTAAATCCCCAGCCCCTTAAATATAAAGAAGTGAATGGAATAATTTCAGGGCTCCAGGAGGACCAAAGCCCTCTCACAGAATTCGAGATTCTCTTAGGGCTAAGATCAAGAATTTCTCTGGGTGGCCCATATTTATTTGGTTATCAGAGGAAGGGAGGGGAATATTCAATAAGGGCAGAATTACTTAAGGACTTCTCCAAGTAAGGTATTAAATTAATCCTTAATAAGGATTAAGTTAATCCACCCAGGAGTGAGATGCCTGAGGCTATAGTCTTTTTTGTTTTGTTTTGTTTTTTGTCCCCCCCCCGCCCCCGCTCCCCGGTACTGGGAATCAAACTCACAACTTTGCGCTTGCCAGGCAGGTGCTGTGCCACTGAGCTAAATCCCCAGCCCTTATAGTCTTTATTTAGTTGAGATTGGATCCAGGTATCCATAGCTGTGATCTGGTCTTACCCTTTGAGTCTTTCCAACTTCATCCACAATTACAGGTTTTAGCAGGGATTAGTGACTCATGGAGGTTCACTTACTATGAGTTCATCGCCCACTTCCAGACAAGCAGCCTAGGATTTGGACAGACTCACAAGTAAACATAAAAAGCCAATTGGTTAATTTAAGTCCTGCTCGGGGCTGCTTCACAGTGGTCTCCATCACTGCTGGCTGTCCTGATGTACTTGGCTGTTCTCTTCATTGAAGGAGCTCAGAACCTTACTGTTGCTGGGAATGGCTTCAGTTCACTTTGGGGGAGCTCTGGTCCTCACTTTGAGCATTGCTTTTGGCTCCAGAGGGGAAGATGGTGCACTGCTCAGTCTCCAGGAGAAGCTTGTCGCACTGGCTTTCCTGATGGGAACTTGGCTATTCTCATCATCAAAGGAGCTCAGAACCTCACTGGTGCTGAGAATGGCTGTGGTACTTTTCAGGGGAGCTCTGGTTCTTACTTTCCGCATTGCTTCCTGGCTTCAGTGCAGATCCCTCAGCCTGCTAGCACAGATCCTTCATCTCACTGCACAGACTTTCTAGCTTCCAGCACTGACCTTTGGACCTTCCCAGTGCAGATCCGTGAAACAGGCCTGCGTGAGACATTGTTGTGGGCTCGGGGCCTCCAGCTGGACTCATGGGAGGCATTGTCATGGGCTCTAGGTCTTCAGCTGGACTCATGCAGGACACTGCTATGGGATCCAGGCCCTCAGCTGGATTCTTTGGTCTTTAATGTGAGGACAGATTTCCTGCACTCTCTTTGTGTATGATTCTTTGGGTAACTATTATAAACTTACAAAATATGTGTCCTGCATTGTATTGTTCCCCTTGCAAAACCCTTAGCTACAACAGTACTCCAAACATGTGCTAATAGAAATTTTTTAAAACTTGGCCAATGAGACAGGCTGAGAACCAATCAAAGAGCAGAAGGAGGGCTGGAGAGGCAGCTCGTGGTCACATGCTTGGCTACCACACACAAGGCTCTGTGTCTGATCCTCAGGGCCACCCCAACAAAGAGGGAGGGAGAGAGAATTACTTCCTAGCCCTCAGGGATGAGGGTCCCAAGAAAGTGGTGGCCTCAGGGCAGCACAAGGCCCACGGCCCACGGGGGAGGGCATTGGAGGGCGCCTCTGGGCTGGGAAAGACTGTGGTCAGCACAGCCTGGCTTCCTCAGGTATTTAAGGCCCACTCAACCTCTGAGGGTGGTCTCCTGACTTCGGGCGGATTTTGGCAGGGGAGACCCAAAGCTCACTTTAGCAGCCAAGTAACAGCAATGTAGTGAGACCCGTCCCAAAACACAAGCAAACCTCAGGCTTGAGGAGGTCGTTGTCACTTAAAACAACAAAAAAGAGTGTGTTGAATGTCACCGACGTCCCTAGTTCATTACCAGGATGTCCTGAGACCGCAAGCATCAGGCTGGAGGTCTCCAGCGCGGGCCTCTGCGGTGGGAAGGTCCCGTCGCTGCCCAGGCTGGGCACTGCCGGGTTACACTGGGCACCAGTGCCCGCCCCGCCCCGCCCCCTGCCCAACCTGCGCCTTCGCAGTCTTGGCGGGGAGGGCGCTGGTGCCCCTGCGGGCCGGAAGTCTGGATTCGGGTGAAGACTGAGGTCCCCGCTCTGGTCACAGCGGGGTGGGGAGGACTTGTGTGAGAACGAGGGGCTGCGCCCTGCCGGACTCTGGTACAGCCCCATGAGCACATGTTAAGTTGCTCTTCGGCAGGGCACATGGGAAAAGCAGAGAAAAACTGCGGGGGAATGCACGGGGTGGCTGACAAGGGCTAAGCAGTCCTGTCTGGTCGGAATGTGCGGTGTGTGGAGGGTGATCATGAGCCCTATGCTGGGAAAGGAAAATAAGAGCGAGATGGTGTCGGGTTCTTTGTGGGGGCCGCGTGTATCAGCACATGGCGCGAGCAAATGTCTTCATAGCTGAATTCATCCTCCGCTCGGGGTGAGAGAGAAGGTGGAACTCATGGAGGTAAATGAAAAAATTAGAGCTGAAGGATGGATATGGTGCTACACACCTGCAATCCCAGTACTCTGGGAGGCTGAGGCAGGAGGACTACAAGTCTGAGTCCAGCTTGGGCAATTTATTTTATTATTTTCTGGGGGAGAGAGGGTTGAAACAGGGTCTGGCTGTCCATGCTGGCTTGAACTCACTATGCAGCCCAGCCTCGCCTTGAACTTGTGGCACTCCTCCTGACTCAGCCTTGCAAGTGCTGGGATCAGAGGCATGCACCTCCACACCCAGCCAGCCTGGGCAATCTAATGACTGGGTGAAACCTTTCCTCAAAATAAAAAGATTAAAATACAGTGTCCCTAATTTGTTGTAAAGAGAAGGAAATTGGGGTGAAGAAATGTGGGGAACTTTGGTAACTGTTGACTCTGGAGTCCCTTGTAACATGCTGTTTATGTTTGGTGGGGAATTCTCATAACATATTTCAAAAGATAACAATTGAAAAAAGATTTGGGTTGCTGGTTAAATTAGAAAAGTTTAAAGCTGAGCGTGGTGGTGCACGCCTATAATTCCAGCACTTGGGAGGCTGAGGCAGGAGGATCGTTGGAGAGCAGCCTGGGCTACAAAGTGAGCTCAAGCCCAGCCTGAATTGCATAGCGAGACCCTGTCTCAAAAAGACAAACACACACACAAAAAGAAAAAAAGAAGGAAAGAAAGAAAGAAAGAAAGAAAGAGAAAGAAAGAAAGAAAGAAAGAAAAAGAAAAGGAAAGTTTATTTCTGCTGGGCATGGTTATGTACTTCTATAATCCCAGTACTCTGGGAGGCTGAGGCAGAAGGATGGCAAATTCAAGCCCAGCCTGGGCAGTTTAGTGACTAGTGAGACCCTGTCTCAAAACATAAAATCTTAAAAAGGGGCTGGAGAAGAAGCTCAGGGCGAAGGTCCTGAGCTCAATCCCTAGCACCCATTCAACCTACAATCTCAGGGTAGGGAGGGGCTTGGAGGACACCGGCTGTGCAGGGCGGGTGGTGGAGGTGGGTGGGCCACAGCCCCAGCCCAAGGCCCCACCAGGGTGACCTCTGGCCCCGGCTCTGGAGTTGAGAAAGGAGAGCGGGCCCTTTTCTCATTTATGTTCAACGGCTGGAACACTCAAGGCTCCTTTTTTTTTTTTTTTTTTTTTGGCATTGCCTGGTGCTCCCCAGGCAAGCAGACAGACAGACAGACCGGCAGACAAAGGAAACAGAAGCCCCCACCCTCTTTGTGCAGGCAGCTGAGGGGTGAGATCTGTGACTATGGGTGAAGTTTGTGATGTTTGCTTTTCCCAAGAGCGAACCTCCCGTCTCGCCTCTGTGAACACGAGCCGTGGTTCGTCTGTAGTTCGTCTTCCCTGGTGGTCCTGGGATGACATCTTGCCCTCTTGACTTAACATAGGAACTTGGGAACCCAATCCTTTGTTCCATCTGCTCCGAAGACAGCCGCCTCCTGCTGCCGGCTGGGCGGTTCTGGGTGGATTCTGTTTTGAAAACTCATCTAAAGTTACAGAGAACAAGAGACCTTTACATTCCACGTGAGCATTCGGAGTGGAAAGCCTGTGTCCGCCCGTTGGTGCACAACTGGTTTGCACTCGTGACAGAGTGCAGGCCTGCTCCTTGCCGTAAACCTCCCCCGTATTAGACCATCCTGCTGCTTGCCATGGGGTACGTGTTGCACAGCCGATTGTGCCCAGCCTGGCCCTGGCCCTTGGAGGCTTCTCTCCTTTTCTTCCTCTTCTTTGGTACTGGTGATTAAACCCAGTGCCTTTGCACTGGCTGGGCTTGACCTTGTGATTCTCCTGCCTCAGCCTCCCAGAGTACTGAGATTCCAGGCTTATGTCACCACATCTAGCTTGTTTCATGTCTTTTAGCCCAGAACTGTCCCCATGTCTGCACAAGGCAATGCAAACAATTAGTTTTGTAAATGTAATGGTCATTCGAAGCATCATTTCATCCCTTTTTCATTTTCCTGGAGTCTGAAGTCTGTTTCTATTGAAGGATCCTACACAGGCTGGGTCTGTTTCAGCAGGGTGTGTGCAGAATAGCCATGATGCCAGCGTCTTGAATGCATTACACTCTTGGTTTTACAGGCTGTATTTAAAATGTACACACTAAAGTGAGTATAAACTTTATGATTCATTTTGTCCAAGGGGAAGAAAAGAAGGAGAGGAAATTAAAATGGTGCCCTGGCTTCACGGAGCCTCAGTGGTAGCAGGTGGCGTCTCTGGCTTGCAGGGATGTGCAGAGCAGTGCCCCTTGGGACCACCTCCCTGGCAGGGCTGCTTGCTTCTCCTGAGGTCCTCGACTGCGACTAAAAGCCTCCCTCTCTGCACCGGAGAATCAGCTCACGGGAAACCGCCTCATTGCTTGAAGCCAAATTATTCACATTTTTCATGTCTATGGATGTAATTACACGTCTAAGGGCCAAGGAGTGTTGCTCACCTGTGTGCGGGCATTTATCGGTCAGGCCTCAGCCTTCCTGGAGATGGGTCTGGAGATAAGCTCATTCAGGCAGGACCGTGAAATTCGAGCTGGGAACGCAGACTTGAAAAGCTGCATTGAAACAATGTTGATTTTCAGGTGAGACAGAACTCCCAAATTTACAGTCAGAGGCTCTGATAAATGCAGAGCTCCTAAGTCTCGTTGGCTTGGTGTCCCCAACCCATGAAGTCTTTCAAGTCACTTAATTATCTGGGTGAAGGAAGTAGTAAAACTCTGGCTTAATGGATAAAATAAATCAATATATGTAAAACATCGAGAACAGCAATCAGTATATAGTGCTAAGTACTGTTTGTTTCAAAGTCTGATTTCTAAAACAATATGACAATATGACCTGTTTCCCATCCATCTATCTATTTATCCATCCATCTACCTACCCATCCATCCATCCATCCATCACCTATCTATCCACCTATCTGTCTATCCACCCACCTACCCATCCATCCATCACCTAACTATCTATCAACCCATCTGTCTATCTGTCTATCTACCCACTTACCCATCCACCTACCCATCCATCCATCCATCCATCCATCACCTATCTATCCACCCATCTATGATCTATCTATCTATCTATCTATCTATCTATCTATCTATCTATCTACCCATGCATTCATTCATCCATCCATCCATCCATGCATTCATCCACCCATCCATCCCCTATCTATATCTATCTATCTATCTATCTATCTATCTATCTATCTATCTATCTATCTATCTATCTTTCTATCTATCTAAGAGACATTGGATTAGAACCTGGCCCGGCTCTCTTGTGTCTGTTTAATTTAAGGCAAGTTAGGCAATCTTTCTTTGCCTCAGTATCTTCATCTGTACAGTAGGAATAGGAATAGTGGTTGTAATATTATTTTGTGGATTACATGAACGAAAACTCTCAGAGGGCAGCGGGTATAGTGGTAGAGTTCATGCCTAGCATCTCCAAAGTCCTCAGTTTGATCCCCAGTACCAGGAAGAAAAACAAACCCTCCTAGCCAAAGTCAGTATACAGCGAGACCTCTCTAAGCATTAGCGCTTGCGCTTGTTGTATTTAGAATGCTGTACACCTGTGTATGAACGGTCGTGTTCCTGAGCTGTAGAATCGTGGATGAGTGGCTCTGTTATTTTGTGTTGGGTAAGTTTCAGTTCTGAGCATGCATACATTTTCCTGGCCTTTGTCATCTTTGTGTGTCTAGCTCTGTGCCTGGCTGATAGTAGCTGCACCATAAGAGTTGAGCTCAGCTGTTAAGGTTTTAGTGGTGACCAGCAACTTTCTTAAATCTGCTGGTAGTTGTCTGAGGTCTCTGCAGCTATACAGTGAGTTTCTGGAACAAAGTTAGTGAAGTGAGATGAAATACACAAAGCTGAGTAAATACCAATCAACATGAATGTAGTTCTCAGAAATTGTGTATCTTTTCTAAGACTCCTCAAGGGTCTGGATAACCAGGGACCCCATGGTAACCTGCGCTGTGTGGTTTGCCATAAAACAACAAACAAACTACTAGGTAATTGTGTGCACATGTGGCCCATGTACTGGTACCTCTGGGAATAGTGAGTGAATAGGATTTTATGGAAGTCAGACCTCTGAACAAGCAGTGGAACTGTCAGTCAAGGAAAACATAAACATCAGAAGGCAGGTTACAAGAAAGCATATATGGTCTGATTTCATGTGCGTGCAGAATCACATACTTAAATCTCTAAGGCACGCAAATAGACAGTGTTTTAAAGCATAATGGCAGTTGTGGTGGTGCACCCCAGAGGCTGAGGCAGGAGGATGGCCATAATCCCAGCACTTGGGAAGCTGAGGCAGGAGGATGGCTGTAAATTGGAGGCCAGCCTGAACTACATAGCAAGACCCTGTCTCAAAACACTGAAACCAAAACAAAACAAGACAAAAATGTAAATAGTACTTATCTCTGGTAGTGGGATTTGGGGCAGTATTTCTCTTCATATTTTTCTGTACAGAAAAAAAGCAAAACAAAAAAAAAAACCAAAAAAAAAAAAAAACCAAAAAAAAAAACCCAAACCATATACTTAGAGTTTACCAAAGAAATCATTCTGCCCCAGTGTAGAATGAATATCAATCTGGCCGGAGAGATAGCTCAGTGGCACAGTGCCTGCCTGGCAAGCATGAGGTCATGAGTTTGATTCCTGGTACCAAAAAAAAAAAAAAAAAAAATCAATCTGATATCCAGTTGAGTTTTCAGACTTAGCAAATAAAAATACAGACATCTAGTTAAATTTGAAGGTAGCTAAGGAGTGATAAGTGATAAGCGTGTCTCCATGTACTATTTGTGATCGTGCCCCTTCATTTTTTCTTTTTTTTTTTTTGGTCTTTTTGAGACAGGATCTCGCTGTGCAGTTGAGGCTGGTCTTGAACTCACTTTGTAACCCAGGCTGGTCTCGAACTTGCAACGATCTTCCTGCCTCAGCCTCCCAAGTGCTAGGATTACAGGCGTGCGCCACCATACCTGATTTCATATTTTTTTTTCTTCAAAGAATGAAAAGAAGTGTAATAGTAGAAGTATAGTTTCTGTGCTTCTTTTTTTTGTGTCTTTTTGAGACAGAGTCTCGCTATGCAGTTCAGGCTGGCCTCGAACTCACAACAATCCTCCTGTCTCAACCTCCTGAGTGCTGGGATTACAGGAATGCACCACCACGCCCGGCTCTCTAGTTTCTTTTCTTTTTTCTTTGTTTTGCTTGTTTCTTTCCAGTACCAAGAATCGAACTAACGACCTTGTGCTTGCCAGGTAAGCACTGTGCCACTGAGCTAAATCCCCAGCCCCTGGCTCACTAGTTTCTGTGCTTCTATAGTTATTTTTATTTTTTTCCCATTTTTTTCCTGTGAAAGTATGTGTGGCTTCATATAGCTAAATGTACTGCATCTGTGTTTTCGTCATTCTCCAAGTTTGCATGGAATCTCACCTGCGGATCGGGCATGGGCCCACGCCCTGGGAATGCACTGAAGGGAAGGGACACCCTTTCACACGGTCTTTGCTCAACAGAAAGGCACTTTTGGGCCAGGGATATAGCTCAGTGGCACAAGCAACTGCCTGGCAAGTGCAAGGTCCTGAGTTCGATTCCTGGTACAAAAAGAAAAACAGAAAGTCACTTTACATGGCTTTTGTATAAAAATGTAACCAAATGCATTCGTTTTACTGAACCGGTGTCACTGGGGATTAATTCATTCACACATTTGCACATTAGCCTTTTGCTGTTGTCAGTTATACTCACAGAAGGTCTTGGGACATCTGGCTTTGTTCACAGTTTAGCATCTATTTTTAGGAGAGATATCATCTCTAAGTGTATTATTAATTGATTAGAATGACAAAAAGAGCCTGAGTCTGAATTCTTTGGGCTGCGAATATGTTTAATCATCTTTCCATGTACATGTTCACTAGCTCTTTTTTTTTTTTTTTTTTTTTTTTGTCTGAGGCAGGGTCTCACTATGCAGTTCAAACTGGCCTTGAGCTCACGTTGTAGCCCAGGCTGGTCTCAAACTTTCAGTCATCCTCCTGCCTCAGCCTCCCAAATGCTGGGATTACAGGCATGCACCACCACGCCAGACACAGCTTTATTTGCTGGATTATTTACTTATTTTTAGGTGGATGGTCATTGTGAGTTTTCTTATTTCCTTTATGAGTGTACATGAAAAAGCTGTTAATTTTGTGTCATACTCATTATAAGCCTTTTACAGTCTGTTGGTGTGTATTTTTAATATTGGTCTTATTTTTATTTTTTATTTAGACTAATTTAACAATACATTTATTAAAATCTGCCCCTTGTATTTCTTCAGCTGTTTCCCATGTAGAATATCATTTTTCTATCCAGATGTTAACTAGATATTTAATTTAAATTAATCCCTTTTTCATATTTTAAAATGCAATGAAATTTTAAATCATCTGGAACTCATTTTGGTGCAAGATTGTAAGGAATAGCTAAGGAGATTTATTTCTCCAGATGATCTATTAATTATTTCCAAAGGAAATTCCATTTTTCTTTGATTTTTGTGATGGCTTTTTATCATATACTCCATTTTCTTATGTATCAAAGCTTACCTTTGAACTTTATATAATGTTCCTTTGATCTGTCAGGTTGAATATCATTATCATTTTGTTATATATTATAAAAACTAGTAACATGGTATAGGAATTATATAGTATTATAAAGTATTATAGACTGTGAATTATTACAGCTTTACCACATTTTTTATATGTTAACATTATTCCACTCATTCTAGACTTTTTTTCTGAGAGAAAGATTAAGTTCCACAAAACTTCCATTGGGATTTAAATTGGAATTGTAATAAAGCTATAAATTAACTAGATAACAATGCACAGTTCACTCAGCAACATGGAATTTCTCCATTTATATTTAATTCTGCTCGTATATAAACTAAAACTTTTTTTTTTTGGTACTAAGAACTCAGGACCTTGTGCTTGCTAGGCAGGCACTTGTGCCACTGAGATATATCCTCAGCCCGACTAAAACATTTTCTAAAACTTCTTTTTAAAAAACTTCTTTTTATTTTATTGGTACATTTTGTTTTGTTCTGTTTTGTTTTTTGAGACAGGGTCTTGTTATGTAGTTCGGGCTGCATTGTACTCACTATGTAGCCCAGGTTGGCAATCCTCCTGCCTCGGCCTCCTGAGTGCTAGGATTATAGGCTGTATCACGACCATGCCTGGCTTATGTTATGAAGGTTTTTCCTGGATATTTTAAATCTCTCATGGCTGAGTCCTACTAGATCCACTCTAATTTCTGCAAATAAGCTTCACTTGTTTTTTGCACTATTAGGGATTGAACTCATTCAATCTTAGGCATTCTTATTGAGCTACAGCCCCAGCCCTTTTTATTTGTTATTTTGAGATAGGGTCACATGAAGTCACTGAATGCTGAAGCTGGGCGGGAACTCCTCCAACCTCAGCCTCCCACAGCGCTGTGATTACAGGTCTGTGCCCCCACCTAACTTGTGTGCACTTTATAAATATTTACTAAATGACTAAAAAGCAAGCAAAACTATAGCAATGTGTTTCTTTGGTTGTTTATTTGATCCTATGAAAACACAGTTAAAGCATCTGTTAGCTCTGCAGTGTAAGTAAAAGTTCATATTTTATGATATAATGGGACCTCAGATGGTATCAGCCAGCTTTTCACTTGCTGTGACAGTACCTGACACCCACAGCTTCAAGGAGTAGGGATTTAATGTGGCTCATGGTTCAGGAGGTCCAGTCCGTGGTTGCTTGGTTCCAAGGTAGAAACATCATGGTGGGAGGGTGTGGCAGAGCAAAGCTGCTCACCTCATGGCAGCCAGGATGCAGAGAGAGACAGAAGGGAAGACCCTGGGAGGGAGATTCACCCTCCCAAGGCATGTCTGCAGTAACGCAGCTCCTCAGCCAGGCCCCGTATCCTGTCAGCACATTCAGCTAGGAACTTACGAATGGATGAATAAACTGATGAGCATCAGCATCCCATGATCCAATTACCTTCCAAAAACCTCACCTCTGAACACACGAGACTTTTGGGGGACATTCTAGATCTAAACCATAATCCTGGCCAAATGTCCAATGGAGACATAATTTATTTCCTCATGTATTAGCATCCACTGGCCTGATCAATACAGCGAGTATTGATGTAATGCACTCCCCATCATTGCTGGTGTTCAAGCCGAGCTGGGTGACTGCTTGTGACAAGTGGTACAATGGATCCTTTCCAGTTATAAGATTCACTTATTCCGCAGACACGGCATGGTTGGGGGATAAAGATGAATACAACATTATCCCTGTCCTCAAGGAGTACACAGCCTAGATGGGAAACATAGATGGTGTTATGGCTTGTATCCAGATGTCCCCTCAAAGGCGCATGTGGTCATAGGTGGGGATTGTCAGAGGTGGCAGGATCTAAGGTGTATAATGCTGGGATTGGGATCGAGGGTGTGTGAACACTAACTTATTCCACTGATGGGTTTGGTATAGTTCTGGGTAGGGTTCAGCGTGCCCCACCCTGGGTGTGAGTGCTACCCACCCTCAGGCGGGTAACCTGGATAAAACATAAGGGACGGAAAGAGGGCTAGCGTGGTAGCTTGTCACTTGCTTGCTGCTTGCCGTCTTCTGTCTGCTCTGCTTTGCCACAGACTGTTTCTCCTCTCCAATGTCCCTCTGTCCTGGCCCTCTCTCTGGCCACTCTGCCTTGGAGCCAGCCAACTATGGACTGAAACCTCTATAAACAGTGAGCCAAGTAAACCTTTCCTCCCTTACTTTTCAGTATCAGGTGTTGAAGTTTGACCTTACACATAGATGGGGTGGGGGATGCGCTTTTAAGTTCAGTAGATGAGTATGTGATGGTTTAACTAATGGTCAACGTGTGACACCCCGCTGAACCGAATCAGCGTGGTCCTGGGTGTGGACGCCCCACCTGAGGATTGTTGCCAACAGCATAAAAAGAGAACTGGAGGGGAAGACGGGGTGCTGTCGGTTCTCCTGGAGAAGCCTGTTGTGCTGGCTTTCCTGATACTGAACTCGGCTGTTCTCATCACTGGAGGTGCTCAGGACCTCACTGTTGCTGAGGATGGCTGTGGTACTTTTTGGGGAAGCTCTGGTTCTTACTTTGAGGGTCGCTTCCTGGCTCCAGTGCAGATCCCTCAGCCTGCTGGCACAGATCCTTCATCCCGCTGGTGCAGACTTTCTAGCTTCCACCACTGACCTTTGGGCCTTCCCAGTGCAGATCCTTGATACAGACTTGCCTGAGACATTGTCGTGGGCTCTAGGCCTCCAGCTGCACTCAGGCAGGACATTGCCGTGGGATGCAGGCCCTCAGCTGGATCCTTTGGGTCTCTAGTGTGTGGACAGCTCTCCCGACTCTTTTGCATTTCACTCTTTAGGTGAATATTAGAAAATAATCCTATAAATTACGTGTCCTGTATTGAATCTTTGCCCTTGTAAACCTGACTAGAGCAGAGTGTAAGGTATTAAGCAGGCAGAGTACTCTGAAGTAGGCGTTTGGGTGGAGAAGAAGTCAGAAAAGGCTCCGCTGAACAGGGGAGTAAGAGGCTTGGAGCTGGGAGAGGTGTTGGCCGGCAGGTGAGGGCCAAGTGGAATAAGCAAACTGTGTGGAGACCTGCGGGTACGAAACCAATGAACTCCGGAAGGTTCACCACAACTGGGGTGCGGCCTGGGTCTTTTATAGACAGTTGTCTTTCTTTAGGTGTTTGTTTGTTTGAGGCAGGATCTTGCTATGCAGTGCAAACTGGCCTTGAACTCACCATGTAGCCCAGGCTGGCCTCAACTCACAGAAATCCTCCTGCCTCAGCCTCCTCAGTGCTAGGATTACAGGTGTGTGCCACCACATCCAGCATGGGCCAGGCCTTGAATCCTGGGTCCCTGAGTGCTGCTGACTCAGAGCATTGGTGGGTGAGGCTATGCCCACCTCCGTGTGGGTCCGGCCCTCAGGCAGTTCCCACCCTGGCTATTTGCCACCTGGAGACCTACTGGATCTTGGGTGCTACTGACTGTAGCTGGATCTACTGAGGCTGGATCTGTAGCAGAGAACTCCCAATGCTACAAAAACATCCCGATGGCTGCCTTGGTTTTTTGTTCTAAGATTTCATATGTAGGCATATAATAATAGTAAATTGAATATATATTCTTGAATCAGCTAGAGAAGCACACAGTGGCGTTGCTGCTACTTCACTGCAGCAGACTTTTAGTAGCTTCCTAATATGGTACCCATCTGTCTACCTATCCATATTAGTACGTACTCCATCCATCCTCTTTCGTAAATAATCCTGATATTTGGTTTGGTGCTGGGGATGGAACCCAGGTCTTTTCACTGAGCTACACCCCTAGCCCCTTTTTATATTTATTTTGAGACAAGTTCTTGCTAAGGCACTAAGTTGTCCAGGCTGGGCTTGAACTTGCGACACTCCTGCCTTAGCCTCCCGGAGGGGATCTTGATTTATTTGCAGTAAGACACACTCCTGCCCAGTAAAAAGGCCATAGTTCTGAACCTGCTCCCCAACTAAAGCAGCGCTCGACATGGAAGAACCGAGGCGAGCCGGTCCCAGGCCTGTGATGGTCTTGGGATTGCCTATAGCAGCCTGACCTGAAAGACAAAGCGAGTTCTACCTTACTGAAACTACTACTATTTTTATTTTAATCATTTTGCTGTTGTTCAGTGAGATTCAATCTTACTGAACCTGCTACAAGATCTCTGATAATGAGCTGAATTGTGTGGCACCCATCCCCAAATTCAAATTCATTCATAATCTTCACTACCTCAAAATGTGCCTGCACTTGGAGGTCAGGTCTTTAAAGAAGTAATTAAGTTGAAGTGAACTTGTTAGGGTGAGCTCCGTCAAAAGACAAGATGACAACAAACTTAGTAAAAAATCTAATTGACTTTTATTATTGCTTTGTGAATTGGGCAGGTTTCATCCTACAAAACAGAATGGGAGCTGAGGGTGGTAGCACATGCCTGTAATCCTATCTATTTGGGAGGCTGAGGCAGGAGGATTGCAAGTTCAGAGTCAGCCTGGATAACTGTGAGACCTTGTCTAATAATAAGAAATGAAAAAAAAAAAAAAAAAAAAAAGAGCTTCCATTAGGCAGTGGCTGGACTGTGGGGTTTTTAAGGAGTCCTTAAAGAATAAGAAAAGAAAACTATAGGAAGAATGCTGACTGGTTAACATCAGGTTACTTTGGATTACTTTTTTGTAAGGGTTATAGCAGGGGGACTTCCTTGTTGTATTGATCCTGGTTGTCTGAAATCTTCTGATTTTTAGGAAAACTGGCCTTTCTTCTGTCTTTCCTCTTTGAGTTTTTAAAATTTTTATTTATTTATTTATTTATTTTAAAGAGAGTGGTACATGAAACACAAACAAACAAACAAAATAGAACAGTAGCAGCATACCAGTATCACGAACATAAACAAATCAAAGCAAGGACATTCAAAGTGATACAGAGTCTCAAGACAAATTAATACAAATCGACAGTGGTTGTTACATTGCATATCGTTATCCTCAACTACATTGCTCTGATTATCAGATGTAAGAATGAAAGACTGCTCAAACCATTAAAGAGAATAAGAAAATAATTCTTCAATAAAACATAAAAATACGGAGTGCTTCACGAATTTGCGTGTCTTCCTTGTGTAGGGGCCATGCTAATCTCTGTATTGTTCCAATTTTAGTGTATGTGCTGCCGAAGCGAGAACTCTCTGTTTTTTGAGGCAGGGTCTTGCCTATACTATATAGTGGCCTTCAACTCACTATATAGTCCAGGCTGGCTTTGAACTCATGACAATCCTCCTGCCTCAGCCTCCCAAGTGCTGGGGTTACAAGAGTGTGCCGCCATACCCACTAAGATTCATCTTTTGCAAATGTAGATACAGTTAAATTCTCATGTTCAAGTGATTAAAAAAGCACGAACCTGAAGATCCACCCACAGGACACAACCCCACCACACTTTCACCTGACGCCGGTGTGAGCCCTACCTGATCACAAGGAAATGTGTGATCAGTCACCCGTTTGAGGTGACAGGTGGCAGCTGTGGATTTTTTTCTTTTTGGTCAACCGGGGTCTTTCTGGTTGATATGGAGAGTCCTTCCCAGTCCTCAACGTGGCCCAGGAAGTTATATTTGTAATCCTATGGAAAATGGAATTCTAGTGAGTTAATTCCAAGCTACCACTTCCAGTGCAACCCATGGTGAGAATAAAGACACTAAGGCATATTTGCAGTTATGGGGAGCCAAGGGGTCCTAAGTGCAGCCATGATGGTGGCCATCTGGAACAAAGGCCTCCACCCGGGGCCTAACCCAGGTTTTATTCACTCGTGAAGAAGGGAGTGGCTTGAGGATGACTGACTGTGAGAACTGTGGGAAGTGGGTGAGTGCTGTGAGCTGGGCTGGGTGGGAGGTCTGAAATCACCTCTGCCCTATGCAGAGAGGATATGCAGAAAGAGTAATCTGCATAACACAACTGAGATAGTATCTAATGTTTTGGACTCAGTGCTTTAGCCCTGATGTGTGATCTTTGAAGCCCCAGGAAATCATAGCCTCTACCTAGAGGCTCCATCCCAGCCGACAGCGTGGAGCACTGGCTCACACATCCTGCCTCATCCTGGGAACCGGGAAACATGCCTGCCGTCCTCAGAGATTACCATCAGCACCGATGTGCATTGCTTAAAGCCAATTAAAGGGATAAGGAAAGGCTCCCAGCCAGCTCCGTACACATCAATACATGGAAATAGGGTCAGGCTCAGCCAAAATGCAGAGAACTGCCCCTCTTGCAAGGAGTGTCGCCCAGGTGCTCCTCCACAGTGAAGACAACACCGCAGAAACCAAGAGGGATTTGTATTTTTGGAGAAAGCAAGACATTCCTCAGTGAATCACGCTGGAAGAAGAGGCCTTCACTCCCGGCTTGTGTGAGCACAGAGCCAGGGCCGAGGGCAGGGCTGGTGCTCCTTTACAGAGCACTGCAGCAGTGGAGCAAGTCCTTGCTTATACACTTCCTCACCTCTGCTTTCCTGTGCCTGAGAAACAGCCTTGAGCTGCTAGGCCAGTGCTTGACCACTGCCTTATACCCCTAGCCTCCCTTTTAGGTCCTTTTTTATTTTTTATTTAGAAACAAGATCATACTAAGTTGCCCAGCTGGGCTTGCAATTCTCCTGTCTCAGCTTCCCAGATTGCTGGGATTTACAGATACATGATCCCGCCCCCTTTTTTAAAAATTTCATTTTGAGACAGAATCTCACTACATTGCCCAAGTTGTCCTTGATCTTGCAGTTCTCCTGCCTCAGCCTCCCAGGTAGTGGGGATTACAAGTGTGAGGCACAACACCCACTGAAAGCAACATGTTCTCGGCACCATTCTAGGCTAAGTAGAGTGGACCCTTGATATCGTGAGCAGATTGGCTCCGGGACACCAGCACATCCCCAAATCTGTGGGTGCCCAAATCCCTTATGGAAAATGGGGAACTATCTGTATATAATCTGCACCTCCTCAAGGACACTTTAAACCATTTCATAGCAAGGAAGAGAACTTAGTATTTTTTCCCCATCTCAACCACAGTGGAACACCAAAGCAGTACAGTTTAGAAATGAAAACTTTAGAAACTTTGTTTCCTAGGGCTGAAAAACAAACACCACAAACTGGACATCTTAAAATAAATTTATGGCTGTGTGTGGCGATACATACCTCCAATCCCGACTACTTGGGAGGCTGAGACAGGAGGATCTCAAGTTGAAGACCAGCCTGGCCCACTTATACTCTGCCTCACAATGAAATAAAAAGGGCTAGGATGTACCTCAGTGGTAGAACCCTTGCCTACCATGCATGAGGCCCTGGGCTTAACCCCTAGCACTGCCTCCCCTGCCAAAAAAGGGGAAAAAAATAGTCTTACAGCTCTGGAGCCCAAAGTCTGACATTACACTTCCTGCCATGCCCCTGCCCTGTGAAACCTGCAGGAGAATCCTTTTCGTGTCTCCTGGTTTCTGGTGTTTGCCAGTGGTTCCTGTAGTCCTTGCCTTAGGAGCTGTGGCCCGTTCCCTGCCTCTACCATCATGGCCCCGTCTTCTCTCCTGGCTTTTGTCTCTGGGTCTCTTCTCACAAAGCACCAGCCGAGCTGGAAGGAGGCCCCAGGCAACTCCAGGGTGGGCTCCTGTAATCACGTCCACTCGGTCCTGCCTGGTTGACCACCCTGCGGGCACCGAGGGTTAGGACTCCGCTCTCTGTCTGAGGGCCCTGCCCCACCAAGAGACCATCCGCCTGCGCTCACTGCTTCTGCAGTCGTGCTGCTCTTCAGGGGAAGTGAGGGTCTCAGCGGCTGAGTTGGAGAGTGATTTGGAGTAAAATGGTACATTCCTAGTGTTGGTAGTGCGGGTTTCATAAGCCTTGTTCTAGAGGAGGCTAAAAGAAGTTCGTTCTAAAGGAGAATAAAGCAACCCAGCTACGAGCAGCTGGGTTCAGATGTGGCTTTGGAAGCTACTGAAACAAGACCAGTGCACGTTGTTTCTCACTGTCTTTCTCCCTCTCTCCCTCCCTCCCTCTCTCCCTCCCTCTCCCCCTCTCTCCTCTTCCTCCCTCCCTCCTTATTTCAAAACTGAGGATGAACCTACAAGTTAGGCAAGTCCTCTACCACTGAGACACCCCCAGCCCCCTGTTCTCTGCTGAAAGGCCTCCTCCCAGGGCTGAGCGACCAGGCTGCTGTCAGTTCCCGGGTTTTACCCTTCAGCCTTCTGGCAGGAACCCTTCCTTGCTGATCCGGAGCGCAGACGTCTGAGGGGGTGGCGGCCGGTGGACAGGTCCTGGTCATAGGCTGGTGGACTTGGGCCAGCGGGGCGGAGCACTGGAAACAAGGCGGTTCCAGCCTCACAGATGAGCACAACCAGAGCAAGGGACAAGGGACGGAGCGGGATATTCCAGACGCCCACTATAAAAAGATGATTCGAGGCAGGAAAACCCAATTTTTATGTAAATTATCCAGATGGGCTCCAATGCTTCTTCGTATTCACAGATCAATTTGTTTTCTATTTCATGTCACTTAGTAGATCAGGTTCATATCTGGGTCCCAGAGCCATGACCCATGACATTTATTCAATTTGAACTCAAATAGTAATTTCAGATTAATCTGAAAATTGACCAGGTCAGATGTTTTTGCAGACATGGCTTTTCCCTTCAGGGTGGAGAGGAACCGAAATATCCACTGATGGAGCCAGGAACTGGTGAAAAACCAACTTCCAAGTCAGTCACACTCACCGTGGTCCAGCCGCGCTGTTTCCTAGCGCAGACGCTCGGGGAGGGGCCCTGCTGAGGTCAGAGCCTTTGTTTAACTCAGAGACGGCGACACTGCCTTCTCTAATTCACTCCGGAGCGCAGTGAGCACACTGGAAGGACTTACCTATTTCTAGACAATCACTGCCGATTGTCTGGCTAAATGAGGTGCAGAAAGCGAAAGCAATTTTCGCTTCCTTCTGCTAAGCTACCAGGAATAGAGTGACTACAAAACACATTTCTTCCCTACCCTTGCATCAAAATTCAAGCTAAGTGACAGACAGGTCTCCTGCCCCAGGCCTGAGGCACAGCTCCCCTTACCCTCATCTGGATGCAGGTGGCCGCCCAGCCCCAGCTGGGCAACACCTGAGCATGTGTCCTCTCCAGCCCGCCTGCCCTCGGTCAATGGTGCCACCATTGTCCATGCATCAGGTCTGGGACCCAGCTGTCTCCTTCCCCCGTGTCCCCACCCTCTGGGAGTCACCAAATATCACCCGTACTGCAACCTGTGACAGCGGTCCCCAAACGTGGCTGAGTATCAGAGACCCTGAGAGGCTTTATTTGGTCTTCTCCCCAGAGATACTGAGTCAGATGCAGAAGGCCCAAGCACCGCACTTTCCAGTCCCCACACATCTCCCTAGGGGGCTTTGGGGACTGCCAGCATCTAGGAGTCTGCCTGTTACAGTTTATAAGGAAGGCTCCTGCCCTTAGAGGCAGGACTTTGGAGGTGACTGGATGAGGGGATGTGACAGCTGAGTTGGTGCTAAGAGGCTGGGTTTTGTCTGAACAGGTGCCTCCCTGGGGGTGTGGCCTGGAAGCCTGTGTCTCCACCCCTGGCTCCACCCTTTGCTCCCTGCTTCCTGTCCTTGCCTGAGGTAAACAGCTCTCCTCCCAGGCAGGCCCTACTGCCCTGGAGCCAGCTGACTAAGGACTGAACCTTCTACAAACTGTAACCATGGGAAACCTCTCCTTTAAGTTGTGGGGTCAAGTATTGTGTCTCAGTGACAGAAAGTACCTAAGACACTCACCCGGCATCTGCTTTCCTACTGTGGCTGCCCCAGTGCGGCCCCCAAGCCCTCCAAGCTAGGTCTGCATTCAACCTCCCCAGGCTTCAAGACCTCCTCAGACCCACTTGGGGACCCCAATATCCGCAGGTTGATGCCTTGGTCCTCCAGTCTCTGCTAAACAGGGAAAGAACAAAATGCATAAGCCAGACCTTTCCTCCTGAACAGTTCTTTGTCAAGGAAGCTGACCCAGGAAACGGAAGTCGATTGGTGAGCCAGGTGCTCTATGGGAAGAGCAGGAAGCACCTAAAGGACTCCGAGAGGAACTCACTGACTCAACCTTAGAGAGTCTCAGATGGCTTCACAGACAGGCAGTGCCAACTTTGGGATGGAGAGGAATTCATCAAGCATAGGCAAATACAAGGGTGAGAGAGGAGAGAACGTTCCAGACTGAGTTAAGCAGGGCAGGAAAATGGCTAGATCAGTGTTCTAGGTTTATCTCCAGGCTTTATTTTATTTTATTTATTTATTTATTTATTTTGGTTTTGGTTTTTCTCCGGTACCAGGAACCGAACTCACGACCTTGCGCTTGCCAGGCAGGCGCTTTGCCGCTGAGCTAAATCCCCAGCCCCTCCAGGCTTTATTTTAAATCACACTCCAGAGCCTGCCTGTCCGCCTTGGGGTGCCCCACTGTCCGCCACATCACATCCCAACTTCTTGGTGTGATATTCGAGGCTCTTTGTGACCTGGTCCATCTCCCTGTGGCTGTCACTTTGTCCACAGCTCTGGCCACAGGAGATCAGAGACCCTGGTTTTTTATTTATGTATTTTTATTTTAAAGAGAAAACAAAACAAAACAACATAACAAAGATAAAAACAGCACAAAAACAATAAAAACGATACAGAATTTCAAACAAGATGATAGGAAATTAACAATGGTTATCCTATTACATATTGTTATCTTCTACGAAGTTGCTCAGATTACCAGATATAAGAATGCAAGATTGATCAAACAATTAAAGACAATAAGAAATAATAAAAAATTAGAAATGATACAGAGCTTCACTAATCAAGATGATAGGAATTCAGTGTTGGTTGTTATACTGCATATCGTTGTCTTCAAATTAGTTGTTCAGATTGCCAGATATAAGCATGTAAAATTGGTCAAGAAAAAGATTTAAGTATTAACTGTTCCTTTCAATAAACCAAAAGACATCAGCAGTATAATTATCCCAGTTATCCTTGTATATACATATATATTTTTCCCCTTCCTTCTTTCTTTCTTTTCTCCTTTCCCTCATCTCAGTTGTTCCTTCTCTTGGAGCAATTTCTTTCCCTTTCACAATATCTATTGTACCTTTTGGGTTTTATTTGCTCTTTCAGGTTCTTACACTAGGGAGACAATATAATGTCTACATATGTGGGTCTGATTTATTTCACTTATGAGTATGGTCTCTAGTTGTAACCATTTACCTATAAAAGCCTTGAGTTTATCTTTTTATAGCTGAGTAATACTCCATTGTATAAGAATACCACATCTTTTTTTATTCATTCCTCAGTGGCTGGGCATTTGGGTTGTTTCCAAGATTTAGCTATGACACATTGTGCTGCTATAAACATGGGTGCACATATATCGCTGTGGTGTGATGTTTTCAGTTCTGGGGAGGGGAATAGCTGGGTTAAATGTGACCTCTAATCCTAGTTTTCTGAGGAATCTCCACACTGATTTCCACAGTGGTTGTACCAGTCTACACTCCCACCAACAGTGGAGAAGGGTTCATTTTTCCTCACAGCCCCTCCAACATTTGTTGGTTGATTTCTTAATGATAGCCATTCTTTCTGGGGTGAGATGGAAGCTCAGTGTTGTTTTAATTTGCATTTCTTGAATGACCAGTGTTGTTGAACATTTTTTCATACATTTATTTGCATTTGCATTTCTTCATTCGAGAAGTGTGTATTCATCTCAGATCCCGTTTTTGGATTGGGAGTGACCCTGGTATGGAAGAGCTGTGTTCTCACTTTTCCAAGGCTGGTCCCTCTGACGTGTTGCAGATGTCTGTCTCCTCACCCCTTGCTGATACTATCTTGCCTACTGTCATTTACAGAAATGTACGTGTTCACTAAACTCATTATGAGAGACAATATAAACAGGACAATGATCAGACCATACATAAAATTGGACTTCTGACCTACCGCTTCTAGCAACCCACCCAGAAAATCACTGCTATGTACAGTGAGTGACCCTGGGAGCCAGCCTGCTGTGAGTTAGCCTGGGGGACCCCTTCTGCCATTCCTAGGGATGGCCCAGGAGGCTGCCAGCAAGCCCTGGACAGTTGGTCCCAGATGGTCAGACATGATTCATGATAGACAATTTCCCACTTCTTATGCCAGCTTCTACCTTAGGGAAAGCCAGGCCTGTGCTGCTCTGAGGTCACATGGGAGGCTCTCTCCTAGTGAACCCCAAAGCTCAACACCCCTAGGCCTAGGTCACCCCTAGGTCTCCCATCGGGGCCCACCAGAAGTCTTCCCTTTTTCCACTAAAACCTGTCCCATTCCTCTGCCTGTTGTGTCCAGCTCCCTTGCTATTAGCAAGTTCTGAATAGAATTTGCTTTTCTTGTTGGTCTTTGTTTATTGCCACAATTTGTGAAGCTTTTTTTTGAGACAGAGTCTCACTATGCAGTTCAGGCTGGCCTTGAGCTCACTTTGTAGCCCAGGCTGGTCTCGAACTGGCAACGATCCTACTGCCTCAGCCTCCCAAGTACTGGGATTACAGGCGTGCGCCACCACGCCTGGCTTGCAAAACTGTTAAAACAGCAATCAGCAAAATAACTGTATAGCAGGGGCCCTGCACTTTATTTACGAAATATCCAACTATTGTTTCCTTTGTTACATCAGCTCTCTGTCTGGATAGAAAGTGCTTCGTCTCCACACCAACCTGGAGAGAAGTGGTCAGTTACCCCAGTCACGAAGAGACTCTCCGAAGCCACTGTGTTGGGTTTAGGCATGTACTGCTATGACATAACTTGTCTCTTTGCTGGTCCACATTGTTGATACTGATTTGAAGTCACCTACCTCAAAGTGGGCATTTTAAGTCACGAGAGCCACTTCTTTCATTTACCTCCCAGGATAAGGCAACACGCTGCGCTTTCGGCTTGCAATGACTGGTATTCCTCCTGACAAGAAGCACAGGCTCCTGCCGCAGACCTTGCTCAGCCCCTCGGCTTCAGGCTGCTGGGCCAGCCTTCCGGGGCTTCCTTTACC
>NW_004955439.1:10424045-10443342 GCF_000276665.1 Chinchilla lanigera
CACAAAGGCAAAAAAACCCAATCTGTACTAAATGCTCGGGACAGTCCTGGCAGATAGTAATCCCTCACTGAATTTTAACTATTGTCCAGTGCCTGTGAGCTTATCTTTGCTGCCTTATTTTGGCATAATATGGGGGACAGTAGAATATAATTTAGTTTAATTTTTTTTTTTTTCAGTACTGGGCATTGAGCTGGGGGCACTCTACCACTGAGCTACGCCTCCAGCCCCATTCATTTTTCATTTTGAATGCCGGGCCTGGCTAGTTTTTAACTGACGCACAGTCACTGTACATCCTCAGGGAACACTGTGACACTTCCGGCCCTGTACACAGTGCGTGATGAGACCACCGCCGCGACTGGGAACGTTCAGGGTCCTCTCCCGTGGCTGTTTTGCAATGCGCATGCCGCAGGCACCCTGGCGTGTCCTAGAGCACTAGCAGCTGGCTCCCGGGGCCCTGTTACATCTGTCTGCTCTGCAGGGAAGCAAGGCCGGTCCCGCATGGGGCGGGATTCTGCCTCGCCAGTCCTTTCTCCGTTCCGTCTCTCGTTCCGGGTGGGTCTCAAGCATCTCAGACACACAACGCGGATTTTCTTTTCCGTACAGTAGCCGAGGCCCGTCTGTCTCTTCTCGCTGGGTTCAGAGTTGTCAGGAAACAGAACCGCAAACTGATGCCTCCCGGCACCAGCGCGGCCCCGCTGCCAGCACCGCGCCCCTTCCCTGGCCGAAGCTGCGTGCCTCGCCCAGCGGCTCCACGCCTGGCGGCTCCGCCTGTGCAGGGGGCCCTGCACCCTGTACGCGGCCCTCTGCCTTCCTTGGCTCCCTGTCTGTTATTTAGCACTTAAGTGGATTTTTCGGTCCATCTGCAGTTTCATGTTAATGTCTCTTTTTCTGTCCCTTCTGTTTACAAGTATTTATAGTTCAATAGTTCTAATGTTGGCATGATTTATTTATTTATTTATTTACTGGGTATTTTTGGGACAGGGTCTCTCTATGTAGTGCAGGTTGGCCTTGAACTCACTGTGTAACTCAGGCTGGCCTCCAACTCACAGTGATTCTCCTGCCTCAGCCTCCCGAGTGCTGGGATTACAGGAGTCCTTCACCACGCCCGGCTAACATGAATAATTTTAAAAATTAAAAAGTAAATTTAAAAATTAAAAAAAAATTTTAGTCTTGGTTTTGGAATGGATATTTTAAAATCACATTTGAGTTTGGGGCTCTCTGTGATTCTGAGAATTCAGATTTTCCAACTAAGTAATGAAGCACAATGTGACATCCCACCCCCCGTGGGAGATGGGGCTGGAGTTATTTAGTGCCTCATGTGTCCAGGTCCTTGGACAGCACCAAAGAAAAACTGGAAGCTGTCCCTTCTGCCCAGCCTGCAACCCCGGGGGAGCTGCCCAGCCTCCAGGGTGTCCTCTCTGCTCTGTCTCATTGTGGAGTTCCGCAGGAGGCTGCTCAGAGGACATTATCAGGGCTCCTGCAATTATCCCAGGAGGAAGCATTCCTTAACGGCCAGATTTTGCCAAAAGAGCATTCATAAATGGGTCGGCTGCTAAGCACACTCGAAAATGTAATCAGGCCGGTGGCTTTGGAAAAAAAATCACCTCTCCCCATCCTTATTATAAAGTAGGCAAACGACACCATACAGGGTTGAAAGTATGAACAGGCTTTAAACTTCTGGGGTCCCTTCACACAAACCCAGATGCCCACACAGGGTTGAGTAAACATGACATTCATGGGGATGGGCCTGGCAGAGCTTTGCAGTCCTGACTACGCCATGAGAAATATTTAAGCTGAGCTGATTTGTTACATAAACATTCTAACCTCAAGCTCAGTGGGAGCAATTATACTGTTCTCCTCTGAGCTTGCTGGGCCAAACCCAAGGGGCACGGCTGTTTGCAGAGCAAAGCTGCCTTCAGTCTCTTTTTATTCTTTTTGTCAGTTTTGAGACAGGGTCTCGCTATGAAGTTCAGGTTGGCCTCGAGCTCACTTTTAGCCCAGGCTGGTCTTGAACTCGAAACGATCATCCTGCCTCAGCCTCCTGAGTGCTGGGATTGCAGACGTGCGCCACCATGCCCGGCCAGTCTCTCTCTTTTTTTTTCTGTCTTTTTGAGACAGGGTCTTGCTATGCAGTTCAGGCTGACCTGGAGCTCACTTTGTAGCCCAGGCTGGCCTTGAACTTGCAACGATCCTCCTGCCTCAGCCTCCCGAGTGCTGGGATTACAGGCGTGTCCCACCACGCCTGGCCAGTCTCATTTTAATAGTGGGATGAACAAGGTTGACCATGTAGCTGGATTTTTAAAGGGAGGCCTAACTACTGAGTGTGATTTTGTGAAAAGGAACTCAGGGCATGGATAAAACCCCCAGCGGAGGGTCCCCAGTTTCCACTGGGGATGCAGGGACGGCAGATTGTCTGCCATAGGCGCCCACTCATCCTCCCAACACGCTCTGTTTCGCAGCTTCTGTGTGTTTATTAGCATTGTGGTTGCCACAGTGTGATCTTAAAAAGGGTGAAAGATTGATTCCTAAAGTTTAGTATGCAGAATAACTTAGTAGGCTTGTTTAAGCAGAGTCCCAAGATCAACCCCAGAGAGTCCGATGGATTTAAGTGGAGATAAAAACCTTCATTTTATTTATTTATTTATTTTTGTCTTTTTGAGTCAGGGTCTCACTGTGCAGTTCAGGCTGCTCTTGAACTCACTTTGTAGCCAAGGCTGGCCTCTCAACGATCCTCCTGCTTCAGCTTCCTGAGTGCTGGCATTACAGGCGTGTGCCACCATTCTGGGTAAAACCTTCATTTTAAACAGGTATTTCAGGTAATTGTAATGAAGATTGTCTTCAGATTAGGTTTTCTTCCCCCTCTAAATCTTTTGATACCTTTACAACGTTCCATGGCCTTCATAAAAATAAAAGTGGCTTGGTTGTTTTCTATTATAGTTTAAAATATCAAAAAGATTTATTGATCCTTTATAATTAGCAATCAACTCTAAACTGAGTCACTCGTAGGTCACAGGCCCAAGGAGCAGTGTTAATCATGTGTATAGGTTGTGGTTGTCAAAGCGATTTTGAACATTCCGAATCCTTTGGAAATACAATGGGGTGAAGCACTATCACAGCAAAATCCCAAGCATGTCAGGAAGAGCAAGTTAACTGGTGCCTAGTTTTGGGATCGGTTTTTTGTTTTTTTTTGGGACCGAGAATTGAACTCAGGACCTTGCACTTGCCCGGCAGGCGCTTATGCCACTGACCTATATCCCTGGCCCCTCCCCTCCTTTTTTTAACATTTGTGATTTGAAAATCTCTATCAGTGGTGGCGAACCTATGGCACGTGTCTTGTTTTTAAGACAAAAGATGTTAATGTATGAGTTGTTTTTTGTAAACTAAAACCTCAGTGTTCAGGTTTAATGGCAGGGTTGACACTGCGATAAATAAGTGGGTATTGGGTGGCAGTTTGGGCCCTTGTCTCTAAAATACGCAGAAGCCAGACTAATGCTCGGGGTTTGCCGCTAGTGGCCCCGGGCAGTTCCCCGGGTGCAGCACTGTCACTGACACAGGGTCCCCAACAGCCCAGCACTCAGACAGCAAGGCAGGGTTAGGCTAAGCGGCTGGAGGAGGCTAGGTTAGGGCAGCCTTACCCTTGGAAGGGGCCTACCCAGGGCTTAAGTAGCACAGAGGAACGAGGCCCGAACTGCCTAGGATCATTACCTACTTTGACAAAGCTCACGTAAGAGGGTTGGCAGAGTTAAGAATTTTATTCTTTTTTTCCATCTCATCTTGAAGGCTGAACTATACATCTCGCTCCAATTTGCAAAGTATTTGCTCCATCCTTTGTAGTTCATGGCGTCTACCTTCTGGCACAGAAATCAGCCATCTGAGACCTTCAGGGAGGCCCAACGGTCTGAAAAGTGGTTCCTTGAACCCGACTCTAGGGTCATTGTATAAGAGTGTGGTTTGGAATGTGACGCACCTGACGGTGGCGTATCCCGAACAGCTGCCACGCGCCAGGACTGACCTTTCAGGAGTGCACAGAGGTGAGTTAGTCTGCTCTGTCTGCTGTGAGCAGCATCTGACCTCGCCTGTGGACACTGACTTGTTCTTAGGAAATTCATAGGATCTGGCAAAAAATATCATGCCTAGCTCTTGAAAACTAGGTGGTTGAAACCGTATCAAATTTCCTTAGTGGTCAACAGCTAGATTTGAACACAAATGGCTCTTTAAAAGAATAGCTGTCAAGCCAGGAATGGTGGTGCACGCCTGTAACGCCAGTACCCTGGAGGCCAAGGCCGGAGGATTGCTGCAACTGTGAGGCCAGTCTGGGCTACATAGTGAGATCCTGTCTCTGAGGTGGGTGCGGGGAGAATAGTTGTGAGGCCAGGCACAGTGGTGCACAACTGTAATCCCAGCTACTTGGGAGGCTGAAGCAAGATCCTTTGATCTGAAAATTTAGTCTAGCTGAGTATGCGGGCACATGCCTGTAACCTTAGCACACCGGGAGGCTGAGGCAGGAGGACTGCAAGTTTGAGCCCAGCCTGGGCAACTTAGGAAGTTAGCAAGACCCTGGAGAGAGAGGGGGAGGAGGAGGGAGAGGGGATATAGTGAAGAACATCAAAAGAGCTGTTCTCTATGGTACAGACCTTGTATGTTGATTTCCTGGATTTTTGTTGTACTAGAGATTTAACCTAGGGCCTTTGCACCCTAGCTCTACCCCTAGTCATTTTATTTTTTATGTTGAAACAAGGTCTTGCAAAGTTGCCCAGGATGGGTGTGAGTATAAGATCCTCCTGCCTCAGCTTTCAGAGCGCTGGGATTACAGGTGTGTGCCACCATGCCTAGCTTCATATTCTTAAAACTTTCTATTTCACACATGGTAGCTGCCCATACATGTTTGTAGAATGAATGAGTGAATGAGTGAATGAAAAATGTTATTCAACAAGGGTAAGATCCTTTACCATGAAAATGTACAGCGGTAAAACTTATGATTCCCAGAACTCGTGTGCAGCGGAGGTCCTGTGAGCTGGCGGTGGGGATGAGGTGGGGGGACTTGGTTGCTGGACAGCACCTGCAGCCACACAGGGCCCCCCTCCCCACGCACATGTGCGGAGCTGGCTCCAGGAAGATCCTTTAATCAAGCTGTGCATCTCCACTTGCTCTACTGTGTCTGGTTCTGCTGCTACTTGGCAGAGTGAGGCCGAGGAAAGCGGTGACAGGGTGCCCATGCCACCTCGGGGCAAGAATCTCTATTAGATGCAGCTCGGTGTCCTGCAGCAGGGGCCTGGAGACCTTAGGGACAGCCCGAAGCACAGATGTAGAGATAGCAATGCTGCCCCGAGCCAGGATGCAGGCTGCTGGAGTTTCATGTCGGACAGGGCGTCGTAATTTTGTGTCACGGAGCCCCCTGAACAGACCGGGAGCCTGTGGGTCCTTTCCCTGAGTAGTATTTTTAATGCCTGCACTCAGATGTGAGTGGGTGGGAACAAACCGAAGAGCGTGAAATGTGATTATTAACACATGGAAAAGGCAACCAGATTTGGTGACAGCCAAAATGTGTGCTTCTGTTTACACACGAAGAAAGGCAAGTGGCAGGGCTAAGTACCATCATGCTGAGGTAGTGATGAGCATAAGTGCTGCTGTGAATGTCTCCAGAAGCTGTTACGCAGTATCTCGGCGAGAGACAGGTGCTCTCATACTGCTGTGGTTTGCTGCTGACATTCACAATAGAAGGAAACGCTACATTCCAGCTGGAGGTTAGTGAAAATAAAGATGGTCATTTTTTTTTTTTCTGTTATTCAAAATCAAAGAGCCCTGAATTCTAGTCCATACCTTTACTTAAAGGGTAGCTGTTACAGCTTTTTTTTGTGGGGGGAGGGGTGTCCCAGCTATGTTGGGAATTTAGGCACTGCATGACGATCTGTTTATTGATCAGTTATTCCGTCAGGATGCTCAACTTTTTTTGGAGTAGGTGGATTATAGGATTGTAATAAATGTGATCTGAATGCCCTTTACTCCTTCGTGCATACAAGTATGTACAAAAACAATGTATAAATATGTGTATGTGGGTTTTCCTGGAATAAATAAGGTAAATTTAGTATAACAACTTATTTGCAAGCATGTGTACATGACGTGAAAACTGAACTCTGGTTAGTATCAGATGGAAGGGAACTCTGTAAAGGGCTACTTTTTAATTTAAACACAGGCATCCATATTGTTGTATGGAATCAGCACCTTCTGGTTAACACTGGTGAGAAAGGACCAGCGTTCACAGGGTGAGGGGGTGTAGCTCAGCAGTAGAGTGCAAGCCCAGCATATGAAAGGCTCTGGGTTCAACGCCTGCAACACACACACACACACACACACACACACACACACACACACACACACGCATACTCAATTAGCGAATGCCTTGGCTGTCACTGTCGTGCTGTCACTGTCCTGCTCGCTGCCAGCTGGTCCTCACAGTGTGTTCTCCATGGGGACTCTTTCCTCCGGGACCTTGCCCTTGCAGGTGTGGCCACCACTGGCCAGCAGGCAGAGGAGGGGTGTGGCCAGTCATCTGTGTGCCCTGGCGGGGAGCGGGGGCCCCTCACCATTTCTGTACATTTCAACGACAGAGCCCCAAAGTGATCACCATCTATCCCTTCTTGGGAAGATATCTAACTTCAATTCACCAGGCAAAAGGGTATGTTTATAATTGCTGTTGTTGTTACTATTCTTTGAGACAGCTTGTTATGTAGCTGAGGCTGGGCTTGAACTCACTGCGTAGCCCACGCTGGCCTCGAACTCCACTGTGGAGCCACATGGGACCCGTAGTACAGGTGTGTGACACCGTGCGTGGCTCAGAGGGCGTGGCCTCAGGAGAGATGGCTGATCACTGGCTCCTCCCACCCTTATACAGAAGGGCGCAGCATTTGCCTGAAACCCACACAAGCCTTCTGCTTACTTCAGCTCATCCCTGGATTACTTCTAATACCTAAAACAAAGCCACTGCGGTCTGAATGGTGGTCCTTCTGCACTTCCTAGGGAATCATGACGAGGAAAAAAGTGCACCATATTCAGCAGAGAGGCAGTTTTCCCTGAATACAGTATTTTCTTTTGCTGGTTGGCTGATTCGATGGGTGCAGAGCCTGTGGGTCTATGCCCCGGCTGACTCTCCTGCCTCAGTCCGGGAAGACACGTTCCTGCGAGTGGGGAGTCCGTTCGCCAGCCTGCCAGGGGGCTCTCTTCGGGTGGAGAAAGCACGGCCCTTAACAGGTGCGCACCCCCAAGGGCAGTGAAAGCGGCAAGGAGGGAGGCCCCCAGGAGGCACCTGGGCCAGTACGACCACCGCCAGGGAGGTTTGGAGTCCACACCGCACCTGTGGTACAGGGGCTTCCAAGGTGAGTGCTTAAAAGAGCCGGGAAGTGTTTCGATTTTGGGAGTTGTGGAGTTGCGTAGTGAAACCAGTAAGAAAAGAAGCCCCTGGCCTACAGCCTGTTTTCTAAAATATGCTTCTCATGAAAACACTCCCAGAAATGGAGAGGAAACTTTAAACGACAGAGGAACCTGTACAGCAGAAGGCAATGGCTTAAAAAAAAATCAGTTCACAAGGAGACAAACTACTTCTTGAGTGCACTGTGATATGGAGAACAAGCTCTCCCTGAGCGCGCCTAACTGTCACACAGATTTACATGAAAATACCAGGAACCGCATCTGCACAGAGGTGTGTCCCCAGGAAAGGGTGAGAGCAAGGGACACTTGGAATTGCCAAGTGACATTATACTGGGGCAGGCGGCCTTGGAGTGGGGAGGCTTTTTAGCTATCAAACAGTGTTTTGGAACAAACTAAATTGTGCATAAAGATATTTTATGGGTAAGCAGGGTCATTAGCGGGGGTCAGGCAAGAGCACGGCAGGAAGGGTCCTACAGGATGTGCCTGGGGTCCTTTGGGATATTTATGGTGACTATTTTACTTACACTGCTGAGAGGACAATCACTCCTTGTTTGTTCCCAAATCCTTGCTTTTGTTTCAGCTTTGATATAATTTTATATTATTGTAGGGAAAATGGAAATAAAGAAGGGCCACCAAATCCCAGGAGGGGGAAACAGGCTTTGGAACATTCTCCACTGGGAACTAAGGCTTGGGCCAAAGACATTTGCCAAACACCGGACCTTTACGAGCTCCTTTTCCTATCCCCGCGGGCCTCACAGAGTAATGGCCATTGGGATTCATTCACCGGTGGAAGAAACAAACACAAATTCATTTGTTCGTGGTAAGTGATGGAAATTCCACTGGCACCAGAAAGTAGTGGAGGACAGACTATACGCTTTGTTATAAGAAACCTCACAATTCTCCAGCAGCTACAAGACCTCACAATTGATCAGATATTTCTCTATGCATTTTTTTCTCTCTTTGCCACATTCATAAAGCTCTGATTTCATTTACACGGTACAAGGATATTAGTGTCAGGTAACGATCCCACCAACTTCACACGGATGGTGGCATTCAAAGGGTAATTTTACCTGGCACAGCAAACCCACTGGTTGATTTCTAAATCCTTCTTTATTTTTAGTTCAAAGACAAAATAGGGTGTGTAGCTCTGTGGTAGGGTGGTAGCTCAGCATGTGCAAGGTCCTGGGTTCCATCTCCAGCAACACTCACACACACACACACACACACACACACACACACATGGACAAAATAGGAAACACCATAATGGAAAATGTTACCTTTTAGTTCACACTCTTGTAATCCCTTAGTCCTCGTAAAATAAACATTCTAAAGTATAAGCAGTGGGAAATAATGTAAACTCTGCAGAAACAGAAAATAAATTAGTTTCTTTCAAACTCAGTGGAGGGCCTTTTGCTGCACACTAGCCTGCTGCAAATAACATCAGCAAGACAATTTGAACGCAGAAGTCTTTGGCCTCTGTCACCATTTCCCCAGCACTGCGTAACAGGCATCGTTCACATTCACTGTCTTCTCCAACTGCGGCGAAAAGGCAAGGAGTTGTTTGTGTTTGAGGAGCCTAAAAACAGAAAAAAAAAAAAAAAAAAATTTTTTTCCCCAGTGGTTTAAGAACCGCCTTTTCCTTTTTTTTTTTTTTTTTTTGGTACCAGAAATCGAATCCAGGACCTTGCGCGTGCCAGACAGGTGCTTGCGCCGCTGAGCTATATCCCCGGCCCGGCTTTTTCCTTTGGTGCTAGGCCAGTACTGTATTATAGCTCTACAGTCTGAGGCCAAAAGATAGTTCAAGAGCAGAGAAGCAACTACTGTTTGCAGAGCAAGGCTGGGGTCCCTGTGCAGGGTTTCACTGTGAGACGCAGGCTCAGATTTGATCCCGCTCTGCGACCCTGGGTCAGCTTGGCCCCCCGCAGGCAGCACCGGAAGTCTGGTAGCTTTGAATTTCTGTAGCAGGTCTGAAAACGCACCTGGGACCAGGCAGGAGCGTGTGGACCCCCGGCTTGCTGTTATTTAAAGCTTCGTTGCTCTCTCCCAGAGAAGGCTCTGTGCCCATCTGTGACCCCCCAACCTTGCTGAAAGACAGCGATCAGAGTACATTTAAAAAACAATAAACACAAATACGCTCACCACTCCAGGAAAAATGTGATTGCACTTATATGGGCTTTCATCTGAGTTTATACCTGCGAAGATTTATCTGCCGCTGGGAGAGTTTGCTCTGCTGCAAGCCAGCACGCTCGCCTCCCCCATACCTGAAAGGGCTGGCAGCAGAGGGGATGCTTCATCGCACACCGAGGCAGGGGGTGACAAGGGGAGGTTTGCTTGGTGCAGACCTTGCCCCCCCGAGCGGCTCTAGTGACGCAGGACAAAAGGGGCAGTGAAACATGGGGGCGCAGGGGGCTACCGGGCAGAGGGCGGGCTCTAGGGACCACAGAGGACCCCAAGCCCGGCAAGGCAAGGCTGGGACAGGGCCCTCCACACAGGAGGGTAGCAGGCGAGACTGCTATGTATGTGGTGACCACAGGGCCCGGTTCTGTGCTTCAAGAGGCCTCCGGTCTGGGGTCCCACACTGTCAGGAAACCTGAAGGCTTGGCAACAGTGTCGAAAGTCTGATTACAAATGAAATGAATCGACTGTTTACTCAGCAGGGGAAGAATCACTTTAAGAAGTTTATTCTATAGGAAATATTTTGGAAGACAGAATATATGAAATGTGCTATTTTGGTATGGGAATTATAAAGAAATCAAAACTTTTTTTCTTTTCTTTTTCCTGTCCTTTTCTTTCCTTCTCTCTCTTCCCCTTCCCTCTCTTTCTTCTTTTTTTTTTTTCCTTCATCAGGACTGGGGATTGAACCCTGAGTTTCATTCATTCCCAGCCCTTTTTATTTTGACACAGGTTCTTTCTAAGTTGTCCAAGCTCAAACCTGGGACTCTCCTGCCTCAGCCTCCTGAGTAGCTGAGAATATGTGTGCACCACCATCCTTAGCAGGGAGTTTAAGGGGAGTTAAGATGTCACAATTGTTACGTTAGCTTTGAAAGATCTCATTTTAGTTGGATAGGAGAGGTTTTATTATCACTGTCTTTTAGATGCCAGGGACTCTCCCATCCCCCTTGGCCCTGCCTGGCAATGGGGCAGGAGTCGGGTGTGCTGCCCCTTAGGGCTCAGGTCACTGCCCTCTTCCTTGAAGCATAACGGTGATGAGCAGCTTTGGAGCTGCTGGTACAGGGCCCACTGCTCTCAGCGTTGCTTCTGCTGGGGTGGGACAGGCCCCGTCTGAAGAAGGGCCGGCATGAAGCGACCCGACTAAACATTAATTTGTGATCATTAAGCATCTTTGATCATTTCCATCCTCAAGGCATTTAGGGATGAGACGAGCTGGTGCTATGCTTTGTGCTGTGGGCCTCACTCCAGAGCAGCAATTCTTTGGTAACTAACTGACACTTACAACAGGACACAGGAATCAGATCCCACACTACACAGCACTGTGGACGTCAGCATGAAGGAAGGGAGCACCTGCATTTTTCAGGGATTTTGTAAGACTGTACCGTGTGTTTGTTTGAATGAACCCTGCCGAGGCTCAGAAATACGACGCAGGTTCAGACTGAGAAACAAGAGATAGGGACACAAGCCCCCCGCAAACGATCACCATCAAACAAGAGGCTGAACAGCCGGGTCAGCTTCACTAGGAAGCATTTGCTGTAGTTAGTTCTGTTTAGTGACATCCAAAAGAATGACTCATGCCCTCTCCTAGCAATAGTGAAAGCACCCGGGAGGTCTGGGACCAGGAGCCAGGGCTCAAATTCTGGGGATTTCTTGGCTCTCATGCAATTTCCTAGTGGGTGAGGTGGGCAGGAAAGCAAGGAGGGGGAGGAAGTAAAGTGGTCATCAGCTGTCCGGACCTCTCCTTCCATGGCTCCTTTCAGTTCTCCAGGAATAACGGATGTGACGATCCACAAAGCAAATGGACCAGGCATTTCCTTTTCTTTCTTTTTTTTTTTTTCTACCGAGAATCGAACTCAGGGCCTTGAGCTTGCCAGGCAGGTGCTTGTGCCACTGAGCTCTATCCCCGGCCTGCATTTTCTTTTTTTGATCCACAATGGTCCAAGCTGACTGCTGCCCAAGATTTAACACTTTTATTTTATGCATTTTTAATGTCCCCAAACCTCTGGCTATTAGTAGAAATGGTCTTTGGTTCCTCGGGAGAGGCACAGGAAATAGGATGTTTGCTGGATCATTGTATCAAGGAGTCATTGAGAGGGAATGTTCGCTTTGGAGAGTAGCCTTATCTTAGGACACTGGATCTACGTGCCATTGTTTAAGTAGTGTCAGATGAGGCGTTTGGAACTGCCGCCTGGCCAGCTTAGAGCAGGACTTAGCAGTTCACAAAGGGGCAGGCTCGGATAAACGGGGTGGGGGTGGGGAGATTCCCCTTCAAACAGAGAGCTAAGTAAGAGACAGCCCTATGGTACTCGACTATGAAGAGCTGGGACAAAGTCATAGCTTTTAATACTCCAATAACTGTCTTCAACACCACCTAGCGCACTGGTTTGACGCCAGCACTGTGGATGCAGGTGACATAACGACACGGGCTACCTGAAAGGAGAGGCAGCGCCACGCAGCGGGCGGGCAGCTCTGCAGCCCCGCAGCTTGGGCCAGCCCTCAGCCCGCGCCCCTCAGGGGCCACGGGAGACAACACCTGCCTCGAAGAGGGCTGTGGCCATCTGTGCGGGGCTCAGGGGAGGGAATTACCGCAGTCCAGAGTCCTGACCACACACTCCTCTGATCTCTACGTGACACGTCAGGAGACTCAGGGATCTCGAGCAATAAAGGACGTGAACCTGTGTGTCAGTGAAGGGCACGTCCCTCCACGTCACTCGTGTCTTTACTGCGATAATCACGGTGTAACTGGGCTCCTGTGACCTCCTTGGAGAGCAAATGAAAGTGTACCAAAAGGCTGGAAAAGTTCTATTCAAGACAGGTGAGAGGGCTGTCCACACTTCCGGAGACAAGGGATGGAAATGTACCTTTCGAGACTCTTGACATGAAGAGGTTAGGACAAGGGTCAATGTTTTTTTCTGAAGGACTGACACTGCTGTTTCCCCAAGGCCTACCCAGGAAATCCAGGACATTCACAACATGGAAAGTCATAACAGAAGAGCAAAATAGCACTGTTATGCAGGTGCGAATTTATGGGTTTCTTTGTGAAACTCGTCATCCTATTTCATTTTCCAGTGTTTGCTTTTTTGGGAATAATGGAGCTAAAACCTGTGGTGGTGGCTTCAAGTGAATGCAGCCCCAGTTCCTCGGCAGCAGACACATACAGAAACCTCCCAGACCGACACGCAGCTCCACACCCTGTCTGAATGTAAAGTCATGTAGGTGCCTAGCTCCTCACAGGCAAGGTGTGCAGTGTTTTAGCAGGAAAGACTTAACCAAGACGGGGGCGGCCCCATGCGGACTACCAGAAGCGACAGCACCGGAGACCGGGACCCTGTGTGGCGTGGGGCCCAGCCCAGACGTGGAGCAGGGCCAAGCTGGCCCAGCCGGAGGCCCAGAGTTGGCAAGGAAGAGGGGTTCTGGGCCAAGCCATAGGCGCGAGGGGGAGAAGGGCGCGGGGGTTGGGGGAAAGGCGGTCTCCGGAGATGACGGCGAGGACGTGTGAGGCACGGCATGGGAAGGGCAGCCCATTCTGCCTGGGAGCTTTCCAGGGAGGATGAGCGTGTGGGGTCCTCTTCCGCATCTGGGGAAGGCAGTACCACAGCCAGCAGGTGTGGCTGCAGCCCCGAGAGGCGCCAGGAGCCCTGGGCACTGGGCTGCCCTCGAGTTGAAATTTAAGTCTACAGCTGTGCTGGAGGTGAGGGCGTGGGACTGAGGACTGAACCCAGGGCCTTCTCACTCAGCTACATCCTCAGCCTTTATAAGTTTTTAAAAATTTGAGACGGTGCCTCACCACACCGCTGGGATGAAACTTGGAATCCTCCTACTGGAGATCAGAGCTTGCGATCAGCCTCCCAGAGCGCTGGGGTTACAGGCGTGGGCCACTGTGCCCGGCTAAGCTCCACCCTCTTAGACCATGGGGACCATGACTGCAGACGCCCTCATATCCGGGGCCCTGTCCCTCCTCTGCCCACAGGGCGCTGAGCTGGAAGATCTGCCTGTCTGGATGTGTCTTTCCATCCAGAAGAGCCTCACACTACCCATGAGCCACAGGCAAGTGTCAGGGGCTAAACGTCCCCCCACCAAGTACGTTGAGAGTCCTAATCTTGGCACCTGCCACAGCGACCTTACTTGGAAACTGGGTCTTTTGAAGAGTCATCAGGTTGAGATCGACCTGGGCCTGAAACCAATCTGACAGGTGTCCTTATAAGAAAGAGAATTTGGGGTGTGGTGGTGCACACCCGTAATTCCAGCCCTTGGGAGGCTGAGGCAGGAAGGTCACCATGAGTTTGAGGACCACCTGGGCTACATAAACAAGTTCAAGCCAGCCTACACTACATAGCAAGACCCTATCTCAAAAAAAAAAAAAAAAAAGGCCAAAGAAAGAGAGGGAAGGCCACGTGACGATGGAGACATGTGGACAGCCAGGTGACCAAGAGGCAGAGTGAAGCTATGCCGCTGCACGGCAGGGACGGTCCCGTGACATCCCTGAGGGACTACAACCTGCTCGGGTAAGAGCCTGACCACAAACCTCCAGCCCCAGAACCGCAGGAGAGCAGATCTGTGCTGTGTTAAGCTACCCAGGTAGTGGTACTTTGTTATGGCTGCCCCAGGGGGTGGATACACCAAGACTCCTCTAACCAGGTTCTAACTGCACCCAGAGATGCGGGGAAGGAAGGGAAAAGTTACTGAGGTGACTGCAGATCTTGGTTTCCTTTCTGGAATAAGAACAACGATTTCACTGATTTCACTGGGCTCCTTTGTTAAGGGCATAGATGCTCTAAATAAATCCGTATTTGGTGATGGCATGATTGGAGGTCCACTGGACTCAAGTGTGGGAACACTAAGGGCCCTGGACTGACCGTCTAATCGAATGTCCACACCTGGGAGTGGACCCAAGTCATGGGCAGCTGTTAGGCAGGAACTTATAGTAACCAAAAAGATAAATTATTGATTGGCTCCTTCTTTTTTTTGTCTTTTTGAGACAGGGTCTCACTACACAGTTCAGGCTGGGCTTGAGCTCACTGTGTAGCCCAGGCTGGTCTTGAACTTGCACTGATCCTCCTGCCTCAGCCTCCCAAGTGCTGGGATCACAGGCGTGTGCCACCACGCTCAGTTGGTTGGCTCATTTTTATAACAAGTTTCAGAGAAACAAAACAGAAAGCATTTGAACAGCCAAAGGAGGTGGGGGTGGGGTAAAAACCCAACAGCCTACCTGGATCAGGTCCTGCGAGGGCCTTGTTACGTTAAAACAAGCCTTTGACTTGCTCCGTTTCCGTGTCAAGATCTATGTCGTAAAAGCAGGGCCGAGTGGGCAGTCCTGGCATGGTGCTCATCTGGAGGAGAAAATGAAGCATTACACATGAGCAAACACCACAGTAATTGTGTTGAACACTGTGCATCTGATGACACAAATCGCATCATACAGCCCCACGGGACTTGACATCCTACATACGTGCATCTCTGTATATTTACTGTCTGCTATTTCAACCTTCAAGGAAATCAGGAAGAAGAAGCAGATGCTGACAGCCCGTAAATACAGACCATGCACAGCGGGTACCAAACAGTGGCTGTCTAACTCTTCCCTTCTAGGTTAAATCTGAACCGCACAAGCCCGGCCCCTCCAGCTGCAGCGGGTGGCGGGTACGGCTGCCGGGAGCCTCGGCCTCCTCCTCAGCCTCCCCCTTCTTTCACACAAGGGGTACGGGTGTCTGTGAAGCCTACTGCTGCTGTCCGGACAGTCACCTGCCCTGCATGAGACCTCTGAGGACTGAGGACCAGCTCTGCACTAGGCGCGCTACCTGGTTTCTCCGCTCAGCAGCCCAAGAAGTTCCTCTTACTATTTCCATTTTACAGGAGACTGAGGTGTAGACAGAGCAAGTGGCCCAAAGTCACACACACAGTAATAAGCGCCGGAAAGGCAATCTGACACATGCCTGCAAAGTCACAGCACGCGGCTCAACACTCCCACCTCTGTGGCACGCTGCGTTTTACAAGGGCGACTTCACTAAGCCCCCTAGCACCTCCTGAGCAAGGTCCTTTCACCTCACAGTATTTTATTTTCTCTTGTAGTACTCAAGATTGAATATAGGACCTTTGCACTGAGCTACATCCCTTTTTCAGTTTTTTCATTTTTCAGACAGCCTCCCGCCTCAGCCTCCCAGAGGGCTGGGATGACAGGCGTGGGCCACACCACTCAGCTTTACTTTATAGATCGGGCTAAAGACAGGACCTGGGCAGGTGCTCTAGGACACAGCTCATTAGTGACAGCGACAGGACGAGAGCCAGTTCTTCACTGTTTTGCCGCATGGAGTCTGGAGGAAAGAACTCAGTCGTCCTCTGTCCTGAATCAGAAACCACTGGTGCTTCCCCCGGGTGTCGCACACTGCCCCAGGATCTGCGCTCTGAGGCTCCTAGATGGTCCGCTCCCTCTCAGCGTTCATCCAGGCGTGGCTCACAAAGCACAGCGTGCTGGATCATTTGCAGCGGAGGCCAGGGCTTTGCTCAGCCTGGTTCCACCAAGGCCGAGTGCTGTGCCATGTGGAACGCCTGCCCTGGCCGAGAGCTCTTCAGGGGATGAGGCCACGATGCTGCCAGGGCTGAATGGCACCTAGGCTGGACGCCCCTTCCCACCCAGCCAGGGGTGCTCAGCGGACACAGCCCTTGCCCAGGGCGTGGACTCCGGCTCTCTCCCGCTACGCCTCTTCTGTGGGGACTGCAACTTCCCTCTCCTGCTGCACGATGTGTCTGGGGACCTGTTACAAAGGCGCGGACCAGATTCTGCAGGTACAGCAAGTCTCGGGGGAGTCAGACGCTCTGCAGTTCGGAAGGCGCCGGCCCAGACAATGTGGCTCACAGGGGCCCTTCCCCTTTGGCTCCAGGAAGACTCCCACAGTGCTCCTTCTGCTTCCCACCTGAGCAGCAGGTGTCACAGCGAAGATGGGCACCTGCAGCCTCATCAACCACTCCCTGCCTGCTGGGCGGGGCCGGGCTGGGCCTGGAGAGTGGGGGTGGGGCAGGGCAAGCGGAAGGCGAGAAGCACTGCGACACAGGGGCGCAGGCTGCTGTCTTTCTAACTGCTCAGGACTGTGCTTCAGGTATACATGACGGCTAAAAGGGCCTCTGGGCTCGGCTGGAACACGGGTCTCGTGTATAACACACTATGGGAAAAGCACTCTGGGTCCAAATAATTAACTATAAATAAACTTGTGATCCGCACCCTGCTTGTAGGTGGGGAATTCCTATACTTATGAGTTTAATATGTGCCTGGATCCCTTACCCTCCTAGGGCGACCGTTCCTCGCTGCGGGCTCACAGTTATGTACAGCCGAGGACACACCAGAAGGAAAGCCACGCTTACTGTTCCATGCTCAGACATGACACAGGGGCACTGCAGTATGGCAAGTGGGAATCATTCATGTATTCTCCCGGCTGCCTGGTGTGACCATTAATCTTGATTTGTCAACTTCGCTGGGTGAAGAAATGCCCAGACGGTTAGTACACCAAGAGCCTCAGCGTGTCAGGCTGGGTCATGGAAGCGTGGTCTTGGGTACTGTATCTTGTCCCAGTCCCTTCCTCTCCTTTCTCGTCCTACTTCCCGGCCTGCATGAACTAAGTAGCCTTGCTCTGCCACACCCTTTTGCCATGATATTCTTAAAAAAGTGTCTTTTTAATTTTTATTTATTTATTTATTTATTTTTGGTCCTTTTTTTTTGTTGTTGTTTGTTTTTCTCTGGTACCGGGAACCGAACTCACGACCTTGCGCTTGCCAGGCAGGCGCTTTGCCGCTGAGCTAAATCCCCAGCCCCTATTTTTGGTCTTTTTGAGACAGGGTCTCACTATGCAATTCAAGCTGGCCTTGAGCTCACTTTGTAGCCTAGGCTGGCCTCAAACTCGCAGTGATCTTCCTGCCTCAGCCTCCCAAGTGCTGGGATTACAGGCGTGAACCACCACGCCCGGCCTGCTGTGATATACTTGCCTTGGAGCCAGCTGACCGTGGACTGAACTTCCTGGAAGCAGGAGCTAAATTAAACCTCTCCTCCTTCAACTTATAGGTGTCAGGTACTGTGTCTCAGCAATGGGAGAGTAATTAATCCACCTGGGTTACAATGCATGCCAGGTCTCTACAGCAATTTCTCTGCCTAAATGCATTTTGAGGTAACATTTTAAGATACCATCTCGCACTGCTAGAGGGTATCTTAAGATATCTGTGTAATCTGTGTGGAGCAAGGACTAGCATTTATCAAGAGGAAGAAATGAGGATCATGTTCAGCCACTGCCCCATCTGTTAACTTTCTGGGTCAAAGCATCATTTACTAGTAAGGACCTTATGCGGATTGTATGGGAGCTATTGCTCCCGAGGCTGCCGTGCTATCTGTACTAGGGCAGAATTCAGTATCAGACAGGTAAAGTGTAATTCCACTGGAGATGACAAAACCCAAGCAGGACCCTGAAGGCAGCATATTTACAGTCACCTAACAAAATTCTCCACCCAGGACTTTTAGCTGGTGAAAGGCCCTAAATGACAAAGGCGGGGTATAACTCGTTCCCCAAAGTCAGATCTACCAGCTGCCGTGAATTAGCACACATGTTCTTTGGTCATTCTGATTATGTCACAAAATTGGGAGTGAAAACGTTAAGTGCAAGAAGTGTGAGAAATCTGTCCTTCATTTTCAACTTGCTTCTTTTAAACGGGAGGAAAAAATGAGTTGTTCAGAAGATACCCACGTTCTCTTCTGATGGTGTGGTAATCACTTCCAAGAATCAGGACTACTTATTTGGGGTAAACAAAAGCAGACAAAAAACCACACAGAATCCAGACAGACTCCCCGACCTGAGAATAAACAGTCATCTCCAATAAGTCTACTTTAAAAATAAAACTATTTCTGCTGAGCAAACGCAATGTGGGATTATGGTAACAAGACTGTATACATTTCACATCAGATTCTATACCAATAAAATACCCTTAGCCAGGGACTGTAACCTCCACACAGGACTCCATACAGCAGAACAGGAAAAAAATCCAGAGAGCCCCTGGGCCCTGACCTCTGGCCACACGCCCGGGTCACTGGGGCTCTGGGTTGACTTTATCTGTGCCCTCCGCAGAGGCCTCCTGCTTAAAATAACTAAGGAGCCACTGAATTGTACTTACTTGTCACACGGCATTAGTGCATCCTTTTACAAAGGCCCCAAACCATGGGCTTCTGCCCTTTCTGAGCCTAATTTTAACTACAATGAATCTTCAAATCTACTGATTTGGGGTTAACATAACTTATTTTGGGGAAATGATGAGTTCTAGCAATAGTCTTTGTGAGCATAACGACCAGTAAAGACAATGGTTACATACTTGAAAATGAGACACTATGAAGTAAAAGCATACTCTCGGTATAAGTAGAAAAAAATATTAAGAATTGTTTTATAATGTAATAGAATTTTAACTTTTACTTAGGTAAAATATTGCAATGAGTTTTGTTATATTTGTAAAATAATCTATTTTTTGATTTCTCCTTAAATCTACTAATTTTTTCTACTGAATAAATCATCTTAAGTTTTATTTTGGTTCAGAATAGTACTAATATTTTTATGTACATTGAATTTTTTCCTACAGTTCATGATCTGAAGTGGAAGGAAATCTTTCTACACTTTTCTTTCCTCTCCCAATAGATGAATCATATATATCGTCTTTTTTTTTTTTTTTTTTTTTTTTT
>NW_004955439.1:10443442-10458991 GCF_000276665.1 Chinchilla lanigera
CGCACCACCACGCCCGGCTTCATCTTTCAAAAATACTTAAAACTGTTAGGCACAGTGGTGCAGGCCTGTAACCCCAGCTACTTGGGAGGCTGAGGTAGAAGGACTGAAAGTTCCAGACCAGCCTGGTTAATCTCATAGGACCCTGTCTCAAAATAAAAATGGGAAGAGAACTGAGGATCTCATTCAGTGATCAAGTATCTGCCTCGCATGTGGAAGGCTCTGGGTTCAATACCCATCACTGCGAAAAGAACAAAAACAAAAAATTAACAGCCCCAAACCCTTATATCAGCTAGCAATTTGTTCAAGCAAAGTAAAATGGAGACCAGGCTGGAAGAATTCCTGAGCAGACAAAACCAATTACAAGGGGCCTAAGCCTGGCTTCATGTACAAGTACAAGAGAAAGGGAAAGTGAGCAATTTTTTAAAATAAATGCCTATATTAAAGAAAAACAGAAATTATGCTCAGCCAATCAGAAGTACCTGCTTATAGAACTACAGACTTTCCAATGGCAGAAATCGACTGAGTGAACTATAGACCTGAACCCAGCACGTTTGCTTTGCTTTACTTCTGTGGCCCTCTGTGGAGTGCTGAGACAGACCATCACTGTGTGGGGCTGGCTCAATTCATGGGCCACTCTTTGCTCAAATCAACTCTTTAAAAAATTATTGTGCCTCAGTTTATCTTCTAAGCTTTTACATCATGATAGGATTTAAGCAAACAAGATCATTTTTTAGTGAAATGACTACAAAATTTAACACCTTTGTACTTATTTATTTATTTGTTTGTTTTTGTTTTTTTTTAAGACAGGGTCTCATGACATGGTTCAGGCTGGCCTTCAACTCACTTTGTAGCCCAGGCTGGCCTTCAACTCGTATCAGTCCTCCTGCCTCAGCCTCCCAAGTGCTGGGATTGCAGGCACATGCCACCATGCCTGGAATAACAACATCTTTTTCTTTTTGGTCTTTTTCCGGTACTGGGGATCGCACTCATGACCTTGCGCTTGCTGGGCAGGTGCTGTGCCGCTGAGCTAAATCCCCAGCCCCAACAACATCTTTATTAAGCAAGAGTATTTTCTAAATTGTTAACACAAATGCCTGGCAATATTAGCCCCTTAATATTTTTTAAAACAGATGAGTAAAAGTGGAGGATGATTAGCTACTAAGGCACAGGCAAACGCAAAGAAAGCTTCTTGGGAACTGGGCTTTTGCTTTGTGTTTCTTCCATGTTCCTTCTTTGGATGTAGGAACAGAATGGTTTATAGCCCATGGACATTTAGATAATGATACAAGGAACTATGGGATGATGAATGAGGGAAGCCAGCCCAGTAAGATGCCAAGTAACTGAGGGGGATGGAGCAGTATTACTGCTATAGTCGGGATTCCTATTTGCGTGACTTAGTAGAGATGGTATGTTCTTTTCCCCGAGCAGTTAGGTGATGTTGACCTGCATAGTTCGTGGCTGCACTGGAGGGTGATCTATGGTCAGGAATCCTTGGGGAGCCAGAGGTGGGCCTTCAGAGGGCACACACACCCTCAGAGTGGCTGAGGAGCCCTGCCACGTGGGCTCTCTCACATTCCTGTGACCACGAAAGGACACTGATTCTGCACTCACGTAGCAACCTTTGCAGGGGCTCACTATGAGGACACCGAGGTGCTAGGCCCTGCTTCCCAGGCACAGCCCACAGGGAGCAGACCTCTCAGACACCTGGGTCACGTCATTCTTTGCTTGTTAACGAAAACAAAAGTTTTCCATTCTTTACTTTTATATGAAAGGTATGAACTGAATAAATTCCCAATTTACAGCTCCTTAAGGTGGAAATCATGTTCCATTACTACGAAAATTACCTTACTGTGCTGGTACAACACAGCTCAAATTATTCCGATGGGGCCGTGGATTTAGCTCAGTGGCGTGGCGCCTGCCTGGCAAGCGTGAGGTCCCAAGCTTGATTCCTGGTACCCTGTCCCCATTCCCCCAAATTATTCCAATATATGTCAGCGCCCTTGAATGAAAGACTGAACAAGTACTGTTGTTTTCTCTTGGCCTGAAAGGAGAGTATAAATTACTCTTAGTGTCAGGACGCCTGTCCCTAATGTGTCTGCTAGACAGAAGTAACATTTCCAGTATAGAAGTAAAAAAATCCTCTTTGTAGCCCCGCTTCCCAGAGGCACCCATGTGAACAGTTTCTTGTATAAACTCCCAGTAATTTTCTATTCCTATGCAGGCATTGTGGCCTTACAATGTATATTTCTACGGTTATGCACAGAGATTAGAAAGTATCATTCTGGAATTTGATTGTCAGGGGGAGGAAACTTTGAAACTGGTAACTGGGTTAGTTTCTAAACAAGGAAGACTGCTGGAGGGGGCTGCTTCCTGGAAAATGACAGCTCTGCTGGAGGGAAAGAAAGAAGGGTGTGAAGCCAGGGAGTCTGAATGCTCAGATGGAGACAAAAAAAATGAAGTCCCCCACCCCACACAATTTCAGACTTAATTCCTTCTTGGCTTTAGCCTTCAGTTTGAGCCCCAGTACTGCAAACAAACAAAACCCCCAAATAAACAAATGAGCAACAACAACAAATCTCAGGGAAAAAAAACAATTATGTTTGAAAGTCTGTTGTGGTAAGTAACTCTAGCGGGTTAGCAAAATCCAGGACAGACAGTTCCAAAGCAGCGCCGCTGCTGTACAACAAGCTGGTTTCTCCATGACTTACAGGCTTTTTTAAACTCATTCCCAAAAAGATACATAAAGGCCACCACTACACAGGCACTAAGCCACTGCACTGCTCTTGTTTTGGCAAAGCTGGGGCTGGAACCCAGGGCCTCCCACGTGCCGGGCAGGCACTGCACCGCTGCGCCACACCCCCAGCCCTTTCCAGTTACTGCACTTGGAGACAGTCTTACTAAACTGCCCGCCAGCCTCAAACTTTCGACCCTCCCACCTCAGGCTCCCCAGTAGCTGGGATTACAGGCATGCGCCACTGTGTCTCGTTATTTACATTTTATTTGTCATATTTGCACAAGCTATGGAGGTTCTTCCTTGCCTTCTGTCACTTCACCCTGATATTGTGCCTCTCAGCAGCCAGCGAGGCAGGATGGGCTTTCCTGCTCCCAGCCCCAAGGGGACTGCTGAGGGTACCGGAACAGGATCAGCCTTGCAGGCGTGGCATGGAGATCTCTTCTGCCTTACCAGCAGCGGTGGGAGCCGGGCCTCTCCTGCCTGCATCTCCCTGAGCTGACTGCTTCCCCGAACTTTGGTTCTTTGAAAACATGGTGCAGCTATGTCTATGCGACCGTGGACACTAGTTCTAGATTAAAGTGCGATAAATAAAGGACTCTAGTATCTCATTCGCAATATTCACTCTTTTGTTTTATTATAGAATGTATAATTAGCTAGGTGTCGTGGCGCACGCCTGTAGCCTCAGCACTCGGGAGGCTGAGGCAGGAGGATCATTGTGAGTTCAAGACCAGCCTGGGCTACAAAGTGAGCTCAAGGCCAGTTTGAACTGAACAAGGAGACAGGGAGACCCTGTCTCAAAAAGATCCCCCCCAAATAAGAATGTACAATTACCTATATGTAAAGAAATGTTATGGTTTGTATCTGGGTGTCCCCCCAAAGCCTCATGTGGCCATGGGGCAGGCTTTTAGAGTTTGATTGATTGATGGGTGTGACAGCTACACCCGCCCTGGGGTGGACAGTTTGCATATGTAAGGGAGAGAAGAGGGTGCTTCTGGCTATTTCCTCCCTGGTGTATGCTGGTTGCTTTTGCTGTGTTTGGATGCCAGGAGCTGCAGCCCTCTGCCATGTGCCACTCTGCCTTGTAATCTGCCAAGTACAGACTGAAACCTCCACAAACTGTAAGTGAAATAAACCTTTCCTTTCTTAATTTTGGGCGTCAGGTATTTTGTCCCAGCAGCGAGAAAAAGGTAACCAAGACAAGAAAGTAAGTTATGTAGGACAGAAATGGAAACACGAAACTTCAAAGCAAATTTGGTCTATGACTAATTATATGTTTCTTTTAAGGGGAATAAAGAGTTCATTAGTTTTATGAGACTTTCTCTTATTTTTACAAAACTATAGAAACTATCTCAAAGGCCACTTTTTTTTTTTTTTTTTTTTTTGGTCTTTTTGAGACAGAGTCTCACTATGCAGTCCAGGCTGGCCTTGAACTCACGTTGTAGCCCAGGCTGGTTTTGAACTCCCAACGATCCTCCTGTCTCAGCCTCCTAAGTGTTGGGATTAGAGGCATGCACTACCAGGTCTGGCCCAAAGAGCCACATTTGGTGGGGATGTAGTACAGTGGTAGCTCACTTGTTTAGCAAGTGGGAGGCTGTGAATTGATTCTCTAGTACCAACGCCCCCCTCAACTCAAAAACCAAAAACCAAAAACCAAAAAACCCAAACCAGAACATAGGCCATATTCTGTGATCTCTGTTTAAGGCAATCGAATCTGCAGTCAAGAGCCAAGACCCAAAGCATTCAAGTAAACAGGGGCAGCTGGGATCAGGAACAGAGCCTGCTCTGAAAGCGAACCTACAAGTGTCACTAGCAACCAGGGCCGGCGCGATTCCAGGCTCAGGGAGGAAGGCTACTGTCCGCAGGGAGAGCTGCAGAGCAGAAGCGCGAGCTGCTCTGCCTCCCCGGCACCTTCCCCGCCTGGCCAGCCGGCAGCGAGTGGCCGTGGGCGCGCACCGTGAGAACCTCCGCCAGCTCTGGGGAAACAGCGACTTGATGATAGACTTCAGGGTTTGGAAGCTTAACATTAAGAAATTCAGTTCTGGTTTCTGAGAAGTTCCTCCCCTGAACATCAACCGATGCTCTGGGCATGGGTTTTAACGCCAAGGCCCTTACTTGGCATGAAGTCATCCTGGGACCCGCTAAGGAGAGGGAAGACGGAAGAGAAAAGGCAGGAAGAAAGCGGGGCGACGGCGCTGCTCGACTCTGCAGCCGGGTCCTTCTCTCCGCGGACCGTGCTACCAGGGACCCGCTGCCCTCCTGTGCCATTCCTCTGGCTTTTTTTTTTTGACAGTGCTGGGGAATCAAAGCCAAACCACGGGCCTTGGGCCGTCCAGCAGAGCCATGCCCCCACGCAGCCTCGTTTGCATCTTTTTGTTTCCATCTGCCTCTCTTGAGTCTTGCAAAGCTCCTTTCCGGAGGTAATAAAGTGCTGTGCAGCAAACACACGAAGGCAGCGGGAAATCCGGGCTGTTATTAAAGTTTCCCTTTATGCTTCTCTTGGGCCAGTGGCAGGGGCTGTGTGTGTGTGTGTGCGCGTGTGTGTGTGCGTGTGTGTGCGCTTGCACATGCGCGCACGCGCGTTCCTGGGGAGGCATAGGGTGGGGGGAGAAGGAGGGGAAGAGGTAGGAAAGGTCTTATCTCATGCTCACCAAAATGAGAACAACACCCAGACCCTCCAAAACCTCGGCCAAGACTCACTGAATTAAGCAGTTCAGGACCACCCTGAGGCTGAAGTACCTGTTACCACCAGCGGCCTATACTACTTTGCAATCTTCTTTTAGGTGACTCAGATGGGATCCCAGTTGCGTGCTCAGGACGACGTCAGACTGGTGTCCCTCATAAAATTGGCACGTTGAACCCTGTTATGGTTTGTACCTAGATGTCCCCCCAAAGCCGCATGCAGTCATGCAGTGGGCTTCTAGAGTGTATGATCCATGCGTGGTCTAATGCTGGGACTATGGGTGTGAGTGCTACACCCGCCCTGGGGCAGGTAGTTTTGCGCATGTAAGGGAGAGAAAGAGGCTGCTTGCCCCATTCCTCCCTTTTGCTCTTGTTGCCTTTGCCGTTTTCCTGCAGCCATGAACTGTTGCCCTCTGCCATGTGCCACTCTGCCTTGGAGCCAGCCGAGTATGGACTGAAACCTCCAGACTCTGAGCTAAATAAACCTTTCCTCCCTTAATTCTGGGTGTCAGGTGTTCTGTCTCAGCAAGGAGAGAAAAGTAACCAAGACAAACCCTAACCTTCCAAATGTGACTGTATTTGGAGGTGGCCCTTCAAGGGGCGATTACCCAAACGAGATCATAAAGGCGGAGCCTGCTCTCACAGGGCTGGCGTCTGCACAAGAGGCGGTGATGAAAGGGCTGACCCTGCACAGCGAGACCAGGGAGGACCCAGGGAGAAGAGGTCCAGCTACGGGGCCGCAGGAGAAACCAGCGCTGCGGACGAAACTCGATCTTGGACTTCCAGCACCCAAATCTGTGAGAAAGTAAGTGTCCGTTGTCTTAAGCCCCCGAGCCGGGGCTTTGTGCCGTCACCCGCAGCAGACGGATGAGAGTGCTACGGTGGATCCCAGCGGGACACGTCTACCCGCAACAAGACGCACTTCCCCGAGTCCCGGCCGACTCCTAACCACGCTGCTTGCAAAGGCTTCCGTGAACAGGACACCCTTCCTCACTGCAAGGGCGGCCGAGGACCGGGTGCGGGGGCACTGGCTCCTCCTTCCCTTCTTTTCCTGGCTTCCCGAAGCATCTAACATGCTGAGGACAACGGGGCCAGGCCGACTTCCTTGACGAACGCCAGAGGTGGGAGAAAAAGAAAGCTGTGGACCAGGCACTCTTACTCCCGAAGTCACCTCTCCGCCTTGCTCAAGGCACGTAAGCGGTAGAGCCGAACTAAACAGAGGCGGGCAGCTGGGTGGTGCGGCGCGTGCTCCGCATGCGCAAGGACCCGGGCTCCACCTTCGCACGCACCCCCACACAGCCAGAAAAGGAGAAACACTAAGAGAACACGATGATGAGCACCCCCGAACTTAATGACTGCCAAATAAATCACATATATGGCTTAAAAGGGCAGACCATTCCTGAAGGCTTACTATAAAACACGAGCGTTCCCTTCCCACACCTCCCCTCCTCCACAGCACTGCCTACTCACAGGCGGCCACTGTCACCCTCGCCTGTTTCCTTTTCCCTTCACTGCTTTGTCTTTTTTTGGGAGGTTGGGGGTTGAGACAGGGTCTCACTATGCAGTGCAAGCTGGCCTTGAACTCACTATGTAGTCCAGGCTGGCCGTGAACTTGCAGCAATCCTCCTGCCTCAGCCTCCCAAGTGCTGGGATTACAGGCGTGCACCACCACACCTGGCTAAATTAATCTTCTCATTTTTAAAGAGTATTTTTTTAAAAATTGAATTTTAAGAGTCCTTTTATATTCTGCATACATGACCTTATCAGATAGATGAGTGGTAAATATTTTCTCCTATTCTGAAGCTTCTTTAGGTCCCAAATAGTTGAAGTTTTTCCAGGTATCTTTCAGTGTTGGTTTCTAATTTAATTCCATTGTGGTTAGCGAACATAGTTTGTGTGACTTGAATCTTTTAAAGTTCACTGAGCTTTATTCTGTGGCCCAGAAGGCGGTCTGTTTTGGCAAATGCTCTGTGCACATTTGCAAAGAATGCGTACTCTGCTGTTATTGGGTGGAGTGTTCTATTCACGCCAATGAGGTCAAGCCGGATTGCAGTACTGTTCACGCCTTCTGCATCCTTATGGATTCCACTTCACTTGTTCTGAGCCGGGGTTTCATTTGTGCATTTGCCTATTTTTCCTTGGGGTTTTATCTTTTCTTTTGCTTCATGTATAGTGAAGCTCTGCTATTTTTTCCAGAAACACAAGATTATCATGTCTGTTGATGGAAAGGTCTTTTTAATATTAAGAAACAACCTTCTTCATCTTTGGTACTATTCTTTGCTCTAATTTCATTTTGATGTTAATCTACTACTTCAGCTGTCTCTGGTCAGTACAGTATTAGCACTTTCCCAACCTTTTACCTTTAACCTACAACAGCGCCCCCCATCTGCAGTTTTGCTCTTTACGGTTTCAGTTACCCACTGTCAACTGTGGTTCAAAAGACACAGAACAGTATACCTAACCCACTTTTTTTTTTTTTTTTTTTTTTTTTTTCTCCGGTACCGGGAACCAAACTCACGACCTTGAGCTTGCCAGGCAGGCGCTTTTAGCCGCTGAGCTAAATCCCCAGCCCCTACAGAACAGTATAATAAGACACAGCCACATGTACACGCACAAGCCACAGTCACGTAACTTTTTTTGTTGTTGTTTTGAGACAGGGTCTCACTATGTAGCCCTGGCTGGCCTTGAACTCATGGTGATCCTCCTGCCTCAGCCTCCCGAGTGCTGCGATTACAGGTGTGCGCCACCACGCCTGGCCACATTCACATAACTTTAATTATGGTAAGTTGCTACAACTATCTATTATATTATTGGGATTACTGTTGTTAATTTCTTATTGTGCCTAATTTATAAATTAAGCTTTAACACAGGCATGAAAGTGCAGGGAGAAGCACTGTCTCTGTAGTGTTCGCTGTATCTAGTTTCAGGCGTTTACTAGAAGACTTGGAACATCCCCCTCTTATGGGGGGGCGGCTGCTGTATTTATGTCTTTATAAAGTCGGTTTCTTGCTGGCAGCACGTGATTGTATATATTTTTAAGCCAATCTCACAATCTCTACATTTTAATGGGGGGTGTGTGTAGATCATTTGCTTGTAATGTGATTATTGCTACAGTTGCGTTTAAATCTACTATTTTGCTAGTTTTTGTCTCACTGTCCTAACAGTCCTTTGTTCCATTTCCCCCTTTTCTGACTTTTTGAAAGGCAAGGTCTCACTACGTAGTCCAGGCTGGTGCTGAGCTGGTTATGCAGTTTGGGTTGGCCTCAACCTCATGATCCTTCTGCCTGAGCCCCCTAAGTTCTGGGGTTGCAGGTATGTGTCACCATGCCCAGCCTGACTTCTTTCGATGGAGTGTTTTTAGTGATTTCACTTTATCTTTTTTGTTGGCTTATTAACTGTAACTCTTTGTTATATTATGGTTTGGGTCTGGATGTCCCCCTAAAGCCTCATGCAGTCATGGGGCAGGCTTCTAGAGTTCATGATTGATCCATGGTCCAGTGCTGGGATTATGGGTGTGAACGCTACACTGGCCGCGGGGCGGGCAGCCTGCGTATAATATAAGGGAAGGAAAAAGGCTTGCTCTCGGCACCTTCCTTTTTGCTGTTGCTGCTTTTGCTGTGTTCTGCCACCATGAACTGATGCCCTCTGCCATGTGCCACCCTGCCTTGAAGCCAGCTGATTATGGACTGAAACCTCCACAAACTGCAAGCTTTATAAACCTTTCCTTCCTTAATTTTGTCTCAGCAATGAGAGAAAAGTAACTAAGACAATATTAGTTGTTTCCTTGACATTTATAGTATACATGTTTAACTTTTCATAGTCTACTTTCAAATAACACTATCCTTCCTCATCTGTACTCAAAGGATCATATAAAGGCACACTTTTACTTTTCCTACACGTTTTGTTATACTGGTGTCATAGATTTTGCTTCCACCTATTATGAACCCCCACACCATATATCTCTTACTTTTGCCTTATGTTGTAATTTATCTTTTGAAGAGACTTAAAAAACAAGTCTTTTCCAGATGGTTACTATTTCTAGCTCATCATTCCTTTGAGTAGACACAGGTTTCTGACTGCTATTATCTTCTTTCTACCGAAAGGACATTAACTTTTTTTGTACTTCAGCTTGGCTAGCGGTGAGTTCTTTCAGCTTTTACTGGTCTAAAAATGTGTTTATTTCACTTTTGCTTTTGAAACATATTTTAAGGTGGCAAAGACTTTTAGGTGAGATTTATCTTTTATTACTGTAAAAAAGACAACCCACTGTCTCCTAGTCAGTGTTATTCCCAAAAAGAAATCAGCTGTCGCTTTATCTTTGTTCCTCTGTACATAATGTGTCTTACACCCTCTGACTACTTTTAAGGTTCTTTATCTTTAGATTTATTTTATTTTATTTTTGGTACCGGGAATCAAACTCAGGACCTTGCGCCTGCCAGGCAGGCGCTGTGCCGCTGAGCTCTATCCCAGGCCCAATTGAATCTATAGGGTTATAGCTTCCAGCAAATTTGGAAAAATCTTGGCTGTTACTTCTTCAGTATTTTTCAGTTCCTTCTCTCTTCCTTCTCATGTGGGACTCTAATTCTATGCATTGTGGTCCCAAAGCTCACGGATCCATCATCATTCAGTTCAGCCTTCTGTGTGTTTCATCTTGGACAGCTTTCTAGGGTTCTGTTTTCAAGTTAACCCATCTTTTCTCATACAGAAGCTGCCATGAATTTTTTCAGTGCAGACATTATAGGATGTTAGGCATCTTTTTTTTTTTTTTCTTTTTGAGACAGGGTTTCACTATAAAGTTCCAGCTGGCCTTGAACTCACAGTGATCCTCCTGCCTCAGCCTGCCAAGTGCTGGGATTACAGGCAGCGCCATCACACCTGGCCCAATGTTAGGCATCATAGATACTGATTATCTTTTATTTTTGTGAATATTTTTATATTTTGTTTCTTGGATAGTTTACTCAGAAACAATTTGTTCTTTTGGGGTTCTGTTTGTAAAATCTGTTGGGTGGAACTACAGCTATGGATCGTCTGGGGTTACTTTTCTCCCTGCTACTGAGGGAAGCCTTTTTCTAGAAATCTAACCAGCACCCCTACATGATGAGCTTCTCCACTTGCTAGAAACAGGCACCTCTTCCTGGCTGTGTGTGGTGGAGGTCACGCTGCTCCTTCCCATTCTCCTGAGCATGCCTTCCCAGCCTCAGGGTGCTTCTGATCAGCACTCACTTGCACTCGAGGAAGACCTTCTGCAAGCCGTCTACACGGCTCCCTCTTCTGCAAACTCTGCAGGCACACCTTCACCTGAGGGCACCAGCCGAGCTTTCACAGACCGTAGCCTGGAACCTCCTTCCAGGCAGTAGTTAGGACGACTGTAACTCCCATCTCGTGCGGTTCCTGTGTCTTGGCAATCGCAGTCCTTTGCAGTCTGAGCTCCTGTTTTTAGCTGTTCCAAGCACGGATGTGTGGGGTAAATCTAGTCTGCCTCACTCCACTTTCCCTAGAATGCCATTTATTTCTAAAATTGCTACCTCTGGAGCTGGGTGTGGTGGCACACACCTGTAATCCCAGCACTTAGGAAGCTGAGGCAGGAAGATCCTCATGAGTTTGAGGCCAACCTGGGCTCAGTCAGACCCTGTCTCAGAAAAAAACAAAAACAAAAAGTTATCTCTGTTTCGTAAATGGGGAGGGGACCAAGAGATGGATGGAGGAGGTGGGGGCGGGGAAAGAACGAAGATGTGCTCCCTAAGTGCACCATCTCCCCGCAATGAATGTAATCATGTACTGCAGACATGGACTCATAAAAACAAGAAAATTTAAAGCATGTTATTTCTCATGGGATGAGATAATACTGTCCTATAAGCTTGTGTAAATTTTATAGGTATGTGGAAATTTTTATTGATTCTATGTTACCTAATTAAGCAGCCAAGTGGGAAATATTATATTATTATATATACAAAATCTGATTTCAAGATAAGTAGTTCTTGAAAAAAATTATAGTAATGAAGTCTAACACATAATATTGAGTAATATATAAGGGGGTTAAAATTAAATCACTTTTTAAAGCCTAGGACCAAAATTTTCTTCAAGGGCAGGGGATATAGCTCAGTGGCACAAGCACCTGCCTGGCAAGCGTGAGGTCCTGAGTTTAATTCGTGGTACCAAAAAGGAGAAATAAACAAAAAAATGCAGGGTCCTTGGCCCGCGGGTATAGCTCAGCCACATAAGCTCTTACCTGGCAAGCCTGAGGTCATGAGTTAGATACCAAAAAAAAATTTTTTTTTTCTTCAAAATAAATAAATAAATACAGGCAAAAACTTTTTTGTTCTTGGTTTTTTGAGACAGGATCTCACTATGTAGTTCATGTTGGTCTTGAACCTGTATTGATCTTCCTACTGAATTCAGCCTCCAGAGTGATGAGATTACAGGTGTGTGCCACCATGCCTGGCTGGAAAAGACATTTTTGTACAAAATACTTAAAAGGGGATGTGGAAAATTCTGTACTTATAATGTAGCAAATACGACTTTTAAAAGGAATAGGAAATACGGCCACACACATTTCTGTTTCGGTTTTATAAACTGAACACTAACAGTAATGATAATCACAAGAAAAGAACGGATTCTTTCGTTACTGCTCAGCTATCTGGTTTTTTCATACAAAACAAGTCCCTTCTCTCTGCACTTTTACTTTTTGGCAGGTTGGCTACTTGTTTTGCTCCAAGCCACAAGAAGCATTTGAAGCCCAATGCGCCCCCCTCTGCTGCCCTGGCCATGACCTTGCAAGCACAAGCTTCCCATGGTGGCGCTTTCTCAAATAAATACGCGGTTCCGGCATCTGACAGGCCTCTGACTAATTCTCCAGCATGCTGAAGTTGAGTCGGCCCATCAGCCCATCAGCTATTTTCCCACAGAAATCCAGCCAATAGAGCCTGAATTCCTCATAGTACACAAATCACTAATACAGATCCAGTTTCCAGTGGTAAACATTTCTATAGCATCAGCTGGGGACGGTGACCAAGTGGTGTCTGATATGGACTCACCTGCCACCCCCACTTCCTCTTTCCCTCTCCCCAACCACCCTACGTACTGCAACGGAATTTTCTAAAAACCTAAAGCAAACCTGTTGCTTGCGTGAAAATTTGATTTCCAAGGATGCCTAGGAAATACCGGAAGACTACAAACAACATTTGCCTTATCTGCTGTTGTGTTTTCTAGTTGGGTGAGAGTGACCTGGAAAGCGACCAGGGCTGAGAATTCCCTAAGTAAACTGCGAAGGGCTGGGAGCTTCCCAACCAGCTGCGCCCCCTCCCTGTGGTCAATGGGGATTTCCAGGGGGAAAGGGCCGGGGTTGGCTGGCGGCTTCGGAAAGGGCATCCTTAGCTCTTTTCATCTCTTTCCCACCAGTGCTTGGGGACACTGGGAAAGCAAAGCTAGTTGCCAACGAGGAAGAGGTTAGGGACTCCTGAGGTGATTTGTTATGTTTCTATTGAAACATAAAATTGCATGAATCTCTCTTTTCTTCTAAACCAGCCTTTGTTCTAAATCAGGGGTTGGCAAACTGAGGTCCGCATGCCAAATCTGGCTAACTGCCTTTTTGTGTTTCCTCCACACTCCAGCACTGGGTACTGAAATCAGGAAGTGCTAAGCTCCACCTTTTTCTTTTTCTTTTTTGTTTGTTTGTTTGTTTTGGGACAGCAGCTCAGGCTGCCCTGGAACTAGCGAACCTCCTGCCTTGGCCCTCAAGTAGCTGGGATTATAGGCATGTGAATCTGGGCAAGGCTACTTATTTTTGTAAAATAAAGTTTTCCTGGAACACAGAAAGTCATCTGTGCTTTTACTGGGTATGGCTACTTTTGAAGTTGCACAGCAGGGCTCAGCGGTTAGGACAGAAAATGTCTGGTCCACCTGGTCCAGTAAACTACTATCTGGCCCTTTATTAAAAATGTTTGTTGATTTCTGTTCTACTGGAGAGTATTGTGATAAAAGGGCTTAATAAAAACCAAGACAGTTGAAGGACTTGAGGGGAATGTTCTCAACTTATAACCAGAGGTGCAGATGTCAACTGAGCAGCAGGGCCTAGCGATGGGGTCTGAGTTTAAACTATTGGCTCAACAGAACACACACTCTCCCAAAAGCAAGCGGTCAAGGATGTCAACAGGGCGCAGTCTCAGTATTTTAAGAGTACTGTGGTAGATAGAGTCCTTCTCAGTCACAAAGAGCTACTGAAAATATGAATGACAGTATTTTCATTGATAGCATTTTCCCTTAGACTCTATCTCACAGATTCTAATTTTCAAAATATAACGCATGACACTACTTGATAGATCTAAGACAGAAGTTTTCCTTGGAAGCTGATTCTCTATGACTTCATCAACACCGGAGTTTTCGGATGCAATGTCTTCTTACACTGAAGGATGTGCACAACCTTCCTGTCCCCTGGGTCTACAGGAGACAGGCCCGCTGATTCTTGGGCAGCTGCAGGCTGAACGCACGACCTTCTGGCTAAGAGGTGACATAGGACCTATGGGTCTATGACATAGGACCATAGACATAGGTCTTCTGTGTGCACGCACAAGCAGCACTTTCTTGTTGACATTTTTTTTTTTATTACTACATATTTGTTACACATATTGATCAAATTCATCGTAGGGTATTTGTACATAATATATCTTAATTCTTTTTCTCCCGTTCCCTTCCCTTCCCTTCAACCCTTCTTCCTCTCCCTGTTTACAAAACTTTGTTTCCATTTTTTCTCTTTCATTCCTTTTCTCGCATTTCCCTTGCTGCCCCTCCCCCTCCCATTTGAACATGTTCTTTCTACTTCCCAATATCTGTCCTCACCCTCTGCTTTCTCACACAAGAGAAACACTGTGATATTTAAACTTGTGCCTCCAAGTTATTTCACTTAGGATAATAGTCTCAAGGTGTATCCATTTTCCCACAAAAGACTCCAGTTTATCCTTAATGGCAGAGTAGTACTCTGATATATTCAAAGACATTTTTTTTAATCCATTCATCTGTTGATGGACTGTTTCCAAGATTTAGGGGCTGGGGATTTAGCTCAGCGGCAAAGCGCCTGCCTGGCAAGCACAAGGTTGTGAGTTCGGTTCCCGGTACCGGAGAAAAACCAAAAAAAAACCCAAAACAACCAAAAAAAAACAACCAAAAAAAAAAACCCACCAAGATTTAGCTACCATAAATTGTGCTGCTATAAACATGGGTATGCATATATCACTGGGCTAATGATGCTTTTAATATTTTCAGGAAGATACCAAGAAGGGGAATAGCTGGGTCAAATGGAACCTCTAGTTTTTTGAGGACTCTCCACATTGATTTCCACAGTGGTTGCACCAGTCTACACTCCCACCAACAGTGGAAACGCCTCACCAGCCTCACCAGCATTTGTGATTGGCTGATTTCCTGATGACAGCCATTCCTTCTGGAGTGAGATGGAATCTCATTGTCTCCATTTGCACTTATTGAATGACCAGTGATGTGGAGCAGTTTTTCACTGTTTGTTCTTCTTCATCCAAGAAGTGTCTATTCATTTCAGACGTCCATTTTTGGATTGGGTCTTTAAATTGGCAGTGCAGTGTGATTTTTTTTTTTCTTTTTTTGAGTCCTTTATGTATTTTAGATGTTAGTCGATTGCCTGAGGAGTATGTGGCAAATTTTTTTTCCCACACTGCGGACTGTCTCTTCACACTGTTGGTGACTTCTTTTGCTGTGTAAAGGCTTTTAAATTAGATGTGATCTCAGTTGTTGATTCTTTGTAATATTTCCTGTGCAATCAGGGATATGTTCACAAAATCGTTGCCTATACCTATGTCTTCTAGGGTTTTACTCATTCTATTTTCCAGCCGTTTAAGTGTCTCTGTTTTTATATTTAAATCTTTGATCCATTTTGATTTTAGTTTAAAGCGTGGTGAGAGATATGGGTCTAGTTTTAATCTTTGGCATGTGGAAAGCCAGTTTTCTCTGCACCATTTATTACAGAGGCTGCCTTTCTTCCAGTGAAGGTGTTTGGTCTCTTTGTTAAAGATAACGTAGCTGAGTGTGCTTGGAGTTGTCTCTGCTTCTGTTCCGCCCCACTGATCCTCAGGTCTGTTTTTTTTTTTTGCCAGCACCATGCTGTTTTTTTT
>NW_004955439.1:10459846-10473596 GCF_000276665.1 Chinchilla lanigera
CATGCTGTTTTTATCACAGTAGCTTTATAATATAACTTCAAATTGGGGAATGTGATGCCCCTGCCTTGTCCCTGTTGCCCAGAATTGCTTTTGCTATTCTACGTCTCTTTTGGTTCCATATGAATTTTAGGAATGTTTTCTCTAGTTCTGTGAGTTATGCTATTGGTACTTTGAACAGGAATGCACTGAATCTGTAGAGCAGTTTTTGAAGGATGGCCTTGTTCACTACATTGGCTCTGCCTTTCAGGATATCTTTCCATTTTCTGATACCCTCTACTCTTGCTGACATTTAGGAAATAGCATGCCACTGTGTACTGGATAGGAATAACAGGCCCGGGGCATCTTCAACACACGGACAGGACTTGCTGAGGATCTACAATCAGAGAACTCTGAAAAGTGGTTGCGGTGAGCTTGTGCTTGCCAGTGTTCCTTACATGTCTTTAGTCCATGGATTTTTCTGGCAAGTGGCCCCAAATCCCCTGACTGGCTCTCAGAGGAAGAGATCACCAGAAAGACCTTAACAGGCAAGTGATTCTTGGACAAGGAGACACAGAACCAAGGACACGCGATGCTCCTTAAAGCAACACGGGGCCCCAGGAGAGAAGAAAAGTCGCAGCATTTAGGTTGAGATACTGATGGGGAGGGTACTCTCCAAAGATGAAAGGTCCAGGCTGCAAATCCAGGGGAGAGGGCTGTGATATTTGGTTCAAGAACGAGGAGCACTGCAGGGAAGAGTAGAGTAAGCAAGAATCCACTACCTGGATTTTGCGTTTAGCTTTTGCCATAAATTACTGACATAAAAAGGTCCTCTGGGCCACTGAGCTAACAAGGGGATAACTCACTTGCTTTTCCTTGATTTGGGCCATTTGACTGTAGCCATTTTAGATGAAGCCACAGCTAAAAAAAAAATGATGAGGTCGAGGTGGCTGAACCATGAAATAAATACTGCATTCCATCCCTCTGCCCCGGACCCGCCTTCCGCCGTCTCCTACTCTGAATTCCTCATCTTTCACCAAGACTGCCCCAAATTATGATTGATGTGAGGACCGCAATAAAATGATACCATAGTTTTAGTCCTTTCCAAAAACTTAATGAAATCAGGCAAACTGGCACAAGTCCACAGAAAAGGAATCAAAGCTGGATGCCATGACCAACGCTTCAAAGAAACCGAGCTGAGTTCAAAAGAAATAAGGCAGTAGACAAGGCTTGATACTATTCTTAAAGACATTAATGATCCCTCCGACGAATGAATCATTGTTGACAATGCTAAATTTGGGCATAATGGTCATATTCTCAACTACCTAAGTTCTTAAATTTACTGTCCGTCTTTTATCCACTGTCAAGTTTAACCGTCTTAAGTTCTCGGTCAATGATTTTTAACATATTTACGCAGCTCATATCAAGCTTAAGAAATTTGTATTAAAGTAGCTTTTAAAAAAAAAATGATCGGGCTGTAAACTCAGGAGCTTTCGAGTCTCCTGGGATGAGCAGACAGAAACATGAAAAGCCTGAAAAAGTACTGAGAAAGAATGGCGGTCAGGGAGTGGGTGGAGGAGCACGAGGGCGTTGTAACCGAAGCCTGAGTTCAAGAAGAACCTGACCGGCAGCTGCTCCTCCGAGCTAAGAGGCGGAAATACCTCAGGAGCTGAGATCTGGTACCATTATTAACCATGTCCAAGAACAAAAAGTGAAAAAAGATACTGGGGAAGTCCTGAGGTGTCTCCATCTCTACCACCGATAAGATCTTGGCTCAAGTTCCTTCCACCGCATCAGCAGGCAAAAGGCACTGCCGCTCCCCCAAATCAGCAAGTGGCTCTTCTGCTTTCGCGTGGCCAGGCAGCCGTGCCTCTGTTGCCACAGATAGGAGGACTAGCATAAACTGTTCTTTCTCATCTTCAGATTGAATTGAAACCCAGGGCCGTTATCAGATCTGCCGCCTAGCTGTTAGTTTGGTTTGTTTATCCAGAAGTCCCTTCTGTTGCCAACAGGCGCAATCAGAAAGGCGCTGTCTGGTTAGCATTACTGATCTCTTTTATGTAGCCATGCCTGAGAGTAAACTTGTTATTCAAATGCGACTTTCAAGTCCTCTCAGATCTCCCTGAGAGCCTCCCTAAAAATTACAAATGTACTATAACGAATAACCACCCACTGTTTATATACACCAGAGGTCCACATGCAAAAAAATATATGGGCTACATTGGAGTGTGCTTGGCTGGTGTCTCCACGATATCAGCAGGAAAAAAGGAACTAGTGGCAGTGCTAGGCTGGCAGGCTGCCACCACGTCCCAATTCCTGGAGAAGAATCAACTCTCGGGCGAGCCCGGGGCACTGGGTGGAGATTTCACTCCGGGAGTACATGGAGGTGTGTGCTCAGCTATTACCCATCCCCTTTCTAGTGTGTTTAGGCGATAAGCTGCTATTTGTACTGATGAACACAACAAAAATTGTGATAAAATGATTAAATGACCGGTGTTTTTAACTGGTCAGACAAATACAATCTGAGTTTGTAATGATCAAATCGGTGTTAAGACTCACTAGGATGGGGTACAAAGACCTCTGTACACTGCTTTAATGAGCTGAATACCAGCAGCAGGAGGAATTTTGGGGGTGTAAGATGAGAAAGCTGGTTTGAGAGGAGGCCCAGACTGGGAGAAGCAAGGATGCTTTTCCTGTGGCCCTTTTATAGCTAAAACATTATTGCAAAATACCCAAGGCTATCCAACCTTTGGGAATATGGGGACTTCTCTTTTAAGAAGGTATTGGTTCCTTGGGCCTGAGTCCATTCAGCACGGAAGTATGTACAGAAGGAACGACTATAAATTTAGTTACGCTTTCAAATGACTTTGTATGTATGCATTCGTGCAGCCCCCAGAACTACACAAACACTAGCTCTGGAGACCTCTGATCCCCTTGATCCGTGCGCTACAGGCCAGACAAGGGTGTGGGCAGTGACCACTGGGGTCTCAAGAGCCAGCGCGCCTCTCCTGGTCTCCCGTGGCCACGCAAGCCACTCTATGTGGTGCAAATCTATTGCGTCACCTGGCAGGCCCCAGTGGTGGCCTGGGTGTGGCTCCATGAGGCAAACAGGGTCCCGCGGGGACTCCTGACTCCTGGTGTGCAGATGGTGTCCCAGGTATACTCCCGGAGTCTGAGGTTGGCCTCCGTGACACAGACACAAGGTGTCAACCTGGAGGACCCTGGGCTGGAGAATGTAGAGTGGAGCCAGACGCGTGAATCCGGCAGTGGCTACAGCCAGACTGTCAGAAGGACTTCCGTGTTCTCTGGGTCGGAACGCTCGCTTTCTGTCCATATTTTTTGTTTTGTTTTGTTTTTGAGACAGGGTCTCACTACAAAGCCCACGCTGGCCATGAACTCACAGGGATCCTCTTGCCTCAGTCTCTCGAGTGCTGGCATTACAGTCATGCACCACTGTCCAGCTTCTGTGGATGTTTACAATGAGGGTCTCCATGCAACCTCAGAATCCAGATAAACACAGTGATCCGAAGGCCTGCCTGGCCCTGAACGACTCTACCCGTCAACCCCAGGTCTTCAGCCAGGAGAAGAAGCAGAGTGGGTGAGGGCATCGGGTGATGGGGCAGCCTGAGCCCCACCAGGCCTTCCCGTCTGACAGGGAAGAGGTCCACCCTGCTGAAATGTGCATCCTTTGCTAACAAGTTCTCGCCTGGTACACTGGAGCGGCATTTCGGATATGCCTAAATCAAACACCATCACAGACACAGAACTGTGAAGAGATATGCAGGGCGTCATTTAATAACACAGCTTTCAAGACGAGCAAGTATTTGCTACTTTGAAAAGTCATAAGCTATGATTTAGTAAATTATATATTACATATTTTAAGATGACATATTTAAATCTTACATATTTTAAGATGATATATTTTAAGATTTTTTTTGAGGAATGATAGAATTAAAATAATTTTTGCTAAATTGGAAAAAAAAGTATTTCCAACAAGTAAAAAAAAAAATCTCTACTTGAAAAAAAAAAAAAGAGGCCGGCTGGGCGTGGTAGTGCATGCCTATAATCCCAGTACTTGGGAGGCTAAGACAGGAGGATCATTGCGAGTTTGAGACCAGCCTGGGCTACAAAGTAAGTCTGAACTGCATAGTGAGACCCTGTTTAAAAAAAACAAAAAGCAAAAAAAAAAAGGCAGGCCCAGCCTGGTGACGCACGCCTGTAATCCCAGCACTAGGGTGGCTGAGTGGGGAGGATTATTGAGAGTTCGAGACCAGCCTGGGCTACAAAGTGCACTCAAGGCCAGCCTGAACTGCACAGTGAGACCCTGCCTCCAAAAGGCAAAAAAAAAAAAAAAAAAGCCGGGCATGGTAGCACATGTTTGTAATCCCAGCACTCAGAAAGCTGAGGCAGGAGGATCACTTGAATTTGAGGCTAGCCAACACACACACACACACCACACACACACAGAGTCTGCCCATAAAATGCATACATACTTCAGTAGTCCACTATACCAATAAATGTCGGGAAGCAAATGGCCACCATTTTGAGCACTTCTTGTAATTGTAGAAGCCAAAGGTGACTTGTGTTAATTTCATGATGTCTCGATAAATGTATTAAAATATTTATACCAGTTTTCATTTTTCTCATGTACACATTTTTTTTGCTCTGTCTCTTCCTCCATGCACGTATACAACTTAATGCTTATAAGGAATTTGAAAGATAGTATAAAAAGAAATTGTTCGATGTATGACATAAAAGTAAATTTCTTTGGAAACCTGTTTTTAGAGTGAGATCAGAGTCTGAAGAGATAACATCTCAAACAGTATTTCTGTCAAGTTTTTCATTCTTTGATTTTTTGGACTTTAAAACAGTGTATTTTGAAGACAAACCATTTGATTATGTATTTCAAGAAACTCAGTCTGAGCGAGTTCGTGCGGGAGTGGCCTGGCCCCCGTGGAAAGATTCAGGACAGAGATACACTCATGTCTTTTAAAATTCTCAGTAACATGTGCTAAAAAAGACAAGCACTACCAGAAATATTTATAACTTCCTACAACTATAACATACTATGCTTTATTTAAATCTGAAAGAAAATTCCCTAACACAAAAAAACCCGAATGTAATTCAGGCCTTCGTTTTTAAAGGTGTATTTTCACACATTTCATTCACTTCCAACTCCAGGCCAGAAAAGAGAATGCGGCAGCTGGCGCCCCGCTCCCATCCTTGACATTTGGCTGTTTGATTATTCCATTCGCTTCACTGTCTAAATATATTTGCATAAGTTTGCAACAGTCTCAGATGGAAGCCTTCGCGGGTTTGTCAATATTGTTTTTGGCTAGCTTAATGGAAAGGAAATATGCTCCACTAAAAGCACAAAAATTTGAAGAGGGAAATAAACAAACTGCCCTTCTGTCTGCATAAGTCATATTTGTTGGTAAAGTTGAAAAGAAAGGAAAGACGGGCCTTCAAGTAGATTACTCATCTGACAAAATATTCGGCCCTTTCCCGATGCGAGGCTGCGCTGCAGCAATTAATCATGTTTGAAAGCTCCAAGAACAAAGGCTGCTTGGATGACAAATGGGGCAGTAAATGACACTGCGATAGGAGTGAAGATGTAAGGGGGAAACTGTTTTTTTTTTTTTTTTTAATATATATAGATACAGGGAGACTACACAAATGACCTGCAACTTGCTGGAACACTTACAATCCGTTATGTTTGACTTGCCACGTATTTCATGAACTCCCTTGAGATAACTGAGAATAATGCAAAGTTGCCCACTGTTATTAGGGGTGGGTTGTGTAGCCACACAAAAAGCAGCAGCAAACACGTGAGAGTCCATCCCAATCCAACCCTGAAAGGCTGAAGAGTTCACTGCAGAAGCTTTACTCCTTTTTTTCCTTTCTTTTTTTGGGGGTGATGCCTTGTTACATCATCAAGGCTGGCCTTGTATTCCTGGGCTTATGTGATCCTCCTGTCTCAGCCTCCTCAGTAGCTGAGTGCGCTATTCAGTGTGAGCCTGCCGCTGCTGGTTGGCTTAGAAGCTCACTTTTCCCCCGACTCAGTAATAGAGAGGGAAGCCAAGGCCTCATACATGTTAGGCAAATGCTCTACCCGGCCCTTTTTACTTTATATTTTGCGACAAGGTCTCGCCCACGCTCACCTTGAGCTTGTGATCCTTCTCCCTCAGCCCTGGGAGTAGCTGGGATTATAAGGAGGTCTCTTCTTTAGGTACCAAAGCTAACTCTAAAGCAGCAGCCAAATTACACGTGTTGAGTGAAGCGGACACGTTAAAGAATCGCTGCCGTATGGCTGCCTAGTACTTTTCCATCCAAGTTCAGGTTCACCCAAGAATGAAGCCCAAAGGAATGAATGAATGCGCAGTAACTTCATTTTCTAGTTTTCACATTCCACTTTATCCTTTAGCAGAGTTTCAAGCAAATCATTAACTTGCTTTCCCTTATTTTCACTTCCCATGCCCAGGGGTCACTGTGCCTTCTCCTGGCCCCAAACTACCACTCCTGTCAAGGCTGGGCTCACCGGCCCTTTGCTGGTCCGCATCTACAAGTAACTCGAGGGCAAAGCCTTTGCCGCTAACACCGCGCCTGGAGACGCACAAATGTGCCTCGTAGACGCAGGAGACAGAAACGTCTTCATCGTTTATTGCCCTTTGATAGCCAAGGTTGACTGGACAGGAATGGCTGAGTTAGAGGCTGCTCACAAATTCCAATCTCGTGGAAGCCCTGATGTGATCGACTGCACATCTGAAAGCCCGAGGACAGGTGCTTGGGAAATACACTGCATTAAAGGGCCCACTTGATAAATTAGATTCTACTCGTTTTTGGGCAGTGCAGGGCTTGGTCATTTTGAGAGGGAGTCAGTATGACGGAAAGGGCAGCAGACAGGAAACAGAAAAATGTACAGCTACGGCTGTACACTGTGCGGGCCTCAGCTTCCTCACTGGGACACCAAGCGTTCTGCTCTCCAGCTTGGTGGCTTCAGGGACGCAGGGTGGGTTGGGCTTTCTCTGTGACCCTGGCATTAATGACCATTTGAGGTGCTCCTAGCGCCGAAACATTCAGCTTGAAGCACAGATCTTGTTACTGAACCTTAGGCCCAATACCCAATGGTCCGGTGGACATCTCCACGTGAACTTCTAACAAGTGCTTTGGGCTCCACGGGTTCGTAACAAAATTCACATCGTGCAGACAGAGATACCGCACCAGGTCTGTCCTCGAAAGCCCTGATGAGAAGGTTGGGCTCTAGGAACCTGGGGATGGAGGGGGTTCCCACCATTCCTTAAACGATAAGAGCAGCTCACTGGGCCCCAACTGTCTATACCAGCAATAAGGCCTATGCCTTGCACCGGGTTTGCTCTGGGAATCTGGAATTTGATACACACCAAGCAGAGCGTGCCCATGTTAGCAGCCCCAATAAAGACCTGGGGGCTGGGTTCCTAATGAGCTTTCCTGGTTGAAAGCATTTCAGCTGCTGTCAGTTCAGTGCCTGCGGGAGAAGGGAAGCGAGAGAGAAGAAAGCTCATGCCTGGCTCCTCCCCACTTCCCTGCAGTGCACCCCTCTGCTCGCTCTGCTCTGTTTTTCTGTTGTGATAAATCGTACTCACAGTGTGCTATAAGCTGAGGCTGCGGGTCCTCCTAGTTTACCACTGCAGTCAGCGTGGTCTTGGGCCCTCCAACCGGATTATCTTCCTTCTACAATTGGTTGTACTTCCTTTATTGCTTACCAAAGTAACTGACAACCCCACTCACCAGGAAAACAAGTGAAAACTTTCAGGACTGTTTTAAAATGATCTCTTTCCTAGTGTAAATAAAACCCAAAAGGTACAACAGCTATTGTGAAAGGGACAGAAATTGCTCAAAGGGAAGGAACAACTGGGATGAGGGAAAGGAGAAAAGAAAGAAGGAAGGGAAAAAATATATATGGACATACAAGGATGGCTGGGATAACTGAACTGCTGATGTCTATTGGTTTATTGAAAGGAACAGTTAATGTTTAAATCTCTCTCTCTATTTTTTTAACCAAATTTTGCATGCTTATACCTGGTAATCTGAACAATGAATTTGAAGACAACCATATGCAATATAACAACCATTGTTGAATTCCTACCATCTTGATTAGTGAAACTCTGTATTGTTTCTAATGTTTTCTTTTATTATGTTTTTTATTCTCTTTAATTGTTTGATCAATCTTGCATTCTTACATCTGGTAGTCTGAGCAACTTCGTTGAAGATAACAATATGTAATATAACAACCATTAATTTCCTTTCTTGTTTTGAAATTGTGTATCATTTTTGTTTTTGTGTTGTTTTGTTTTTATCTTTGTTGTTATTTTGTTTTCTTTTCCCTTTGAAATAAAAATAAATAAAGTGACGTCTTCCCCTCGCCTCTGCTGGGTCCAGTTCATCCTCAGCAGGACCTCTCATTCCCATCTCCTGTCTCTTCCTTAGTTTGGGTCTCATGTTTCTTATTGGGGGACTTTTTTTTTGGTGACAAGGTCTCATTATGTAACCTAGGCTGGCCTTGAACTCACAGTGATCCTCCTGCCTCAGCCTCCTGAGTGCTGGGATTACAGGCTGGGTCTCGAGTTTCTCACCTTCATAATTGCTACCACCCCCGAGCGAGGTCCTCGTGCCTCTACTCTCTCCCCTCTCGGCTCCTTCCTGCTCCTCACTACAGACCCAATTATGACACTGATCTCCATGAATAAACTCCTGACTCCTCAGCTCCGGCCTCGAGTTCTCACAGGACCTGGGCTCCGCTTTCCCCGCTGAGAAATGGCTGCTTGTCCACGTGACTGCCGTATTACAGGACGCTGGCAACGCCGCCGCACGCCTTGGATACGCTACTCCTGCTGCCCTCTGCGCGGCAACACCTTGCTGACCTGTTCTTGAGGTCTTCACGGCTCGAATAATCCGGTTCCCAACCTGGCATCCCAGCCTCACTGTCGTCCACTCCATGCGCTCCTGGAGCAGGTCAACACCGCTCCCCCCTGCCCGTTGATTAACCAGGTAACAGGTGCCCCTGCCTAATCGTGAACTCTTCACGGGGCAAGATCCAGGCCTTGGCATGCAGTATTCCTCAATAAATCCCGGAGTGAGCGAGTCAGAAAGTAGGCATGGGTCTGGCGGCGCAGCGAGGCATCCCCTATGCTAGTGCGGGCTAAAGAACGAGCGCCGCTCACCCGAGAACCGCGTGTCTGAGGAAGGAGGGCCAGTCATCCCCAGTGAGATGGTTCCATCACCTGGCCCCTCCGGGTGACAGTGAAAATCTCACTTCCCAGCACTCCCTCTTCTAAATTTCTGGTGATCCTCCGCGTCCCAGGCCCAGGTGCCCCGCTGAGTTCCTGCTGTGTAAACACGGCCTGAGTTGTTTCCTGCAGACTTCTCTGCACTCTGACTGCAGATCAGCGCTGCCGTCCAGCGGTGTCCCCTTGCTGACCTGGGCCAGCCCTGCTCTTCACTTAAACCCTCTGTCTTTCCTCAAGTGTTTCTCGTACACTCCCAGCAACACAGGAAAGATTTCAGTGTGGAGCCAAGCAAAGCCAAAATCCACTGAAGGCACCGGCTTACTTGTAAATAAAATGGATGAGTCCCCAGTGCATTGCGCAACAGCCAACAAGAGCCACCCTTCCGCTCCCAGGCAGAGCCGGGCTTCTCCAGGCCTGAGGGTGTGAAATGCAGCCTCCTGCAGGCTTGAGAAACAGCGCTGGGACAGCCAGTCTCCCTGTGGCTTGTTCAGCAACAGCACCTAGTATCTAAGAGCTTTCAGGGGTAAAACTTACACAGCAAAATATAAGAGCAGAGGCTCATTCATCCTCTGGCTGTTACTTTTCATCAAAAAGAACATCTTCATAGTTTATGACACCACCCATTAGCTGGGTGTGATGGTGCATGAGTGTAATCCCAGCACTCTGGGAGGCTGGGGCAGAAGGATCTACCACCCTGAACTACATAGTGAGACTCCCCCACCTTGCATCCCCTGCAAAAAAGCATCAATTGTACCCAGTTTAGGTTTACAGAATCTTGTCCCAGCACTTGGGAGGCTGAGGCAGGAGGACTGCTGTGAGTTCAAGGCCAGCCTAAATTACATAGTGAGACCTGTCTCAAAAAAAAAACAAAAAAACAAACAAACAAACAAAAATTACAGAAGCTTGTAGCTAAAAGGGATCAGAGGACGCTATCCCACCCAGGGGCAAGGGGAGCTGTTCGGTAGAGACAGGAAGTTAAGCCCAGGTGTGCTGATGCCCCATTCTCTCTGCAGTGCTCTCTGCTCCCCGCGGGCCTCACTCTGATGAAAAGACATTCCTTTCGAAGCTTGGTGACGTGCACAATCCTAGCTGGTAGAATCAAATAAGTCAGAACAGCAGAAAGCAGCCCTGGGTCCACACCCTCAGCTGTTCCTGACTAATGTGCACCCTCATCCCCCGGGCCAAGTCATGGATGAGGCAGGAGCCACACAAAGGACAGGGCCGGGGTCGGTGTGCAGCACGGACCCAGGGCGTGCCTGGCCGTCCCTTACCAGGGTGAGTAACACAGACCACCATAAATCACAGTCTTCATGATATGGCCGTATCCTGAGGGTTACACAGGCTTCTGCAGGCTAATTACCATGCATTATACTGAACATTTTGCAGATTTATAATAGAATTACTGACTGTGGCTGGCTGTTAGCTTGCAGGTCATCCTTACAAGCAAGACAAATGAAGTGTGCGTTTCTGCCGAGGCACCCAGAGGCTCTCTGCGAGATCAGAAGAGCAGCCGCCGCCAGACAGGCCATCCGTGCCCCCCGCTTGCTCTTGGCTCTGGGGGCCCACGACCCTGAGACCCACAGAAGGCCTCTTGCACCAGGTCCTCTCTTATCTCTCTGGCAAGAAGTGCTTAGAATTTTATTAAAATAGCAGGCCATTAGAAATCAGCTAGGCTGTTACTGTCCATGGAAATGCAGCAAGAAAGCGGTCAGATGCTAACCCTCCACGGACATGCCGTAGGTTGTCCCTGCCCAGTAATGAAATTAAGATTCTGTGTACCGCCTCCCTCAGAGGTCAGACTGCTCCCTGGAGTGTTTTAATTAAGAAGAGGCGGAAATCCCATCTTACTGCGCACCCGTGTGGATTCTGGGGGGGCAGGGAGTCCGGGTGGCGGCAAAGCATTCAGAGGTGGCACCAGCATTTCTACTCTGTCCCCCTGTCTCTCTCTCTCTCTCTCAGAAGGGGGAGGTTTATAGTAAAGAACTTGAGGAGGCTTAGCTTATAATCACATTGAAAGGAGGAGGACAGAATCATGAAAAATGTATATGGAGTAGAAGTCAAGATGCAGTCAGAAGGCAGAACCGGAGCTCGACACCAATTAGGCTGACCTCGCTTCTGGGTGAAGTGCATCTTGGCACCCACAGCAAAGAGTGAAGGCCACTCTGCCCGGGATGCATACCTTGTTCACAAGGCATTTTCTTTTTGTCTCTTTGAGACAGGGTCTCACTATGCAGTTCAGGCTGACCTTGAGCTCACTATGTAGCCCAGGCTGGCCTCGAACTTGCAAGGATCCTCCTGCCTCAGCCTCCCGAGTGCTGGGATTACAGGCTTGCACCACCACGCCTGGTCACAAGGCATTTTCATCCCTGCAGGAAGCAGCTCAGAAAACAAAGTATCATCCCAAACTGTATTGTCAAGACTGGGAGAAATGCATGCCACTAGAACCTGCTGCGCTGCATGCACTGGGCTTGGCATTTGGGACACAGAGATGAGCAGATTCGTTCCTTGGCCTCCCACCATGTGGAGAAAGAGACAAGGACACAGCCCATGACTTGGAGCTGCAGGCTGCTGACAGAAGTCTCAGGTGCAAAGGAGTGAGAGGAGCCCACCTGACCCAGGAGACCCCTCCTCTGTGAGCTTTCCGGAGGGGACACTGAGCAGGACAGCGCCTGCAGTAGCATGAGTACAGCCCACCCCCCTTTGGCTTTTTAAGACAGGGTCTTGTTGTGTAGCCCAGGCTGGCCCTGAACTCATGTTGCCTCAGCCTCCCGAGTGCTGGGATTACAGGCATGCATCACCATACCCGGCCAAGCAAACCATCTTCAAAATCTCACCCTTTACACTTGAGAGTGATTTTTGGTTTTTGGCAGTGCTGGGAATTGAACTCAGGGCCGCAAGCTCTCTGCACTGACCTACATCTCCAGCAGCGGTTCTTCCTCATGGTACTAGCATGGAGGTGGATTCAATGCAGCCCCCCTTGAAATATCAACCATATTCTTCACAAACTTAGAAAAAATAATCCGCAAATTCATATGAAGCACAAAAGACCCAGAATAGCACAGCAATCCCGAGCAAATAGAGCGATGCTGGAGGTATTGTGATACTTTCAAAACATACCAGAGCCATTGTAACAAACGGCACAGGCCTGTCATAAAAATGGATACATGGACCAACGGAGCAGAAGAGAGGACCCAGAAATAAACCTACACAGCTATGGCCGTCTGCTTCTTGACAGAGGCGCCAAACACATGTTGGAGGAAAGACGGCCTCTCCACCAGGTGATGCTGGAAAACTGGACTCCACACGAAGCCTAAGGTTAAATCCCTGTCTCTCACCCAGTTGATTTTCTCCTACAAAAGTTAACTCAAAATGGGGCAAAGACCTAAATGTAAGACTTTTTTTTTTGGTTTTTCTCCGGTACCAGGAACCGAACTCACAACCTTGCGCTTGTCAGGCAGGCGCTTTGCCGCTGAGCTAAATCCCCAGCCCCTAAATGTAAGACTTGAAATATAGAAGCTGCAGGAAGAAAACATGGGACATACTTCAAGGTGCAGACATAGGCAAGCATTTCCTCCACAGGACTCCAGTAGTTTAGGAAATAATGGTGAGTGGTATCGCATTCTAGATTATACTCAAGTTTTTGTGAAAAAGAAAAAGAGCTACTTAAAAAGGACAAGGACACAGTGTCAAAGGACATAGGGCCAAAAGCAGTTCCACCAAAGTAAGTGCATGGCTTCTTAAAGTGCAGCTCAGTTTGCAGAAAAACCTACACTATCTCCGGCGAAATGGACAGCTGCAGATTCTCCTAATAATTCAAAGAAACACCTTTTTTATGGTAGGAAGGCAGCTGACAGTTCCAGGTCAAATTCACCGGCCATGGCATCTACTCTGCCATGCTGATGGGGGTGTCTGATCCCCAGCAGATCCATCACTTGGCTGGGGTGCGGGGGGCTGACAATATTTGGTGAAGCAAGAACCCACAGCGTCTTGACTGGAGATGATTAGTTCATTCAAACAGGAAGACCGCTGGAGGTCTCTCAGAGAACAGTTCTGCACCTGCCTAGAGCACAATAACGTGTGACAGGGACCCCAAGACCTGCACATGGCTATGTCACTCTGTCTAGGAAGGGTTTCAACCCAACAGTTACTAGACAACCAGAAAAGCTGCAGGAAAATCTCAAAGCACAATTAAAATTTCCAACCTGGAAATTTCTGATACCAACTGGAAAAATTAGTTAGAAAATTCATCCTAAGTTCCTAAAAAAAAAAAAACAAAAACCCTAAAATGGTTAAGATTTAAGGCTACCCTATTTGCAATTCCTAGGTTTCAGATGCCATCTGCTTGCATGATGGCATTAGTCTTACAGTGGATAATCTGAAGATTCCCTTTCTTTTTCTTTTTTTGGGGGGGTCTTTTTGAGACAGGGTCTTGCTACACAATTCAGGCTGGCCTTGAGCTCACTTTGTAGCCCAGGCTGGCCTTGAACTCGCAGCAATCCTCCTGCCTC
>NW_004955439.1:10474026-10480022 GCF_000276665.1 Chinchilla lanigera
AAAAAAAAAAAAAAAAAAAAAAAAAAAAAAAAAAAAGAAATCGAGACAGGGTCTCACCTCAGTTAAGTCACTAAGTTTTCCAGGCTATGCTCAAACTTCCTGCCTCAGCCTCTCTGTGTGCCGGGATTACAGGTCTGCGCTACTATGCCTGGCTACAGTTTTAATTTTATAATTATAATTTATTTTAACATTCCTTTTTTTTTGCTTACTTTGATCTTTTTCATTTGGTCTGTGCTGGGGATGGAACCCAGGGTCGTATGTATGCTGGACAAGGGCTCTACCAGTGAGCTACATGCCCTGCCTGTCTATGCATTTCTACATTGCTGACATTACATCCTAGGAGACCTCCTTACCCCCTCCCCACACATCAGTCATCTCTTTAGACCTCACATGATCACTGCGTATATTTACAGACAATCATTCTGGCCTCAAACTCTCTCTAGACACTCCTATCTTTAACTTCCTTTGCAATGAGTCTGTTTTTGGATTACACATGATATTTTGGGAGAAAGAACTAATTATTTTGGGGCCAGAAAGATATCAAGCTTTTCTGCTCAATAAAGAAGAGGCATGGGGGGTTGTGGGAGAAGAAAAAGAAAATTGCAGTGGAAGACTGTGAGGGTTTACTGAGCTGCTGCAGGCGGGGTTTTGTTCCCAGAGTAACGACACACAGTGCAGAGCCCGCACATCCACCGCCAGTGGGGGAGGCCCGGGGCGGCAGAGAGCGCCGCAGTGGACTCCTGCACTTCACGTGAACTGGAGCGCTCTGTCACTGTCTCAGCTTCAATCTGTGACCGCAAGAAGTGTTCAGGAGGATTTATGGGCATGTGCTTTTTTTTTTAATGCTGCAGAGATTCCCCGCTACGTTTTTCATGTGCCATTAACTGTTTAGTGTCCAAGTTAGCCAAGAATTCCTTCTGAAGTTTTATTTCATAAATTTAATTTTACTGTTCTTCACGAAGCCGTCTGTTCCTTTTCCAGTGGCGTGGCTGTAGCCAGCTATTTGCGGGGAGTCTCAAACACCTCCTACCGTGAAGATGAGAGCTTCCCCCTTCTGCCTGGGATGAGAACTAAGTGCTCCAAAGAGGCTGGGTAGGTCTCTGATAGGAACCCTCTCAGGGAGTCTCTCCGCCTCTCTGCCGGCACTCGGTCATCTCCAAGTAGGAGCACATTCGAGCCTGTATGACAAATTTATCAAAACTAAAACAATAACCTTCAGTTGTCAAAAAGCTCTGAGAAAAGACAATTGTGATGATCATAAACAAAGAACTTGCAGCCACCCCGTGACTGATCCGAAAGGCATTAGTAACTGAATTTTTAAATGTTACAAAGGATCCCTAGGGAGTAATTTGCTCAATTCATTGCATATTAACTTGGGAGAGGACACCAATGACATCAAGGGCTTGGGAGCTTCCCCAACACCCTTAATGGGGACAGATGACCATCGTATACACTTTCACTAATAGGGACACTGGGCATCTGTCTGTCAGTCTGTCTGTCTATCTATGTATCTATCTACCTATTAATCATCTACCTACCTATGTATTTTTGTGTGTATACGTGTAGTTTCATTGTAACAAAGCAACTTATACACTTTGAATGTTTAAAACTGTGTATACCTTTTTCTTTCCGGTGAAAACAAAGAGAATTTAAAAATAAACAACAAATCACAGTAGAGAATGTCAATCCCAAGTAAGACCCTGTAGGTTCTGCTCATTCTCCCAGTGAGTGGCAAGGGTCAAGTCATCATTAAGAGAGAATTTTATTTTAAAAGCATCATCTTCAACTGCCAGGATGTCTGTTAACATCACAATTAAACATGCCAAAGATGAAGCCATGTTGTATCTATCTGTCTATTATCTATCTATCATTTATGTATCAATCTATCATCTATCTATCTTCTCTCTATCATCTATCGAGAGGTTGTGAGAGGCAATAAATATAAATCAGGTTCAACTAAAATCTGTGTCATAACAGGACACTGTAGATTCTAGACTTACACTCTCTGTGGATACAAGAGTACAAAAGAGAACTTTTCATCTATTATTGTGACTTTCTAGCTTTGATGACAAGTTAACTCTTCGCCACTTGGAATTCACTTCAACCGTGCCACACGAAAGACAGCAAAGCCCATAGAAACTCCGGTCACTGGTCCTCATGGCCTGACAGTAACAGGGGCACAGCAGCAAGTAAGTTGAAAGTAGAAGAGGCAACTGATCAGCTCGAAGCCTCAAGAGATTTCCTCCTTTATTTGCTGGATAGTTGTGTTATTTGTGTAACAGAGTTTGAAATAACTTTGTTTGACCTGTAACAAATAACAGCCCTTAATGACTGGCTGGATATTGAAATAGTATTTCAGCAATAGTATTTATCCATAGTGGGGGAATGGTTCTTTGTCCCCAGACAGCGTAGGAAGGGGGGTTGGGGGTGCTTGTGCATTTCGGGACCACTAGGCTGCTGTGAACAGTGTCACTGAGCTACACAACTGTCAACTCCCCTCATTCTGGTACAGGCTTCTGAGGCCCGATCCTTCCCTCTGCTTTGGGGTCAAGTCCAACACCCAGCTATAGAATCTTAGGTGCCTTGTGACAAGCCCCTGCCTCAACACACCATCCCGGCCCTACCTCCCCATGAGCACTGTTCTTTTTAAAGGACATTTCAGGGCCCTTCTGGGGAGGTCCCGGGCACAGAAGTGACTGCCCCTGTGTCCTGGCTCCTGGAAGCCCTCTGCTTGAAGATGTAAGTTTGCCTGTTCTCCCAACACTGAGCTTTCAGGGCTTGGGTCATTCAGGGTTGGTAACTCAGTATGTGTTAGACACTGAAGAATGTTTTGCATTGGAAGGAAGTCTAGAGACTGTACGTCATCCCACTGTAAATAATCCCCCAGTTTCTAGCTCAGGCTCCTTTTCTGAAATTCAGAATGAATTTCTAATGGTCTGATGGACCACTGGACATGGATAGCAAACGGCACCTCAACCAACACGGCACCTGGCAGCGATTACAAGAGAAGGCCAGCTGGCTACCTTTACTCTTCTGCTCCTCTTCTGGGTCCTTGGGAGTCACCTGGTCTCCTTCCCTACATTCTACCCCTCGTCAGCTCAGTGCTTCCCCTTCACCGAGTCTCCTGGCCACACATACCTTCTTCTCCGCCTCTGTCACTACTCCATGAGCGGTAATGGGGCTCATTACCGCTGACCCGGCCTGGCCAGACCCCTCAGGTCTCCCAGGTTACTGCCTCCTCCATGGGGCTGCTGCCAGGGCAGCCCTCAGCCCACAGAATCCCCAGGCCCAGGATGCCACCCAGAGCCCCGGCTGCTTCAGCCAAACTTCCCAGACCTCTTCACTGACTATGTCTTTGCTATCGTTGAATGCTAATGATACCATTTATGCCTTCTTTAGGCAAGCAAACTGCATCAACCATATCTGCCTTAATTTTTCAGGTGTTTGCATCTAATTTATCTAACATCCTGCTGCCTCCTGAGGATGGCAAAGGTTTTTGTTTTTTTCTTTTTAAATTTGAGATAGGGTTTCACTATGCAGCACAAGCTGGCCTCAAACCCCTACCTCAGCTTCCTGAATGCTAGGATTACAAGCAAGTGCCACCTGCCCAGTGGCAACAAGTTTTATGCTTTGTTATGGTAGATGCACCCATGTGCTCAGAGCACATACAACACATACTGAGGGACCTACTGAAAAAAGAAATCAATGTGTTTAAAATCTAAGGCACTCTTGGGTAGCGACCTCATAAGCTCTCACAGCTACAGAGCAGCAGAATTCTCTGTCAGCTCCCGCAGAGCAGACCATGCTCATGAGCCGCTGGGAGCGGCAGTGAACACTTGGGAGAGTGGCTTTCCTAGCAAGAGGCTGTGATGATGATCGGATGCAGCCTCAAGTATGGCTTGGACCCGAGGGTAAGAGGTGTAGGTGGACAGGCAGTTCCCACACGGGCTGTGCTGCCCAGCAATCCCTCGGGAGGGCGTGGTACAGGTGAAATGCAGCCAGTCCTCAGGGACTGCCAGGAGCCCCCAGCCCCCACTTGAGGACCCCAAAATCCACGGACGCTCAATCCCTTCATATAAAATGGCACTAATACACATAAAAAGCTTACAAAAATGGCATAGTATTTGCATATAACCTATACAATCCTCCCACATATGTAAATTACCTCAAGGTTACTTATAAAAGCTAAGGCAACATAACACTGTAAGTAGCCATTAGGAAACCTGCTGTGTTTGGAGATAACAAGAAAAAGGTCTGTACATGTTTGGTACAGGCATGATTTTTTAACAAGCAATTTTGCTTGTTAAATCCCTAGGTTGAACCTAGGGATGCAAAGGACCTGCTGTGTATTTGGTATTTCTCCTCAGTTCCAGGTAAGGAGCTCCTGAAACACTTGGAATTTCAGGGTGACTTTTGTTACTTATAATGAGCCCCTCTGATATCAGGCCCGGGATTATGCTAATGAGACGATTAAGTAGGGACTCCCAAACACCCACATGACACCAAAAAAACCCTCAACAATCAGACAAAGAATCCCAAATGCTTGTATAATCAAGTCCCCATAATGAAACTAACAATTTTTTCTCTTGTAAGAGGTTTGAGGCTGGACTTAGTAGTATAATCCCAGCACTCTGGGAGGCTGAGGCAGGAGGATTACAAGTTCTAGTCTAGCATGAGCAAACTAGTAAGGCTGTCTCTAAAAATCCCAACCCAAACCAAAACAAACCAAACAAGCTTAAACCCTCACTTCCTAGCTAAAATTTGAAAACCCAATGGGCACATCCTTGTAAAAGTGGACACCTCTTTGCAAACTGTCTTTTCATCTCCTCTCCCTTGGCCGGAGTTCTAAATCCTAAAGAAAAGCCACACCTAAGTGTTAGGATGTTAACTGCTAAATAAGCTTAGATTTACAGAACCCAGAGCATCTGGAGACCTCAGATAACACCAGAACTCAAGCCTCCCCACTTACTTAGTCTTTCCTCCTGTGTGCGCACTAACACAAAGCATGTAAACTGCTGTGAGGTTTAACCTGCAAAACAGCAAAGTGTGTGGACAGAATTACAGGAACCAGCTCTGCAAGGTCCCTGTCCTTTTCCACGTTCTAGGCCAGAGGTCAGACCGCAGACACCTCCCTCCATGACAAAGCCCCAGCCCTAGCACAATACTTCCAGCCTGGTGCCCTCTGCACCTTCTTTCCCTCCCTCCTAAAGCCTTTTCATTTATTCAGATTCCCTCAGATTGCTTTCCTTTGGCAGGACGGGGGATGATAGCTCTCGCATTCTCAAGGTGCTGGCCCTTGAATAAACTCTCTTTGAATATGGGCCTTTGAGGGGTGAGCAGATGGACCTGGGTCGGGTAACGAATGTCCTTTCCTCTGGAACTCAGGGAAAACCTGAGTGATCCCCTGCTAGCTTTAGTATGACACCACCTCTTGCGCCTAGCTGTCCCCACAAAGCCTCATGCGTTCATAGGTGGGGCTTTTCAGAATTGGCTGGATCTAGAGTGTGTGATACTGGGATGAAGGGTATGTGGTACTAACTTAGCCCCTGAAGGGAATTGGCATAGTTCTGGGTGTAGCAAAAGCGTTTACTGAAGACAGGTCCCACCCTGGGAGTGGGTGGCACCACCCAAAGGTTTATAGCCTGGATGGGATAAAAGGGGAAGGGAGGCTGCTTCCTGCCAGCCGTGCCATGGACTGTCTGTCCTCTTCCAGGTCCTTGGGCCACGCTGCCCTGCCTTGGAGCCCGCTGACTATGGACTGATACCTCTCCAGCCTTCCTTCTTTAACTTGTGGGTATTGGGTATTTTGTACCTGCAATGCAAGAGTAACTAAGACACCTTGGTAATGACTGCTTTAAGCTTTTCAAAAAGGAGTTTTGAGGAATCTTTGGCTTAAACTGGTTGAAACCACCACCTCCCTCAATGAACCTATACAGTTATAAAATGTCTCACAGGTGACTTTTTTTTTTGGTAGATGTTATGGCTGATACATTGTG